>NC_134420.1:51374642-51681463 GCF_030867145.1 Opisthocomus hoazin
GATTGTTTACCCGGTGTGCAGTACGCCAATATACACACAGAGCAGAGGTACCTGCGTATTTGTGCAGATATGCCTATCACTGAAGTTAGCCATGGAAGGTTCAGGATAGTTAGAGGAAGAATCAATTCCTCTTTTGAGGCAGAATGCCAGAATTTCTACCTCTTAGTCTGCAAACAAGGGGAAAAGATCCAAGTATCAAATAATATCATCAATCAGGAAAAAACAACAGAAGATTTTTTTTTTTTTCAATATTCCTAATGAGCGATCAACAGAAGAAAGAGAAGGCCATTGCTGCTGTGAGAAGCAGATCACCAGCTTCAACTGGAACACACACAGTTACCATTTTTTGAACTGCTTTTGCCAATTCCCCATGGACTCCTTAATATTCTTTCCCCAGCCCCCAGTGTTCAACTTCCTCATAGTCTGTACTAGTACTACATCTTCAAAAAAATGGAGCCCATTTTTTTAGGCCTGAGTTTTCTTGCATTCACCTTAAATTTTCAATAAATTGATTTAAGCAAAGTTTATGACCATAGAGTTAGGGTTTAAGGCTATAGCTAAAAAAACTCACTACTAAAAAAAATCCTCACTAAAGACATCTTCTGAAGTCAGGAAATGTAATACTTGAACCATTTTTACTCACCCTTCTTAGAACCCCTCCCTTCAATGTACTTGCATTCCAGATGACTCTTTCCAGACCAGACATTAGGAGTGAAGAAGTATTCATGGAAGCATTTAACACGCAGTCCCTAGGCTTACACCAGACTACCAGAGAAAGCGGTGCTGTTACTGTAGGAAATCAGAACATCAATGCAGCGATAACAACTTATTTTTCTTTCAGAATGATTCTTGACAAAAATTGGAGCAAGAAATGTCTTCCTGTTACGATCTGCTGCCAAAAGCTGGACTCTGAACACCCTCTCCTAACTAATTCTGGGTATTAACGAACAGTTCTACCTCACAGTGGCAATTTAAGTTTGGCAACAGCTCCTAATCCTTTATGTACCGTACCACGTGCCTTCTTGGGTCTACTAATTGTATTAGTTCAATTGACTCTAAACATATGGTCTTTAAAGGCTGAATTAAGCTATCAGAACTTCATATTCACAAACACAGCTTTGCAATAGTGGAAAAGCAGTCAAGACAGAAGAGTTGCATGCTAGCACAGCCATAGATGCACACTGGAACAACCTTTAATTTAGTCACCCAACGTCCACGTACACAACAGATGATCCATCTGACATGAACAGTCTCCTCCCACCTTAGCTTTTTTCTTTATATACACTACCAGTGACAACACACCATTCAAAGTCTGAGTACATCTCCCTGGCTTCAAAGAGCTTGCACATATCTTCTCGACACCTTGGGAAGTGCCCTGCTGGCTTACAACATTCTTTACGAAGCTCACATAACTGTGCTTGATGTCTAAGCTCCAGTAACTTCTTACTGTGTATGTGAAAATGAACCCCAAACTACAGAACTCACCTCTACAGAACACATTAAGTTACTTTGCTGGGATGCCACTGACAGCCTAAAAGCACATCCCCAGTTGCACTGGGAAGGCTGTCTATTAAAGGAGTGCTTCTGGCGTTAGAAACTCTATATAAATAAACGCACTGCACATTCCCCCCACCGCCCCTGATGGAAAGAAGGGTGTAGGAGGTAGAAACCCCAGCAGAGGAAGTAGATGACAACATATGAGAAGCACACAAACCCCAAGCTGCGCAACAACAAAAGAAACAGGAAAAAAAAAAAGGTATTATAGCAACACCACGCTATATCCCAGAAACGCTCCACAGGTATTCGTGTGAGAAAGCTGCCCCGGTACCGCCGCCATCAGCATGACCCACCCCTCAGCGAGGCAATCCGCGCTAGGGAGGAAAAAAGCCGCCTCACTTCGGTGTGGAGCAGAGCGAGCGTCCCGAAGCAGGCTCCCAACGAGCCCTCCGCAGCCAGGAGCCAGCGCCTTCACCCTGCTGAGCCTACCGCGGGGCCAGGCCCGGGGGCACCGGCAGAGCGACAGGCCCACCGCCACGCAGCTGACAGGGGCCCAGGTACCTTTCCTCCCTGCCTGCCTCCCTCCCTCCCCTCCGCCGCCTCAGCTGCCCCCCAGCACCCCACAGCCCCAGCGAGGACGCAGGGTCCCCGCCGCCGCCGCTGCCGCCAGGCCAGCCCCCCGCCCCCCACCCCCCGGCGCCCGCAGCCCGCCCGCCCTCCGTCCCTCCCCCGCAGCAGGCCACAGGCGGCGAGGCGGCCGCGGAGCTGAGGCCCCGCGGGGCGCGCAGTGGCGTGGCCCCGTTACTGACCGGCCGCGGCCAGCCCTCCGGCCCAGAGCGCCGCCAGGCACAGCACCAGCCCGAGGCACGCCCGCCGCCCCATCCCGCCGGGCTCCTCAGGGGCCGCCGCCGAGGGGCCCCGAGTCCGGCTTCCTCGCCCCGCCCACCGCCCCGCCGCCGCCAATCCGCTGGCCGCGCTGACGATCGACTACCGACGGCTGGCAGCAGCGCACGCAACCCCCCGGGTGAACGGCTTGCTCTACATGGCCCGCTCCGATTGGCTCGGGGGTGGTACGGGTCATCGGTCACGCCCTCTTGTTGGCCAATAGTATCGCAAAGGGAAACTACGTCACAAGGGGCGAGCCGGCTACTCGTGCAGCCCTTCCGAAAGACCGGCGCCGATTGGCTGACGCTCGCGTTCCTACAAGGCCCGCTGTGCCTCGCGGGGGCCGCGGCGCGGGCGGTGACGGGGGGAGCGTGAGGAAGTGCGTCACCCACACCGAACCGCGCAGGGGCTCCGCGGCCGGCAGCCGCCCCGGAGCCCAGAGGGCGGCTGGGGAGGGGGGAGGGGGCCAGCGGGGCCGGGTGGCGTCGGCCTCGGCCTGGCTGTGCCGCGGGGTGCGGGGCGGTGCGGAGCCGGGCGGGGCGGCGAGGCGCCGGCTGACCGAGTGCTGGCGGAGCGGGGCCGAAGCCAGCGCCGCAGCTCCGGCCTCGCTTACGCGGCACCCGGAGAGGGAAGCGAAGAGGCTCATCCTCGTTGACCGAGTCCGGTCGTTCTGCTGTCAGCGGGTTTCTGTGTCGGCTTCCCCCGCTGCCCCCGGTGGGGGTGTGACCGGTTTCCCGCGGGGAGCCCCGTGTCAGACCGGGGACTGCCAGGCAACGGCACGCGCTGTCGGGGTTCGGTGCGGGGGAAGCGGCAGTGAATTAAATGTCTGCCCGCGGAGGGCGCCATGAGCTCCCGCTTCCATCAGCAGAAAGGCGTCCGTGCCGGGAAGGGGCTGTGGGGGACGCGCCCCCCAGCTCCCGTGAGAACCGCGCCTTCCCGTGGCTCAGCGGAGGAGCAGCAGCGGGCGGGGAACCGGCATCCCGACCCGGGGTGGCCTGGGACACGCGGGGCGCAGCGCCGTGCGGAGCGACAGAGCGGGTTTGTCCTCCGCTGGCCGAGCAGCGTGGGGCCGTCCCGCCCTCGCAGCTCCGCGGGGCGGGCGTGACCACCAGCGGCCGCGTTCCGCCCGTGGGAGGGGGCGGCGGAGTCCGTGGAAGGCGCGGCCCCGCCCGGGGTTGGCCGAGGGCTTTCCGCCGGCGGGGAGAGGCGGCTCTGCGGGCGGGGGAGCCGCCCGGGGGCCGTTTGCCGCCGGGGAACGGGAACCCGCAGGGGCGGGGCCGCGGGTGGGAGGCCCCGCCCCGCCGGGGAGCAGCGCGGGCCCGCCGCGTGCGTGGCGCATGGGGTGGTGAGGCGAGGCGCGCCGGGGGCCGTTGGTGCCCGCCCGGCTGAGGCATTACCACAGGCACGAGGGTGTCTCGGCGGCGGTGGGGCCGGCCGTCGGTGTTCCCCTGCCCGAGGGGTGTCCGGTGCTGGGCGGGCTGCCCGCAGCCCCTGCGGTGTTCTCGGCCCCGGAGGTGTTGGGGACTCCAGTGGATGAGCGGCTCCTCAGGCTGAGCTGGTGAGCCCTCCCGGGAGCCCGGGTTGGGCTGGGCGGCCTCCGGAGGTCGCTGCCAGCCAGAGTTATGCTACGTCTAAAGCTAAGATGGAGTGACGAGAGGGAAAGCGCAATAGGTGGAGGAGATGTGGGGTTTTTTTCTAAATTAATTAATCACCTTCCAAATAAATAAAACCTAGATAATATCGCAGGCTGAGTTAGTTCCAATTAATTTAGTGTGGAGAAGAAATTCTTGCTGCCTTTCCATTTATGTATGCAGCTGCCGTAAAATTCCCATTACTTTTCTTAATCAGTTTTCCATTTTCTTCTGTGAAGCTTTGAATGGAAGCGTAGGTATTTTTGCTGTTTTCTGCCTCCCTATTCTGTGCCAAAATGTGGTGGTCTTTTATGCACCGCTCCAAGTGACCAGACAAATAGGAAGGGCTCAGATTCCATCCTTTATGTTTTAGTACACTTAGGTTTATTTTCTCAAAGTGTTATCTACACTTTCAACAGGTTTTTGAATTGGACCTATTTAAATACTGCCTAGTACTTGTAAGGCGTGGTGTAAGATTAGTCATTCTCCTGGTGGGAGAATGGAAGTGTGTGAGTGAAGTTTTGAGTAGTTTAATGATATGCATGGTAGCTTTCTGAGTATTTATCATACCCTCTTGCTTGTCTTCTGTCTCTATAATTTGATCACACAACTTTCTCCTGTGTAGTAACACTGCTTTTTACTTTGATTGTGGAGGCTTTCTTGTATGACTTTTTTTTTTTTTCTAAATGTATGTCATGGTCTCGGCTGGGATAGGGTTAATTTTCCTCCCCGTAGCTGCTGTGTTTTCAATTTAGTACAAGAAGAATGTTAACACTCATGTTTTTGGTTGTTGCTAAGAAATCAATGGCTTTTTTCAGTTTCCCATGTTTGGCTAATGAGCAGGTGTGCAGGAGCTGGGAGGAAGCACAGCCAGGCAGATAGCCCAAGCTGGCTGATGGAAATATTTCATGCCATAGATGTCATGCTCAGTTTATAAAGGGTGGGTGGGTGGTGGGCAACAGTCCTCTCTTTTCCCTGAGTTTGGCGAAATTCATGAGCTCTGGGAAATCTGTGGGTTCCGCAATTGCTGCTTGGGGACTGGCTCCAAATTGGTCATTGTGTGGTGATAAAATTGTATTGTATATAGCTTGTTTTGCTTATTCATTATTATTATTAGTAGTAGTATTTCCTTTGCCTTATTAAACTGTCTTTATCTCAACCCACGAGTTTCTCCTTTTGTCCATTTCTCCTCCCCATTCCACTGAGGCTGAAGGGGAGGAGCGAGCAAGTGGCTGTTTGGTGTGTAGTTGCCAGCTGCCAGGTTAAACCATGACAGTGTAAAACTGCAGAAGCAGGAGGGGTATGAAGCTTGGTATATTCTGAACAGCAATTTGTCAGGACTGATCCTTGCAGAATATTCTCACAGTTTTTTTCAGCTTACTTTAAAAAAAATGAAAAGGAAGAAGCTTCAGCCATATCTGGGGGAAGATTTCAGTCCCAAAACACACTGGCTTTCTGACAGATTTTTCTGACCAAAAGGACACATCTTTGCTTTTTTTCTATTTATTAGAGTGCAAAATACATAGTTTTAGACTAATTTTCATAGGTTTTTAATGACATTTTTTGCTTTTCTTTGTTTTACAATGTGTTTTTAGAGTTTCTGGACACTTATTTCTGAGGAAACAATTACAAGGAGAAAAACATTCCTAAATCTCCAGCGTTCATAGCTGTAGGAGGGTTACGATTCTAGCAAGGCCCATGTGCAACAGAGACACAATACAACTGTTAATTAAACAGCCTGAGGGAGAAAAGGTGAACATTACCAAGCTTAATATCACCTGATCTGTGATAATCAAGTGCCCAATCACAAGGATGAGGGGAAGTGAAGCAGTGATGGAGAGAGGAAGGAACTTTCTTCTGTTTTATGTTAGAAAAGAAGTTGGCATAGCTTTTGTGAGAACTCCAGTCAAGAGAAACAAGGAGGTAGCTCTAAGGGCTGCCAGCCAGTCTTGACCAGTTATAAATTGTAGAGGTTAATTAGCCAACATTGTGAACTACCAGCATTTGGATAAACAGAAGTGCAGATAGCCGAGTCCTGTTTCTCCTCTCTAGCTGGTAAAGGTTGAAGCTCATTAGTGAAAACATCAGTCCTTGCTCTCCAGCTTCCCAAATACATCCACATTCACAGATCACTCTAATATCAGTGTGGGCTCTGATATTCATGCCCAGACCCTTACTGAGCATGCAGGGCCTCCCCTGCTTGCCAGGTAACCTGTCTTGGTGTTCCATAGTGTAAGAGACACGTACACTCCTGCACTGTTCTCACAAGCACCCCTTGCTCATACATCCCTCAAATATTACATCACCAGCTGGTGATCTAATGCCCGTACATGGACCTTGTGTCCCTTACCTGGTTACTGAGTCAGACCTGGAGTCTTTCCAGATACAGGTCTTCTACTTCCTGGCTAGTCCAGCTTAAGGTTTGCTAGCAAAGTATGCGTATGTGTGCACGTGCACACAGTTAAATTCCCTAGGGAAATATAAACAGCCTGGTCTTACTAACTGCTGGCACTTTGACGTACGTGCCCTGTGAGCCACAGTCACTGCTCCAGTTGCGGGTGCTTAGACCCCCGCAGCACACCCCCAACTTCCAAGGGTGCATGATCCTTTCCCCAGCTGCTGGCAGCCACGTCTCTGTTGTATTCTGGTCTCTCTGTTCTTGGCACCTGGATCTACAGACCTGGTGACCTATGGTCTCTTCTCCAGCTGCTGGCAATTCTGCATAGTAGCACTCACATAGGATAGAGTGAGATTGCAAAGTCAATAACAGGATTTAATAAGAAGCTGGGATACACTGTGTTGGTCAGGTGTAGGGCTCAGACAAGTGTCCCATGTTTGTTCCTCTGCTGCCCATCCTTATCCCTTGCTTTCCTTGCCTTTGTCACTTCCTATAAAGATCCCAGAATTTTTACATAACCCCACAAGTTCTTTCTGTTATTCCATGTTTTTGTTACACTCCCACAAACCCCCTCAAATAGCCCATCATAGTCATGAAAATCTTGATTTTCCCCCTATACCTTTCCCCCCGCCTGAGTAGTTCTTTTCAACAGCCCATCAATCAGCAGCCGAAGATTTCTGGTCTTTGTCTGCCTTATTACCTGCTCATTAATGTGTGTCTTTGCTTTATTGCTTTGTCGCTTTCCTTGTTGCTTGTTGTTTCTATTACACGGAATAGTCCTTAAACAGGTAGCTTAATGAACCAGATGCTCTTACATTCTACGGACTCTTACAGTGGCATAGAGAAAAATACTCTTGTTTGTTTAAGGTCCTGGAATTATGCTGCTTTTTGTATTGGTCCTGGTTTTACCTCTGCTGTTGAGTTACTGCTATCACTTGCTTTTTTTACTGCTTATTTTCTCAAGGGAAGAGCTCCGGTTATCTTCAGTGAGATTTCCTGTAGGATTTAATGAAACCTGAGTATTACATGCTTACCAGAGTTGTAATGTTACAGTCCCAGGGGCATGAGTTACTCGCTTGTACAGATTTCTTATGTCTCTGAATTGTGCTAAGAGCTTCAGCTCTCTGCCTGTTGTGGAAACCTTCCGGCGAGGGCAGTTGGTGTGCTTGCACTAAAGATAAGGTTACCCAGTGGTCTGTGTGCTCAAGGTCCTGTCTTTAGATGACAATGATTAGCAAACACAAATGAGTTTGCAGTGTGTTGCTGCATAACAATCCCCAGCTGGCTCTAGAGATAAAGGGTAGTGACATCAGGCCAGTCTGTGTACAAGGCTGGTGCAAATGTGGTGTTAACAATTTAAAAAACATTTTAATTATTGAAGTAATGCTGTGTAAAATCAGTAGAATTCTTTTCTAGCCCCTAAGTTGCAGAAGCTGGACAACATGAGGAAAATAATTTTATTTAGAAGAGACACAGAGTTTTGGTTTGGCCTGGATAAATGCCAGGTGCCCACCAAAACTGCTCTATCACTCCCCCTCCTCAGCTGGACAGGGGAGAGGAAATATGATGAAAGCCTCAGGGTTGAGATAAGGACAGGGAGAGATCACTCAGCAATTACTGTCACGGACAAAACAAACTGAACTTGTGGAGAAAAGGGAATTTAATTAATCACCAATCAAATCAGAGTAGGATAGTGAGAAATAAAACTAGATCTTAAAACAACTTCCCCCTACCCCTCCCTTTTTCCCAGGCTCAGCTTCACTCCCGTTTCTCTGCCTCCTCACCGCAAGCGGCGCAGGGGGACGGGGAATGGGGGTTACGGTCAGTTCATCACACATTGTCTCTGCTGCTCCTTGTCACTCAGGGGCAAGACTCCTCACACTCTTCCCCTGCTCCAGCATGAAGGTTCCTCTCACGGGAGACAGTTCTCCACAAACTTCTCCAATGTGAGTCCTTCCCACGGGCTGCCGCTCTTCACAAACTGCCTGAGTGTGTGTCCTTCCCAGGGGTGCAGTCCTTCAGGAACGGGCTGCTCCAGCGTGGGTCCCCTGCGGGGTCACAAGTCCTGCCAGCAAACCTGCTCCAGCATGGGCTCCTCTCTCCATGGGTCCGCAGGACCTGGCAGGAGCCGGCTCCAGCGCAGGCTCCCCATGGGGTCACAGCCTCCTTCAGGCATCCACCTGCTCCGGCGTGGGGTCTGTTCCATGGGCTACAGGTGGATATCCACTCACCGTGGACCTTCATGGACTGCAGGGGGACAGCCTGCCTCACCATGGTCTTCATCACGAGTTGCAGGGGAAGGCACTCTGCTCTGACATTTCGGACACCTTCTCCTCCCTCACCTTCTTCACTGACCTTGGTGTCTGCAGAGTTGCTTCTCTCACATCGTCCCACTCCTCTCTACCCAGCAGTTTCACTGCTGAGTTTTTTTCTTCCCTTTCTTAAAGATGTTATCACAGAGGTGCTACCACCATCGCTGATTGGCTTGGCCTTGGGCAGTGGTGGGTCCATCTTAGAGCCAGCTGGCACTGCCTTTATCAGACATGGGGGAAGCTTCTCACAGAAGCCACCTCTATAGCTCCCCCGCTACCAAAGCCTTGCCACGCAAACCCATAACACACAGTCTAACAGTTAAGTGTCTGTAACTGGGAATCGCAAGAGATAGTCTGTTACCTTTCTGTACTGCTGCACATACATGTGGATTTAGGTATATGACAGTGTCTTTGACATGATTTCCTGAAAGGTGTCTCATGCATTGCAGTACAAATGCAGAAGGAAATTTAAACTAATGCCATCTACAACCTAAAAATTTCATATATGTTGCACTTTCCTCGCGCTTATGGAGGTAGCAGTGTCAGTTATATTACTGGCAATTTCTAGAGTAACCTGAATTACTTTAAAATAAGAAAAGCTCAAAGGACTGAAAGCCTTCAAGGTAAAATAGGACAAGATAATTAGTACAGCATGGAGGTGAGTTCAGGGATAAGTGGGACCTGGATGTGATGTTTTTGTTTCCAGCTCGTGAGTCTTGTTCTTGAAGCTTTCTGTGCTGACCACAGGCCCAGGACCAAAACAAGAATTCTGGTCAGTGATCGGGTGAGCTAAGATGCATGCAGGATATTTGTTGTGGCAACAGGATTGGGTATTAACTGGGAAACAACCCCAGAGATGTAATTCTAGGGGGAACACAAAGCCGGATGAAGAAAAGTGCATCTCTGGGAACGTCATATTTTGCTCTATTGACTGTCCCGTAGCTGTCTGTGAACTCTTGGGTATCTACTTTATGTTTACGTTGTGGCAACACTGTTATTTGTGAGACTTTTTCAGAGTTAGCTTGTAAGTGTGGTTATTTACTATTCATAATGCTTTGGTTAGAAAATTTGAGTTGTTCAGCTGGAAAACCGGAAAACAATCACAAGGTTTAAACTATCAATCATAAATAAACCATCTTAGCACTCATGCAGGGTGTAATTTATTCAGAAAAATGATTCGACAAACACTTGCAAATAATGAACTTGCTTGAGGGAGTATTTTTTTTTCTGAGGTTATTTGGGAACAGGAAATGGTAAAAACTAAGCAGCTGTATATATTTAGAAACACATACGTAGAAATAACTTACATCTAAAAGAACCTAAGACTTGTAGAGTCAGTATTCAGGATAGATGTCAGCCCGCTCAACATTATTTGAAGCTCATCGTCAGAGAACTAACTCGGAGTGTGAAAAATGAGACTAGTAGGAGGTTGGGACTGAGGTGTGTGAATTGGGCTCTGCTCCTCAGGAATGGAATAGCAGGATGAGTTTTGCCAAGGGATATTTGGCAGAGTTTTGAGGAGGACTCCCCCATTGCAGGATTAGGCTGTTGCTGTGTCTTGGTTCTGCAGCTGCCACAAGTGAGGTGGTGTAACTGGTTGTGTGCCCATGGAACAGAATGAGCTGCTGGGCTTTGAAGAAGGCAAGAGGAAAGTCATTGTTTGCTGGCTAGACGTGCAGCTGTATTTCATTGCTTCCAGCAAAGCCTACACCAGTCTTACCGTGCCACCAAATGATACTGTCACACTGATTCACACACAGTTTCTCCTGCCAGCAGTTTCATTGTCTTTCATGTCAGGCCCCGATGCACTAACAAGCTGGCCTGCTTACAGCATTCAGTCATGATTCTGGTGGTAAAAGCATGTGGCAGGGAGCAGGGGAGTAAAATCAGGCAGAATGTTGTGCTTTTTAATCTTTGTTTTGGCTGTGAAAATCTATGTTCAGTTTACTAAAAGCCATAAAAAAGGCATTTCTCTGATCAAACATCTGAGACTTGAAGGAAGGCTGGACTGTTGTCCTGGGGGGAAATGGTTTAGTGATCAGACATCTAGCAAGAAACTAATGGAAGAGTATGAAAGCTATTTTATTTTGAATATGTTGCTTTGGTGAAAAGGCCGTTTTCTCTAATGGTTTAGCTGGTCCTGTTTATGGTTTGACTGTGGTTACAAGTAAACAGCAAAGTGACAGGGTCTTGCATGCAGTGTGTGAGTGAACTGTTGTTGAGTTTATACTGAATTTGACATTCATAAATTCACATAATTTAATACAGGGCTAAGAGACTTAATTTTCACTGCATGCTGCTCATGCCTAAGAGACAATTTTATATACTTTTTAACCAAAAAAGTCTCATGGGAGAGAAATATAAGACTCAAGGATGAAAGAGGAATCAGTAACTGCACAGGGAGATGCATAAAGGAAACAGCGACAAAAGTGAGAGCAAAGACAAAAGTGTTTGGGAAGAGAATGTGGTTGAGGAATGATTGCAAGAGCTGGAACAGCATGGGGGGCGATGGCTGTAAAAAGCTCCTACAGGGGAGACTGCCCAGCTGTTTCAGTGTGCAGACTGGTGCTGTTCGTGGGGAAGATAGAGAAGATTTACAGAAGCTTTAGCTTTCCACTACTTGGCTTTAGCAAGTGTGCCCCAAACTCCTGTGTTGCTTGGCTTGGCTGTAGCAACAACAATCTTTGAATAATTCTCTGAATATGTCAGTTTTGTGTTCAGCAACACTAAGGCAGATTGAACATTCAGAATTCCTAGGAAAAGAATCAAATATGAAAGGGAATGTATGTCCAAATCTTTACACAGTTCTGTTTGCAGTGTCTTAAAAAGGATATAGTAGCACTTAATAGAAGGTGCACAGGCACTGAGGATATTCAGAAAGATGAACCAACTTCAGTGTGAGTGAAAACTGGATAGACTGGAACTTCTTGTCTTGGGAAAGAGGCAGCTGGAAAAAATGGTTAAAGGTTTATGAAATCACAAGTAGTATGGAGAAGGTATGTAGAGAATGATTACTCACCGTTTCTAACACAGGAGTTCAGCAGGTATCCAAAGGAATGATGAGCAGGTTTAAAACTAGAGGAGGGAGTCCTTTTTCACACAGTGTGGAATGAAGGTTAATGGAAACTCTTTTTTTCCCATAAGTTTTTGTGACCAAGTATGATTCTGTAAAGAGCAGGTCTGTTGTTGGCAATTAAACTTCATGACCTGGATCTGGTCTTCACCATAAATATTACACACTGCTCTGATCACAGAAAGCTGGAAATGGCCAAGAGAAGCTCTGTGTCTGATACTTTGTTCATTAAGCATTTTGTGCAAGCCGTTGCTGAGGACAGGATGTTGACCTCAGTGAGTGCCTGACCTTGCACAGTATGGTTCTTGGTATATTCATATGTTCTCTATTAGTCTGTTCCACACGATTCTCCTTGACAGGTAAAAATTCTAATACTGTAGAGCCATGTGCACATAAAGTTGGACAAATAGGTCTGAATAAATAATGACGTATGAGATTCAAGGTGTGAGATCCAAATTGGGAAGTAAAGTCTGCTGATGGTTTTTATTCTTTAAGTTTTTTAATTGCCATTAGTTTTTAAGGAATCCAAGAGGTAGCAGTAAATCAGCGGCTGAAAACAGGTTAGCTAGTTCAACTGAGAGCGTGGAGCAAAGATGCACAGTCTTTTTATGTCTATTATAAAAAGACAAGAGAGGCTTGCTATAATATCAGCTGGCTGCAAAATGAACTTTCTGTAGCTGATTGAGTGGAACTTCTCCAACTCGCAAGCCTTTAGGATGACATGGAAATTGATCGTAGTATTGGAAGCAGGGAAATAGGTGTATTAAATGAAAGAAATTTGGTTTCTGATAACTATTTTATGTATTTGTTCCAGTTAATTTGGGTGCTGTAAATGTGATTTTAAGTAAAAATGAAGTTTGTCATTGGCTACAGGGATGATTTCCACACTAAAATGCATCAGTATTTTTGGGTATTTTCACACACTAATATTTCTATACTGTCTTTAAACTCAAGAGAGAAAACCATTAAATGTCTTGGTGAAATACTAGGTGAGGTTTGGGCCTGGAGGATGGGGGGATTGAAAGTAGTCACAGGTGAGGTATAAACTGTCCAAAAGAGAATTTAAGTACCATAAACCTGAGGATAATAAAAGCCTTCAGTAATCCCTGCTTGTTTGTAGTCAGATGGTGCTATAATGACTGTATTTCTCAGTAAATATTGGTCTTAATGACTTTGAATTGGTAAATTTCTTGAGATTGGGAGTGGTGTGCCCATGCAGAACTGCAGTAACTCTGCAAATAGTAGCTGGGATCAGCATTATAACTACCTGCTGAGCAATACAAACTGAAAGAGTAATTTGGTGGTGGAACATAGTAGTGGGTGCTAATCCATGCTGTGGGCCACGCCACAGGTTCAAAGCCTCTATTTCAGATTATTGCAGTAGATAATGTTTTCATAACATATGAATCTCAAGCATAACTAAAGCTAGGTATGTATGCTTTTGGTTTTGCATTTGTTGGAGTATAGACACACTGAAGAGTTGGGGCTTTTTTTGGGGGGTGGGTGTATTCAGATCCCATATGGAATCCTCAGATTGGCTTTTGGTGAGTGTTTTGGTTTCGGCTGCCGCCGGCAACAAAAGCGCCACGCGGCCGCCCCTCCCCCCGCCGGCGTGCGGAGGAGAATGGAAAGAAAGAGGCAGAAACTGGTGGGTCGGGATAAGGGCAGTTTAACAGAACAGCAAACAGAGGGAAAACAGGATCAACAACGATACAAATAAGGAGAAAACACAACCACGAACCGTACAACAGCCGCTCTCCCGAAACCGGACCGGCGCTGCGCCCGCCCCAAGCCGCGAGTGCCTTCCCGCCGCGCCGCTCCCCCCCCACCGGAACCCAGCGTGACGTCACGTGGTATGGAATACCGGGCTCTGTTTGGCCAGGTGGGGTCAGCCCCCACCCCCCGGCTGTGCCCCTTCCTGGAGTCCGGTGAAAATTAACCCTGTTCTGGCCAAACCCAGGACATTATCCACCCCTTATTCCATACCATCTACGTCATGCCCAGGTCCCCCACTGTCCGGTTGATCACCACCACTTCTCCTGTCTCCAGATATCATTCCTTTAGTCTATGGATCATCACTCTAAAGTGTCCATTGAGTTCATTTAATCCATGACTTCAGGCTCCATCTGTCGTTATGGTCTTCCGTGGCAGGGGAGGTGATGCGTGGTGATGGGCGGTCACTTGCTGCATCCGGAGCTCACGGCTGATGTACCTGGTGCGGCCCGTGCCCACAGTCTGCAGAAGATGTTGATCTTGATGAAGTTGCTGGATGCCAGTTGTTGAAAACCAGGTCCAGTTCCATCATCGCTGTGCTCTGCTAGGTTTTCATCGAAAAAGTCCATCCTTCTTTAATCTGGACGATTCTTACTATGCTACTACTGGTACAAAATATAACAATTATAACAGTGATAACAGACAGTGACAGGGTTATTTAACAACTAACTTTATACAATTTATTTATGGACTATTCTCGCCCAAAATTAAATCCCCATGAGGTACACATAGGACTTCCCCATCCTTCCGCATTACCCACCAGGTACACCCAGGTCCTTGAGCAAAAGCAATCCCGCGGACGGGCTTGCCTTTGCCCGAGGCAGGACTGACCCAAACCGTCTTCCCTAACATGTTCCGCATGTGCACTACAGGGACTTTATCCCCTTCTATGGGGCGCTGAGGTTTTGACTGGGCAGGACCAGCCCGGTTGGTGGACCCTCTGGTGTTAACCAACCAGGTGGCCTTTGCTAAATGGGTATCCCAGTTCTTGAAAGTCCCACCCCCCATTGCCCTCAAAGTGGTTTTTAGCAGCCCATTGTAACGTTCGATCTTTCCCGAGGCTGGTGCATGGTAGGGGATGTGATACACCCACTCGATACCGTGTTCTTTGGCCCAGGTGTCTATGAGGCTGTTGCGAAAGTGAGTCCCGTTGTCGGACTCGATTCTTTCGGGAGTGCCATGTCGCCACAGGACTTGTTTTTCCAGGCCCAGGATGGTATTCCGGGCAGTGGCATGGGGCACAGGGTAGGTTTCCAGCCATCCGGTGGTGGCCTCCACCATTGTGAGCACATAGCGCTTGCCTTGGCGGGTTTGTGGCAGTGTGATGTAGTCAATCTGCCAAGCCTCACCATATTTATATTTTAGCCATCGTCCTCCAGACCACTGAGGCTTTACCCGCTTGGCTTGCTTGATTGCAGCGCATGTCTCACATTCATGGATAACCTGTGCGATAGTGTCCATGGTCAAGTCCACCCCTCGGTCACGAGCCCATCTGTATGTCGCATCTCTTCCTTGGTGGCCCGAGGTGTCATGGGCCCACCGAGCTATAAAGAGTTCACCCTTATGTTGCCAGTCCAGATCCACCTGAGCCACTTCAATCTTAGCAGCCTGATCTACCTGGTGGTTGTTTTGATGTTCTTCAGTGGCCCGACTCTTAGGGACGTGGGCGTCCACGTGACGGACTTTTACAACCAACTGCTCTAGCCGGGCAGCAATATCTTGCCACAATGGGGCAGCCCAGATGGGTTTGCCTCTGCGCTGCCAGTTGTTCTTCTTCCATTGCTGCAGCCACCCCCACAAGGCATTGGCCACCATCCAAGAGTCAGTGTAAAGATAGAGCACTGGCCACTTCTCTCGACTGGCAATGTCTAAAGCCAGCTGGATGGCTTTCACCTCTGCAAACTGGCTGGACTCACCTTCTCCCTCGGCAGTTTCCGCGACTTGTCGTCTAGGGCTCCATACAGCAGCCTTCCACCTCCGCTGCTTCCCCACAATGCGACAGGACCCATCCGTGAACAGGGCATACTGTTTCTTATCTTCTGGCAGCTGGTTATACAGTGGGGCCTCTTCAGCACGTGTCACCTCCTCCTCTGGTGATGCTCCAAAATCTTTGCCTTCTGGCCAGTCCATTATTACCTCCAGAATTCCTGGGCGACTGGGGTTTCCCATTCGGGCGCGCTGGGTGATCAGCGCGACCCACTTACTCCACGTAGCATCGGTGGCATGATGCGTAGAGGGGACCCTCTCTTTGAACATCCAGCCCAGGACCGGCAATCGTGGAGCTAGGAGGAGCTGTGCTTCAGTGCCGACCACTTCTGAAGCAGCTCGAACGCCTTCATATGCTGCCAGAATCTCTTTTTCAGTGGGAGTATAGCGGGCCTCAGATCCTTTGTATCCCCGGCTCCAGAACCCCAGGGGTCGACCTCGAGTCTCCCCTGGTGCTTTCTGCCAGAGACTCCAGGTTGGGCCATTCTCTCCGGCTGCGGTGTAGAGCACGTTTTTGACATCTTGCCCTGACCGGACTGGACCAAGGGCTACGGCATGAACTATCTCCCGTTTAATTTGTTCAAATGCCTGTCGTTGCTCAGGGCCCCATTCAAAATCATTCTTCTTCCGGGTCACGTGGTACAGAGGACTCACAATTTGGCTGTAATTTGGGATGTGCATCCTCCAAAAACCCACAACACCCAGGAAGGCCTGTGCTTCCTTTTTGCTGGTGGGTGGAGACATAGCTGCTATTTTGTTGATGACATCCATTGGGATTTGACGGCGCCCATCCTGCCATTTTATTCCCAAAAACTGGATCTCTTGCGCAGGTCCCTTGACTTTACTTCGCTTAATGGCGAAACCGGCTTTCAGAAGGATTTGAACTATTTTCTCCCCTTTCTCAAAAACTTCCTCCGCTGTGTCGCCCCATATAATGATGTCATCGATGTACTGCAGATGTTCTGGGGCTTCACCCTTTTCCAGTGCAGTCTGGATTAGTCCATGGCAAATGGTGGGACTGTGTTTCCACCCCTGGGGCAGTCGATTCCAGGTGTACTGGATGCCCCTCCAGGTGAAAGCAAACTGTGGCCTGCACTCTGCTGCCAAAGGGATGGAGAAGAATGCATTAGCGATGTCAATTGTAGCATACCACTTGGCTGCCTTTGACTCCAGCTGATATTGAAGTTCTAGCATGTCTGGCACAGCAGCACTCAGCGGTGGTGTGACTTCATTCAGGCCACGGTAGTCTATTGTCAGTCTCCACTCTCCAGTAGATTTTCTCACTGGCCATATGGGACTATTAAAGGGTGAGCGAGTTTTACTGATCACTCCTTGACTCTCCAGCTGGCGGATCAGCTGATGAATGGGGAGAAGGGAGTCTCGGTTGGTACGATACTGTCGCCGGTGCACCGTTGTGGTTGCGATGGGTACCTGTTGTTCTTCAACCCTCAGCAACCCCACAACGGAAGGATCCTCCGAGAGACCAGGCAAAATGGACAGCTGTTTAATTTCTTCCGTCTCCACAGCAGCTATGCCAAAAGCCCACCGATACCCCTTTGGGTCCTTGAAATAGCCTCTCCTAAGATAGTCTATCCCAAGGATGCACGGAGCCTCGGGGCCAGTTACAATGGGGTGCTTCTGCCAGTCCTGCCCAGTGAGGCTCACTTCAGCCTCCAGTAGACTCAGCTCTTGGGACCCCCCTGTCACTCCCGAAATGCAAATGGACTCTGACCCTTTGAACTCTGATGGCATTAAAGTACACTGTGCACCAGTGTCCACTAGAGCTTTATACTCTTGTGGATCTGACGTGCCAGGCCACCGAATCCACACCGTCCAATAGACGCGGTTGTCCCTTTCCTCCACCTGGCTGGAGGCAGGGCCCCTCTAATCCTCGTCAGAGAAATTGCTGCTCACCTGTTGTAAAAATGACTTGGAGGTCCCCTCCAGAGGATCAGAATCAAGGTCAAACTTTCTACCTGGTCTGGAGAGCTGGCTTTTGGAAACTGGAGCGGCACTTTTCCTAACAGAATCCCCTTTGGTGATTGTTTTACCTCGCAACTCACGTACTCGGGCCTCTAGACTTGAGGTGGGTTTTCCATCCCACTTCCTCATGTCCTCTCCGTGGTCACGCAAGTAGAACCACAGGGTGCCCCGGGGTGTATAGCCTCTGTATTCCCTCTCCTGAGCAGAGAAACGCTTGCCCCTAATAGCTGAGACACTGGCCCGTACAGGTGGGGAGTAGGACATACTCTGTTCGAGTCGCTGGACCTTCTGGGACAATTTATTTACAGCTGAGACAAGGGAGGAAGAGAGACTTTCCTCATATTGGCGGAGTCTGACAGCCACCTCGTCCACTGTTGGTGTGTCTTTACCTTTCCAGTTTACAACTGCCAGTGAGTTGGCATGCGAGGAGGGTGCACTCCGCACAAACTTCCTCCACATGGATTGTGAGCACTGGAGTTCATCTGGGTCTGTGGGTACCTGCTCATCGTCTGTGTCACAGTAAACCAGCTCCCGCACAGCCAATTCCCTCAAGTACTGAATACCCCTTTCCATATTGGTCCACTTGCCAGGATAGCATACAAAATCGTCACTGAAGGGGTATCTCTCCCTCACCCCTGAGAGAAGTCTCCTCCAGAGGCTGAGGACTTGTTCCTTTTTCCCAATGGCCTTGTCAATGCCCCCATCCCTGGCCAGGGATCCCAGCTGCTTGGCTTCCTTGCCCTCTAACTCCAAGCTGCTGGCCCCGTTATCCCAGCACCGCAGCAGCCAGGTGGCAATGTGCTCTCCTGGATGGCGGCTGAAATCTTTCCGCATGTCTCGCAGCTCGCCCAGGGACAGGGACCGGGTGATGATCTCTGTCTCTATCTCCCGTGATGACCCTGGCTCATCATCATCCCTCCCGGAGCGATCTGCTCTCTTTGCGTCTTTCTTTAGTTTTACAGGGGCGACTGCTACCTGCACAGATTGGTCACTGGGCTCAGTCACTGTGCCTGTGGCTGGAGCTGGGGCTGGAGCAGCTGCTGTGCCCGCTGGGGAAACCGAGGCAGACCCTGCAGCTGTGGCAGCGGTGGTGCTGGTCGGGGGGGCTGTGACTGCCTGCTGGGCTGGAGGGGCTGCAGGGCCGGCTGGGGGGGCAGCGCCAGTCACAGTGCCTGCCGCTTCGTTTCCCCCCTTTTCCCCTTTAGGGCACTGAACAGTGTTAAACAGGGCAGCTCGGTAGGCGTGGGCCAGACCCCAGCACGTTGCTGTGATCTGTGTCTCTCTGGAGTTCCCAGGGTGGCAGCACACTTTTTGCAGATATTTTACTAGTTTTTCCGGATTCTGTACTTGCTCAGGGGTGAGTTTAAAAAACATCGGGGGTGTCCACTGCCCTAGGTACTTGCCCATGCTGTCCCACACACCCAGCCACTCACAGCTATCCAGCCCCGGGGCAGGTCTCTGCACGATGTTCTTAACGACTTGCTTAACCCTAAACAAAACCTGCAACCCATTCAGGAGGCATAACAAAAGGAGAGTGCTGCCCTGAGCATCCCACGGGTACTCGAAATTCTCAAAAGCAGTTAGGACCAGCCTGAGGGAGAGAGGGGGGGCGAAAGAGTGGGGGAAGGTATCCCCTTCGGCTTTCCCCACAGGCTGGGTTTGATTATTAACAAATTCTAAGACATAGGATCCGAGGTACGGAAATGACCGCAGTGCCGCATGCAAATACAAGCCTAATTTCATGCACAGTGATGTTATCATATCATAAGTCGATATCGTAAGGTAGAGCAAAATTATCATCCTGATCTTTTTCCCAGCGATGATGAACAGCACGGCATTGAATACATACTGCAAATAAGGATTCAGAAACCACAGCCATCTGACCAAAGACAGAAACATTTTTACCGGCGACTATTTAACACAGAAAATGCGTATGATAAATTTTAACAAAATCTATGAAAGCAGTTTTAACACCCGCTGCTCAGCCCTGCCGTTATCCCCGCCCCACGTTGGGCGCCAATTAAATGTTTTGGTTTCGGCTGCCGCCGGCAACAAAAGCGCCACGCGGCCGCCCCTCCCCCCGCCGGCGTGCGGAGGAGAATGGAAAGAAAGAGGCAGAAACTGGTGGGTCGGGATAAGGGCAGTTTAACAGAACAGCAAACAGAGGGAAAACAGGAACAACAACGATACAAATAAGGAGAAAACACAACCACGAACCGTACAACAGCCGCTCTCCCGGAACCGGACCGGCGCTGCGCCCGCCCCAAGCCGCGAGTGCCTTCCCGCCGCGCCGCTCCCCCCCCACCGGAACCCAGCGTGACGTCACGTGGTATGGAATACCGGGCTCTGTTTGGCCAGGTGGGGTCAGCCCCCACCCCCCGGCTGTGCCCCTTCCTGGAGTCCGGTGAAAATTAACCCTGTTCTGGCCAAACCCAGGACAGTGAGACAAGTTGCAAAAAATGCATGGGTGTAGCTTAAAATTAATGATACTTTCAAAATGTAATTGTGGTATCATCTCTACTTGCTTTTTGGCCCTGTGAGATAATTAATAATGTTTTCAAGCTTGGCTCTATAGCTGCTGTGGTTAGAAACTTCAAAAAAATTAAAATAAATTTAGGATACTAATGTCAAAGGCCTCCGGCAGCTGGAGATTTATGATACACAATTAATCTCTTCAGATGCTGATATTTAGGAATGAGTTGGAATCCTGAATCTGAACTTCTGATGAAAAAGGGAAAGTTTGAGCCAAATACTCGGGCTGATGTTTCTGATATTGTTTGTATTTTTTTGCTAGTGAAGGCAACAAAAGTTGCCAGATTACTAATACCAGGGAATAATGATGTCCTGCATATTCTTATAGAAGATGTATATGACCTTAACCAACAAAGCATATTTAGTTGGAGGAAGTGGAATTAATTTTCCTCTGTTATCAGTGACAGTTCTTGCAACTGCCAATTGCCTTATGAAGTTTGGAATGATCTCCTGTGCTCGTGATTTCCCCTGCATTCTGCAGGGATTTTTTTTCTTATTCTCATGTAGGTCTTCCTACATCTTGGTGTAAAAGAAGTCTTACTAGGCAGAGAGCAGATCATTCTAAGGTATGTGTTAGCTCATTAAGGCTAAGTGCTGTGTCTGCCACCCCACATAATCTGGAGAATTTACAAATTCACGCCTCAGCGAAGAAATCAAGTATCTCTGGACAGAGTAGGGAAACGTTCATTTTGTTTTCATTTCATGGACTTCCATTGGTGTCTGAATAAGGTAAATAGTACACAGATGCTTTTGCCTACTGCAGAATCCCAGCTGTATCCCCTGCCAAGCAAATGAGTAACGACATTAATGTGTACATTTTGCTGGCCCATTGTAATGGACTGTAATTTCTGTAACAATCATGTTACTTTTGACTGAGACAGAGAATTGCGCCAGTGCATCAGGCTCGCTTTGTGTATTCCGCATGTTCTAAGGAGCCAAATCAAAGCCAACTGAGATCTGGAAGACACATAACTGTTCAGCTTCATAAGCACGGCCTTCAGTGAGGTCGTTCTGATACGGTTACATAGCTTTCGGCTTATAAGTGGCTCATATTTCTGTTTTTCAAAAACAGAATTACACACTATGTCTGTAAAAGGCAGTGGGGAAATAAATTGGAATCAATTTTACTTATTGCTGCATGCTGCCTCATAAGGTTTTGGGCCTTGTTAAAGGACATACAGGCATCACAAACAGCTCTAGAGTTATGATGCTCAGATTAAGGTATCGCCAGTCAGAGCTGATTTAAGAGGGGTTATTGATCCCTTGCTCCAGCAGTTTGAGCTTGCCTACAGATTCAGCAGGGCCAGTATCTGTCAGTTCATGCCATGGACAGGCAGATGACTCTTGCAGTGGGAAGGAGTACAGACTGCGCTTCAGATTTCTTTTTCTCTGGTGTGATTGTGAGTTTTAAATATTTGGTATATCGGTCTTTTCCGCCTCAACAATGTTCCCTCAGACAGTTGCACTGGCGATTGGCTTTACTTCTGTCACGACCTTGGTTTTTGTCTGCTGAGCTGCTCTGTAACCCGCAGCGTGTGAGCAGTTCTGATGGAGCTCGGTGTTCACATTACCAACTTCAGTATGCTCAGCTATCAGCTGACGGGATTAGAGAGCCCACAATCCATTTGTTGTGCAGAAGGAGCGATGCTGGTTAGGTTTAAGAGCAGTTTTCACTTCAGCAGAAAGCTGTCTTTGCTGCTGCTTCTGCCATGCGTGTCACTTCAAGATTAGTAATTGGGCACTGAACCTGAACTACTTCTGTACAATCAGTGCAGCTGATTGCCCACTCTTGAGCTTTGCGCAGGCGAAGGTGCAGAGCTACAGAGCTGATCACAAGAGGAAAGGAGCGGTGCCTCTGCTAAGTGTTGAAGCAAAACCTTAACAATGCAGAAACTCGCTTGGGGTGTGCATTGGGTTTGTCCGGGCTGGCAGGGGGACCCTCTCTCCTGAAGTTCTCGCTCAAGTTTCCGGCTCCGTGCTGGCCTGAGATACCCGGTTCCAGGCACCTCAAAGCCTGTGAAAGCTGTGCGGCTGAGCACCGCACGCACGAGGAGAGGTGCTTGCTGTGACAGTCCGTGACGTCACATGTGGCACAGGCCCGCTCGAAGCGGCCAGAAGCAGCCGCGGCCGCTAGGTGGCGCTGCCGCCCGCGCGCTGCCGGGAGGCGTCGGGGAACCGGTGGAGTCCCGAGCAGCCGGCGGGCGCTGCGGGGTGTCCGCTGCCGGGCCGGTCTGCTTCGGAGCGTCTTCAGACATCTTGAGCGCTGCTGCTGCTGCTGCAGACTGCGGAGTCCTGCGAGCTTCAGCAAGGGGGTTCTGCTACTGAGTATCCCAAAAAGTAGCAGGAAAAGCTGTTTTGGTTCAGAGTCCGCCTGCTGAGCAGTCTTGCCTTAATCTTGCAAGACTTCCGTTGCTCAGCCGTGAAGTGACATTGGTAATAATGCATCCCTGCCTTACCGAACACGAACTTGCTCGTGGAGCGGTATTTCAGTATTTTAACAATAAGGCTAGTTAAATCTCTAGGTAAACACTGCAAAGAAAGTAAATGCAGGGCAAAATTAACTTCAGTACAGTAAATAACGCGTAGCATCATTGTGTATAATCTGCCTCACCAAGCCGTGGAGTAAAAGCTGTTCTCTTCATAATGATTCAGAGACTTAGACCTTTCAGTCTTTACACATGTTTGAAGTGACTTTATTTCACTTCTGGGACTGGGAATTATTTGTATCAAAAACAGAGGGAACAGTTTATGCTTTTGTTTCTACACTTTTTCTTTACTTTGCCTCTTTTTTAAAATCTAAAATCGTGACTTCCTTTGGTAACTTTGTTTTTACTTTTGAATTCCGAGCAACTTATGTCTCAAAAGAATTTTATTTTGGAAAAACATGCTTTTCTGACTTGGGACTGAAAAACAGATGAATGTGTAATTTTTATATAACACGTTCCAGACTAACTGTTGCTAAGGCTTGCTGTCTAATTTAAAACTGATCTTTCAGATTGGAGATGTAGCTGAAGATTGATGTTACGAGATCATCCAATTTCAGTTTTGTAATGATAAGTGTTTATTTTAATCTCAAGCTTTATCTCTTTGTTCCTACTTGTTTATTGACTGCTGAAATGAACCAGCACATTGTGACAGCAGAAAAGCATCAGCATCTAACCTATACTGTACTGACAGAAGAAAACTTGCTAGGTTTCTGTTCTTTAAAAGAAGCTATCTACACTGAAGGCCTGTATGTGCTGCTCTTTTGCCCGTGGAAAACGTAATATGAAGCTTCAAATTAAGTGAACTTTGTGAACACTTGTTGGCTCTTTTTTTTTTTCCATACAGGTCTAGTATGTGTTCAGTTCAGATGCTGCAAAGAACTGATTCTACACCTAGCAGCACCTGTTGCAGCAGTGTCTGGTTTCAGCTTGCATGTCATACTTGGAGTGGAATTTTGGATTGCTGGAATTTTGCTGATAGATGGTTTTGAGGAAAGATTGAGGAGGGGAAGAAAGCCCTGTATAATTTAGGTGGTCAGTTCCCCCTTCCATGAGGAAGGATTCTTTCAGTTTCTTTCACCAGTAAGTGGATGGATGAGCAATGAAACATACAACTGATTACCATGTGTAACTATGTGATTGTTTACTACTTCAGCATGCAAAAATGTTGGGTTCTCAGCTGAACAAACAAAAGGGAAAGAATAAGACAACACAAGATTACAGTTACATGGAGATCTTATATATAATGTACATCATAAAGTTGTCTGTGGACAATTGCATATCTAGACGTTTTATGTTTTTGTTTTACTCTCTCTGAAGAGAAAGAGAAGGTTAGAAAAAGATGCTTTGACTTTAAAGAGAATAAATATACTGTAATAATCAACATAGCACTGTTATTTTATATGTATTTTCTAGATGATTTTGTGGAACAGCAAGGTAGAGATACTGACTGATATATTCACTTGAGATTAAAAGTCTCAAGAGGAGGAGCAGTTCAAAGATTTGAGTGTCTTTGGGCGCGAGTGTTACAGTAATACATTTTTTAAAAAGAGAAATGGAATTGAAAACGGTCCTAGATATTTAGGGCTGTGAAATTAAGTGGCCACAATTGCTGCATTAGAACCATGTCCTATGCTTTTCTGGAAAATAGAGTAGTCTGCTCATACCTTGCTTTAAACTCATATTTTCCCAAAGTTTGTGGAGAAACAACTCAGCTCCAGGATTTGTTTTTTAGTTAGTGTGAAATTAATGAGCTGAGCCTTGGCTTCATGATTGAACTGAGAGTGGCTTTTGTTTTATGGTCAAATTAGTTAACCTGTATGCGTAACAGCTATATTGCAAGGCCCAGTATTATGAGTTAATGGGTAACTTCACTAGATCAGAAGCCTCCATCCTTCCTTTCAGTCTTGAAGACCGAGAAGATATTAGCTTCATAATCAGACACTAGTCAAACTACTGAACAGATACCCATTTTGTCCTAAAGTCTTCCTGATGAATAGACTGCCATTACTACTTATAAGTAGCTTAAAGCAAGGGCCTGTGTAGCAGGAGCATTGTGTTAAGTGGTACACAGTTAGGGTATCATAAACGTAGTACTCCTACCTAGTTTATATAATTCACAGAAAAAGTCAAAATAACCTATTTGTCCATTTCTTCTCTTGTGGATCTCTCTCTCTCTCTCTCTCTCTAAACCCAACAGGTATTCAGTCCAAGATTAGCAATGGTGGTAGTTAGAATAAAGTATTTGGCCACACAGGTTCCTGTGATATCCATGGATGAGTCATACAGACCACAATTTCCAAAAGTGGCCTCCTATAATTCTTAGCCTAGCCAATAGATAGGTTCCTAAAAAACTGTCTTGACATTCAAAATTCCTGAGTACCTTCAATTCTCAATGTGAATGTAGTCATCTGACTATAGGACACCTGATTTGCAAATGTCAGTTATGTCAATCTCCCCATCTGTAAAATAGAAATATTAATTAGGTAAAGATTAATACATTTGAAAGAGGCTTGTGATCCTTGAGTAATCAGATGGAACTATTATAAAACCTCTTGTGAATTATAAATCTCCTTATAGATTTAGAAAAGTAGGTGTTGCTGTCAAACAATTTTTTTCCCTTATGCTGATGTGTTTATTTGTACTTTTGGCTAAGACAAGAAAAAATAACAGACATCTGACTTCATAAAATAGAATATTGTTTATGTGAATTACGAGTAACAGACTTTGCTCATTTCTGTTAGGGCTGCTAAAAATCTTAGTTTGAGATGAAATTAATGAGACAGATTTTTCCAGGACAGAAAGCATCAAGTTAGAAAGCACTGTAACAATTAGCATTATGCCAATGAAAGCATGTGCCTTGGAGGTTTAGTAATGGGATATAGTACCTTTTAATTAAAGGTCACTGGTTTGAATCCAGCTCAGGATAATTTAGTCATTTGGTATAATTTGATTGAGAGGCCTATGTGAAATGAGTCTTAGGTTAGTGTATTTTTAATTATCTATAACCACTATTTTGTTGTTTTCCTTAACTGTGTATATATTACCAACAATAATTTTTGTAACTTCTCTAAACAGACAACAAAATACTAATATGAAAAACATCTTTCTAGCTGATAGCAGGTTAGAGGAGGACTGAACATTTAATGGAAATTGATAGCCTTTGCATTCAGATAGCCGGTATCATTTGTACAGGATTAATGCAGGGGGTTTCATCTTGCAAGAACTTAATTATTTTGATCTTCAGGAGCAAACTTTGAACTCTGTGGACTCTTATGCCATGTGAACAGTCTTATGGAAATGTGTGGCATCACTTGTACATATAAAACAAAGAGTGGTGAATGCTTTTCTGGGTATGATTTTATGAAAAGAAACACATTATGAGAAAAATCTTTATTAGATCAGAAGCGAGTACAGAGTACAGTGTGCTCTTTTTTTTTTTCTTCCCTGTTCAGGGGATCCACTGTGTCTGATGACTGATAACCTTCTAATTCTGAGATAGCACAGTCCTTCCTGAACTCTCCCAGATGTCTTTTTTTTAATCTTCTACTACTTGATGGACTTTCTATCTCCTCTGTTCTCCAGTGCCAAATTACAGCAAACCTTCGTTTTCTGTTTCAGCATCAAGGATTTGAACGATGTTTAGACCTTGTCTTCTACTTTGTATCTTTAGTTTTATTTGTCTTACAGAAAGCAGAGGTGTATGGCATTATGAAGTGGTCTGATTTGCACAGAATACCCAGTTTTATCAAGGAGTATTGTATCTAACACTGTTTTCTACTATATGTAGAATTGTATTATCCCAGAGAATCTCAGTCTTGATGGGAAAGGGATGTATTCCCACTGGGACTCATTCTAGGAAAACTTCCAAAATCTAGTGTGTTCACTGATTTGCATGTTTTGAATCGGGTTGGAAATGTGATTTGCATGTTACTGGTTTTAAGTATGTACATCTAGCACTTTATATATGTGCTGTGCCCTGTACTGGGTCTGAATTTAAGGATGCTTACTGAAATCATGACTTAGTGTAACTGAGAGCTACCTGAACCCAGAAGCTAATCTAGAAATATGGCTAAATGGAATCTGGTTTTTGTGCTACTTCTCCGGTCCAGAAGAGAACATTTAGAAGCTTTCCTGTATTATTTTCAGGTCAGCTTTGTGTGGTTATTTGAGCCACTCCCTGTTAGCAGTTTTTCCATCAGATCATATCATATGATACATGTTTTATTTTTTTGTAATATAAAATATAATGGTACATAATAGATTCTTTTAACATGAACTGAAAGTTAAGGAGGACACATTAACTGTCAGCATGTTGGCACGTATAAGTGCTTTGTGACTTGATTGCAAAATGTAATTGTGCAAACAGATTTCCTCTCCCTTTCTGTGTTTCTCCTGCACCTCCCGCACCTACAGTATGAGACACTGATCCCCTTCTCTCTGCCAAAATAAGCAATCATCCCCATTTTTCCACAGAATAGGATGCAGAAAGTGATTTTTTTTCCCAGTTGCCAGACGAGAAAATTACAAGCACAAAAATGTCAGATGGAGCAGTTTTCAAGAATCTCTTTGTAGTTTTTTCAATATTTGCAGAATTGCAATATTCATGTTATTAAAAGAATGTCCAAAGCTCTTTGTATCACCTATGCATTGCTTTCCTTTCACTTCTCTATCTGATCGAAAAGTACCTTAAACCATGCCAACAGCAGTAGTATGAACTCGCTTATTTGAATTCACGATGGCCAAGCTATGTCTTCTGCCTAGTATAGAGCTACCAAACCAGCTAGTCGTGGAACTGTGGTTGTTCTAGTGCAGCAGTGTATGGGTAGTGCTACCAGGGTATGGGTAGATCTCTGCTACTTCCTGACAGAGGAAGCTAGTCTTTGCTGAGCTCCAAGTGCATCTGCTAATTTACCACAAATATCAGTGTTAAAGCCAATATGAGTTGTTTTGTTCAACACCTTGGGAACAGAGAATTACTTACTCTTTTCAGTGACCACCGTAGTGAAAAAATGCTAGGTTCTAGCTGATCTGCAGGCTTGGAACGAGTCTTAGCAAATTTATTTTCAGTTTCTCTCAGTTTACTATCATTTCACTTGATTATCCTGTCCATACTTAGGCAAGTGTGCCTTTGGGAAACAAACGAGTCTACAATGTAATCTTGCTTCCAGAAATTTAGCAGCCTGCTTCTGGTAAAGGCAATTTTACTGATTCAGTGTGAGTCTTTGAGGTTGCATAGGAAAAGGTCAAGCTCTTTCATGACCTGCTGGCTTCATTAACAATCGATGAGCCTGACCTCACATGACTAGGAACTGAAAAAAAAAAAAAAAATTTCCATTTCTTTTCCATTGGTTTCCTAAAATCACAGGACGTAACCCCCAATGGTCTTATTATTTGAAACATAGGTACTTCAACAGCTGCATCTTAATATGAATAACCAGAGTATGCATGTGAACTACAGGGAAGGTACATCAAATTACCTGCCTTGTACATGATGTCACCGTGCCATGATCCTGAGAGCTGTATGAGGTCCTAAATCAAATTACATTAGAAAAGTAGCTATATGATTCTCTTGCACTTGCACCTACCTTCTGAAAAGGTAAATCTCAGATTTAGAGAATAAACATTTTGTGTGTTTTCTGGTTAAGCTTTTATGAGATGCTATCTCAGCAAACAAGAAATTGAATTTCAAAGGGTTGAGGAGAGGGACAAAGCTGATATGACAAAAAGGACTAATTCCACCTGTCTTGTGTCTCAGACTGTCTACTAAATTAGTTTTTTCCCTTTTACTTTGAAGTAAAGCTGGAGAAATAAGTAAAAAATTCTTGACTAACCTAGCAGTAAAATCCTATGCTGACATGTTCTTCATGTCAATTGTGAAGTGTACAGAAAGAGCGGGGTTTTTTATGCTAAGGTTTGGCAAGAAATAGCCCCAGGCCTGTAGATGCCAAGATAGAACTTTCAGAAGTTTGTAGTTCTGCACAAAGGAGTTTAGATCATGCAGCTAAGCCGAAGCGGTAGGAACCCCACCAGCTGATTTGCCCAAGCAGTTACTTTGTGAACTCTGAGTACTTAAGCCAGCTCTTGAACTGATGTCGACTAAACAGAAATACTTGTCTGGATAATTACAAATAGCAAACATCTATAAAAATGGCATGGTTTTTGTGGACAGTTTGAATAGTGAAAGAGTTACATTTGGAGACTAAATTGTTTATTGTGAATTGCTTTCCCAACTCCCATAGTAAGTGATCTCATACATCAGTGTTCAGTGCTTTCTCAAATAAAACAGTCTGGCGCTGTGCCACTGCCTCACTTCCATTCACATGCTATTGAGTTTACCACCAGCATGCATCTGTCTGTCCTTGGAAAATATATGGATGAGCAGTACTTGACACTCTTTCTGTTTCCCTTGCTTTCTCTTAGTTTGAGTCAATCTACCTACACACCACAGAGATCAATTTTTTTATAATAATTGAAAAATGTCAGTTGCAGCCCTTTGAAGAGTTGCATTAAGAAATTTACCTTTTCTACCTTTTGTTTTTTCTTAGTAATCCCTGTCATGGCAGGAGTTTATTTTTTTCTTGTTTTTTGTCTGATAAGGCAATTTCACAGGCTAATGGTGAGACTGCGGGTAGGAATGTTTAAAGTAGCTTCTGATTTCTGAAAATACAAGTATGATATTACTAAGGTCTCCTGAAGCAGTCACTGTGCACTACCATTATCAAACCATGGGGTTATCGTGGTTTTGCAAAGATGAATAGTTGGAAGACAAAGGCTGTTTAAAGATTGTGATCCTAGACCCAACAGACCCATAGCGCTCACAGGCTGGAGGGGAGTAAGGATTTATGTAGATAGCAATGACTAGATGGAAGCTTACACTTCTAAATTTGAGCAGGTGATTACAAATATGTAAAACCTGCATCAGTTGTTCAAGTAATCTGCTCAGTCTAGTCATCAGCAGAAGTCTTAGTGGTCTGGGCAGACAGGGCTTGTACTAGGTGGAAGCAGGTCAGTGTGTCCACTCTGTGTAATAATCTTGTCTATCTATTGACTTGAATAGAAAACCAAGTGTGATTTATTTCAGTGGAACTTTGGCGTTTAGTTGGGGAAGAATGTGCTCGTAAGTGCTTTGCTGAATCAGGGCCAGTGGAAAATATTTCTAAGGATTAAGCAGCAACTGAAGACAGTAAAAACAATTCTGTTATTTTGAATCTTTTAATATATGCTTATTATACTTTTATATTTTGTGATACATCCAAATGGTAACACAGTAGTGAAAGTCTGAGAAATTAAGTGGTTAACTTCTCAGAGGAGGATACAGGAAAATTCATTAAGGTTACTGTGAAGTGTAATTTGTCTGGAGAATTATGCGCTTTTCCCTTGATCAGTTCAGAATTTGTGATCTGTGGAGTGCTGAATCCCAAATGGATAGTGGAATGTATTAGACTAGGGAATAGCCTCTCAAAGAAGGGAGGAGAATCTCTGTCCACTGAGGTATTTACAACTACGTAGTGAAAGTGCAGGAGAACTAAGCTTATTTTTGTTCTTAAAGCATAGATTATTCTGTAATTCAGACACAAGGAAGCAATGCTGAATCTGGCACAAGGGGTTTGCAGAAGGGGATGGGAGGGAAATAATCCAGATTTTCTTTAATTTGGTTGAAAAGATACTGGTTTTTTTGTTGAGATAATTAGAAAAATCTTCCCTTTCTTCTTTTAAGGCAAGGGGAGAAGACCTTGCTCACTGAAGACTGGACTTTTGTTGAGGCAATCTAATTTCCTTTTTACTCAGGGTGTTTGACCACATTGAGAAGGAAATCAATAAATGGGATCTCTTGTGTGAGGTGTTTGCATGATTGTCAGAAACATACCTGGGAGAAGCCTGGCATGTTCATATCGCCAGCTAGGGAATGCTCTACTGCTGGTTTTGGAGAAGAAAGTACTCAAAGTGAAATATTAGTTTTCAAATTTGAGGCATTTGAAGGAAAATTATTCTGGGTTCTCTAGAGTCTTATTCTGTAAAGTATTTTCATGAGGGTTCAAAAAGTGTGCTAGTCTTTCCTTTCTGATTTGCGAGGATGTAAAAGTTCTAGGGTGATACAGATGTTGAGCTCAAGAACTAAACCAGATCATGATACATGGTGAAAGTGTCCAGCCTTTATAAGATGAAACAAACTGAAAAACAGACTAAGTCTTTTTGTATGTTCTGCTTTTGAGCTCACTGAGTAGACACTAATCACCTTTGATGCTTTGACTGTCCAGTTTTTGTCCCGTGGCTTGGTATAGGGCATTGGTGTTGTGCAACAGCACTTTATTATCCCATCCAGCCATTACTCCACTGTCTGTTCTCTTCTCTGCAAAGGCAAAAAGCCATAATTTCTAGCAGGATTATTTTGTCCTTTATCTTGATGGACGTGCTCAAACACCGGAAGCCCTATGGGGAAGGAATTGTCAAATGCACAAATACGAAGTGGGAATTAACTGGCCAGAAAATAATTCAGGTAAAGGAGTTTGTAAACAGTCTGCAAGATTAAATATTGTTCACCATTCAAATAACTTGATGAGCCTTTAAAAAGCCAAGATGCAAGGTTAATTTGCAGCGAATTTCCAGATAACTGGCAAGATTATTATTTGCCATTAGTACTTTATTTGGTCTCTTGCTTTTGTTAGCTGTGTGAGCCTTCCTCTTTACCAGTTGGCATGTCAGGCCTGCACAAATGTATTACTTGGTGTATTCATTCCTGGCTGCTTGGAGTAATGCCATACAGGGAAGAGTGCTGGCCTTCGAAGATTGACTATTTCCTGTCTCTGGCTCCTTGGTCCAAAAAAGTAAAGCAGCATAAGTACTTTAGGAAGATTTATGACTTCTTGTGGCACCTAGTAGTCAGTCTTCAGTCAATCTATCTGTTAGGTGCAGAATTAATTTGAGAGAGTAGTAAAGTCTTATTTTGTAGTTCCTGGATATGAAAAGCTGCACGAGTTCTAGAAAGGTGCTCAGTGGGATTTCAGTTAAGGTGAATAATTCTCTGTCAATTGGAGACAAAGAATTGTCTGATAAAATGCAGTTAACCAGCCCCCAAAAAGACTTTTTATGGCAGAATGTATTGAAGACATCTGCTAAGCGGGACACTGCCAGCCCCCAGGCCATATGCTTCATGTCCCTGGCATATGCGGAACTAAGCACAACAGCACCGAACATATTGGGAGAGGTACAGATGCCTCTCCTCCATCTCCTCCCACTCCCCAGAGAAACTGAGTGGAACAAACTTTTGCTGCATAAAAAGCTTTAGTAGAAATTCACCATCCCTTAGGCCAGGATCTAATGAAGAGAGTCGGAACACCTCTGTGTCTGTCCAGCTCTGCTGGTCACTGAAGGCCTTTCTGATGAGCTACAGCTCAGAATCTATCTTTGCTTTCCGTTTGTGTTGGAAAGGGCTAGGGCTGCAGAATTTTCTGTCCCTGAACTCCTGTATGCCACTTCAAAACCAGGAAATGGAGAGTGTGTGTCAGGGATTTTGGTATCTAAGGTGAAGGATTTTCTAATTCTCTTAAAAGTGATTTCTTTTGGCTGTGCTTCTCACAGGCAATAGTTCTATTTTTACATAGTAAAACAATTGAGAAACTTCTAGGTTTGTGTATTTGCTTGTATCTTATAAAAATAATAAAAAGTAATTTCCAGCATTCAAAGTGTGAGTCAAGTGAAAAACATTGAAGTAGCAGTTCTCTAATTTTTCCTTGCAGTTTAATTTGATATTTTTCAGTGAAGTGTGATTTCTTCCATGCACATTATTGCTTAGACAGTCTTATTCTATCTTTTTTTCTTTCCCTGTGCTTTCAGGATAAAGCTGACATGAGTACATTTTTGTCTAACTTAATTTGTATTTTGTCCCTATGTTAAAGCAAGCCATGGGGCAAAAAAGTGAATGCCAAAACTTATTAGCATAAAAAGTAGTAAGATGGCCTTTTTGAGGTATATTAGGAACAATACCCTTCCAGCTCTCTGATGTAAATTGGGTCAATTGGGTTATCTGTTGCTAAACTGAAAATAAAATTATGAATAGTGATTCAGAACAGATAGAAACGTTCAGCAGCTGTTTCTGTTCTATTTTTAACCCTACTGTGATGTTATGGGTAGTATATATTTATTCATTATAGTCAAAGTGGAATGCGGGAGGCACCAGCTAAATGTATTTTATGACCAGAAGTTCTAGAATCCTAATAAATAAATAAATCTAGCATTTGAACTCTCTAAGCTGTTAATTCAATATTAAAGGGTGTTGGAGAATGAGGAAGCTCTGTAACAGTGCAGGAGTGCCATCATAATACCAATATTTAAAAGTATTGTAAGGGACTATACAACACCCAAGAGAATAGCTAGTTTCACATAAGTCTTGGCAGCAGAGCGGAACAGTTTGGATGTCATCAACAAAAGGTTAGAGACGAAGAGCATACTATTGTCAGTCAAGATGGTTTTATGGAAATGCATCCTGTGAAACAAAACTGTCATTGCTTGACAAGATCGCAGATCTGGCTGATAAAGAGAACAGAAAGAATACAGTGTACTTGAATTTCTCAAAGGCATTTGTCTTATCACTCTAACATCTTGACTGGGGGGGTAACCAATGAAACTTGGCACTAAGGTTATGTATTAGATGGATTAAAATCTTGATTTTGTGGCAGATCTAAAAAAGTTGCTGTTGGGAAGAAAGCAGAGTGTCTGTTTCTGACAAGTTCCCTCAGAAATCTGTTTGCTTTTATATTATTCAACATTTTAGCTGTTTTCTGAAATGTTGTTTAAATTATATGGTAGCAAATAATATCGTGATTATACTATTGCATTATTACAGAGTAATCTGAATTATCTAAATCATCACAGTTGAACATTTTCTACAGATAAATGCAACACAGTACACATAGGATTAGAGAATGCTGGCTGTACCTAAACAGACTTTCCAAGAAACTCCTGAAAAGCAATAACTTCAAAGCAGAAATTATTAAAGTGAGTAACTATCTTGATATTGTTTTTTACTGAAGTGATGTGCAAAAGGTTTCTGCCATGAACACTGGGAATCCGAAAAGGGGAATAGCAGGTAAACCTACAGATGTAGCCTTGCCTCTGCATGAAACGCTGCTAAGATTACTACATCTCTATGTCCAGCTCAGGGCTTTCTGCTCCAAGACAGACATGGTGACATTGGAGAATCTTCAGGGAAGGGTGTAAAAATGATCCTCAGCTGGAATTGAATTTGAGTACATTAATATATTCCACCTCTCTCTTGAGTCTGAGAGTTGAATTAGTAGATAGAGATAACTCTAGGTGAAAACAAGATGCCCTTGTGGGGGAATTTTCAGTCGTCTTTGCAATAATACAGTGAAATAGGCAAGTTTACTCTAAAAGATATGTCATTTTTAAGTGAAGATAGTTTCAGACAGTTCACTGGAGAATGTGGTGGACTTGCCCTTGCTTCTGAAGTGTTGGTGTTTTAACATTGTCTTGCTAAAGAGCATACTTACATATGATTTCTAGAAAGCTGTGTTAAAACGGAAAGAAATCAGGCTAAATGAACCCTGTAGGCGTTAAAACCTGTGAAGACCTGGGGAAGCATGCTGGTTTGATTGAGTTTGTGGTCAAGACTTTGTCTAGCGGCAACATCCTAAATATCTTGAAGGAAAAGCACGGGACAAAACATAAAGTCGTGTTTTGGAGGGAGGAAGATGAAGCTGAAATGTCAAGAAGGGCTTGTGAGCTAAGAGGACAAAAAAATCCCAAACTGATCAAACTGGCTGGAGAAAAGACTAAGAAGAAAATAGACAGAGAACGAACCACTCAAAACAGATGCCTCAATCTTAGCATGTACATATTTTCATGCCTGTTAGTTACACCTTGCTTATTAGTTACACCTAGCACTTTTCATTATGGGGAAGAATAAAATGATTCATGTGGGAGCAAGACCTCAATTTGATTGCCACATATGACCTATTGGTCATTTCAGTAATTTCCCTTTTAATTTGGTGCATATGGGCACGTTTTCTGCAGTAGATCATAAGAATTCAGGACTCGCTGTTTTAGTGCTCTCTATTCCTGGACTACAGAACATAATCTTTTGGAGATTTATGAATTTCTGAACACTGCTTTTACAGCAGAACTCTATCTGAGAGCTAGTTTGATGCAAAAACTTTACATTGTAGTCACAGCAATAGCTGTATTTCTCCTCAATTCTGGCTTCTACTACTGAAATGAGAGGGATGTAAGGTGTAAAAGATAGAGCAAAATTTTGCAGTCCAAGGCAACCCACTGGATACCACCCATAGCACTCTCTTTATTATTTCTTTTTTTTTTTTTTTAAGATTCTCTGTGAGCTGTGGTAGTCACATTTTAAAAACAAAAGGTAAAAAGAATATGTCTTGGGAACTTCACTAGCTAATTAAAACTATGCTTAGCCAGTAGAGCAAATCATACCAGTGACTACATGAAAACTTGAGATGGAAGTGTGTTTACTGGCATATGCACACTCATGTGTGCATGCACACAATTTTTAAAGGATGTGGATGAAGATATTCTGTATCAGCGGAGGGGAGGGGTGCAACCATACACTCCTTGAAGAAAGCTTTGTCAGTTTGTGTATTTCATTTACCCTTGAGTAGCTATTCTTTCCACTTACTTCTTTTCTAACAAGTCTGTGTAACAGTAAAGTTGAAAGACAAGCTAAAAATCACATTCATATGCATGAAAGGCTTTTGAAGCAGAGATTTTTTTTCTGAAGTTAAACCATGAGGACCATAATAGAGAAAGAAGAAAGCACTTTTCCGCTACTGAACTCCCCTTGTCTGCTAAGATTCTTTGTGCGTTTGTAACCAGCTACACGCCAATGCCAGCTGTTCTGGAGGGAACTGAAGTGTGCCAGACTTTCCCTCTAATTTGAACATGTGGAACATCTTCATGTTTCAGCAAAGGCGTGTCTGATAGGCAAAACAGTGCTTCTCAGGAAAGAGACTAAAGGAGGAGATGGCTGATATGCCTCAATCCCTCACCTAAAATGTTTTCTGATAGTTGGAAGGCAATGCCATAATCATCCTCTAGAGAAAACAGCTGCTGCTGAAAGCATCTGCACAAGATCTTTTGTGGGTCTTTGCCTGAGAGTTGTTGTCCAGGCATATGGACTTACTGCCATATCAGGAGCTGTTGCAACCATTTCCTATTGCGGTTAGCTTTTGGCTTGGCTTGCATCTGCACGCAAGATCGCAGAATCTTAGAAAAGTTGATTGGAAGGGACCTCTGAGCTTAATTTCACCAAACATCCCATTGGGAGTAGGATTGTTCATATCAATAGACCAGGTCAGCTGTGGTTTTGTCTAGATGCAGCTTGGAGGTTCCACCGTCTTTCTGGATTACATCTTCCAATGCTACACTGCCCTCCTGGTGAAGAAGCTTTTCTTCATCTTCACTGTAAACTTCTCAAGCTACTAAAATTTGTGGCTTTTGTGCCTTGTTAAATTTCTGAGCTTAATAAAATGTGCTACTTGCTGTCTTCTCTGCAGCAGGGGAACAAAAATTTCTGTCAAGTGCACTGGCAGAGCTTCACCTTCGAAGATGACTACTAGCATTAATGAGCAGTTTAAGTCTCTGAGGTCCATTCCTTTCGCTAGCAAGTCTTCTGGGAATGGCAACAATGTGGCACTTTTCAGTGTTAAACAATTTGATAATATCTATGGACATCAATTTGACAGGAGATTTCTATTAAAAGAAATGGCTGTAATACTCTTGCCATAATCACAGCCATTGTACCTCCACTGTTAATTTAGCTTGCTTTGCGTTAGACGTTCACTGAACTGGTTAAGATAACTTCAGACACTTAATCACTGTAGTGTTATTAAATAGTTGCATACTAATGTGTTCAGATGACTTGTAAGCCCCTTGTAATCAGAGGCCAGCTGAGCCATCAAAGCAGGTTAAAAGAAAACGACAATTCTGCCTTGCTGGCTTTAGCTATTTTATATTAAAGTAAATGAAGCATGTTTTAATCATGGTGGGGTGATGCTAGACTATCAGCTCTGGGACTGATGACCTTTGTTTTGACCACAATATAAAATGAGTCCAGGTATGCTTCTGATGTCCTTTTCCCTGTTGGGTTTTTTTTTTTCTTTAGGAGGGGGGAGGGGAGGGGGCAGGTGGGTGTTCAGCCCTAAAATCCAGTTACGTCCAAGATGACAGGAACTGTAAAGAGGTAGCTTATGTAGTATTTGCAAGCCTAGTGTTTCTGGTCTGGGGAGAACATAAGGCTGATCTAGAAGGAAATACAGGATTTTTAAAATTTCTTTTAATTTTTTTTTTTTACTTTCAGCTGCAATTTTTTATTTACTTTGTGATACTTTCTAAGTGCAAGCACTTGATCTCCATTTGAGAAATACCACATGCTTGATGGAGTTCAGTGATGAGAGTGAACGATGGGTGATGGAAAAGCTGAGCAGAGGGAGTAGAAGTGTTTTGATATGACACATCACAGGAGGTCTATGTGTTAGGTTAGGGTAGGGCTAACAGTATTCCAGCTTGCTTTGTATAGTGGAAGCCTTGACTTATTGTGCTTATTAATGAAAAGTGAAGAATGTGAAATGCTCAGTTTCCCTCTTCACTGTCACTAAGTAATAGGCAGAATTGCTCTAGGACAGATGTAAACCAAGATAACATTTATCTTTGGGTTGCACATTCTTGTCAAATCAGACTAATTTCCTTCAGAAATCTGTTGTGTTTCTACAGTTCTGTTCATCATACTGCACCTTTGTCTTAATTTTAATACGGTGCTGAGACAAATCAGGCTAATATTACATTGTCATAGAATCATGGAATGGTTTGGATTGGAAGGGATCATCTAGTTCCAACCTCCCTGCCAGGGGCAGGGACACCTTCCACTACACCAGGTTGCTCAAAGTCCCATCCAACCTGGCCTTGGACATTTCCAGGGAGGGGGCATCCACAGCTTCTCTGGGCAACCTGTTCCAGTGCCTCACCACCCTCATGGTGAAGAATTTCTTTCTTATATCTGATCTACATCTACCCTCTTTTAGTTTAAGCCATTACCCCTTGTCCTATCACTATACGCCCTTCTAAAATCAGTCATATGTATCGGCTGTGAGTATGTGTGAACCCATGCTTGCACGTACGCAGTGTAGAACAGAACTGACAGACTGCACCATCCTTCTCCCAACAAATCCATTTCTGGGGCAAGCAGCGCCTGTGCATTTGGCATACCTTCTAACAGCTGCTACTCCCATACAGTACTTGGGCTTTTCCCTTTTAGTTGCTGATGAGCTGCCTCCCCAGGTAGTGCGATGCTGGCAGGGGAAAGAGAATGAAGTGCCACCTTCTTTTTCCATTTGACATGCAAGAAATGTTGACCATTTCAGTTAGTTAAATATTCCATGGCACTTTTCCAGGGAGTGTTTTGTAGCCCAGGTGTTTTCTCCAAGTGTCTTGTGAAACTTCCTCTGTGATTTCAAATTAATAGAGCATTTTTTTCCATACTGAAATGTAATTTAGTACTGTCTTTTGCAGTTGTGCTCAGCGATGGCTGAATTTCAATTCAAAGTGAACCGTGCACTGGTGCTTATATAACTTATAAAATGTGCTGAGGTCTCTAGGGAAAGAGAATCATTAAAAATAGGGACTGTTACTGCTATTACTGTTGTTGCTAAAAGTAATAATTACCTTTTTCTTTCTGGAAATTCTATAGAGCATTTTTCCTGCAGGAGCTCTCTCTGTCTTGAGGCTTTTCTAGTGGCCTTTAAACTTTAATCTGCAGCCTTAGAAAACCTTTTAGGTACAGGCTGAGACAGATTTTGTTACTAAAGCAAGCCCTCCTGCTGATGGAGCTGTGTGTTTAATTCTTGGCAGAGCTGTGGAAGCACTTGGCTTGGTTTGCCTGCTGTTCATCTTTTTCATGTAGCCTTATGGGAGATCTTGATAATTCTCCATTGCAGCTCAAAGGAAAGAGGAGCACAGTGTATTTCAAGAACACTGCAAAGAAATTACTGTATTTGGTTTAAAAAACTTGGTTTGATATGCTTTTTGAGACATGTAAACATGATGCAGTTCCTTTTAGCAGTGGGACTAAAAAGGTGATAATGTAGTTGGGCATTCAGTGAGGTCAGCGAGATGCATGTCTACACTGTCGTAAATGCATTTTGTAAGAAATCACTTTGCTTTATTAGCATTTGACTTGTGAAGGGAGGCTGTCAAAATGAAGGAAACATTATACCAACAACCGTAGCACTAACTTATCTTTGGGTTTTTTGCATTTATGTGTTACAATTTTTAGTTACTTTTTGAATATACCCTCACTGGGAGACTGGCTGCCTTTTTGCAACAGGAAGTGAATGTGGCAGCAAACTAGTTTCACTGTGGTTCTTTGGCAGGTTGACACTAGCAGAGCTTCACTGATGTAAGTGGATTTATGTTAACTTGTATCTGCCAAGGATTTGCTCACTACTGATTTTTTCAGTTCGGTGCGTCCTCCTGTGCCCTATGCATGATAGTCTTGCAAATGATTATTTAAATCATTGCAGTCTGTGTCAAATGCTGGACATCTCAATGTGGACATTTATCTTTGACTAGTTTCCCTGGGTTCTCTAATGGTAGAGATGCGCTCTTTCAGCAGGCAGCTAAGAACAATGTAGTTTAAGCTATAGCTATTAATTGTCTTATGAATTCTTGTATTGCTATCTCTGGATGGTATGAGGTCATTTACCTTCTAATTTAGGCACCCAAAATCAGATGATATGAAACCTATTTGGTTTTGGCATTTCTCACCATTCCCTGCAGTATCTGAATACATGTTGGATGTTAGTGATTCCATGTGCTACAGCCAGAGATGATACGCTGTTACGAGAGAAACATGCTGTTATCAAGCAAGGATGATTCAGGAGTGTCCCTGCAAGATGTCACAGTGTTGTGTGACAACATCGATTGTGGTCTTCTGGTGCAATGGCTAGGCAGGATCTTGTGGTGACATAATACAACCTCACTGTTGGATGCTTTTTTGCAGCAGTCTCTTGAGAACTGAGCTGTGCAGCCACTGGGCAATAACAAGGAACTTTGACACCAACTTATGAGACTTTTTATATCGTGAGGCTTGCTCATAATGTTCCACTGTATTGTTGAAACCATATTTGATCATCTTGTGTGCCTTGTGCCACAAGGCCGTGTTCACAAATGAAGTCTGTATAATAAGGAGTAAGAATGAAATGCAGTACCTGTTATTGATACCTTCCTTTCATATGAAGCACCTTGATTTCTGTAGAGAAATGTTTAATAGACTCCTAAAAGAGCTCTGGATTTGTGAGACAACAGAAGAATAAAATCTAACTACAGTAAACTCCCTGGAAATTAATTTGGTTCCATTTTAAAAGCACTGCTGATGCCCAGGTGGGCGGAGGAGGAACCTGGTGTGTAGAAACATGGTAGATTCGTGATAGGGGACAGGTTGTAATGGAAAGTCCAAAAGGCTGTATCAAGTAGTCGGAAGAGAACTGCTTTCTGCCTCTGTATGCATTATTAAGAATAATAACCATCTGGTGGGTGGAGAACTGGAAGAAACTTTACTTAGTGACTCTCTGCCTTTAGTACTTTTTCTTTATAACAAATCTTAAGATTGAAATATTTGAAGTTAAATGGTAGCATAAAGTAGCTGGAAATTTTTCAGCTTGGTTGTAAGTGCCCAGTTAATTTCACAGTGGAATTACAGATGGTTTGTCAGTGCTTTTTATCACTAACATATATTCTTGTATTAAAAATGAGAATCAGGAGACTTTACCTTGCTGTTACCTTTGGTCCCCAGCTGAAGGATTTCAGAGTATGAAGTCTGTCCAAAGGGCTATGGTGGGATGCACTGCTCAAAGAATCACAGACATCAGAAACTGCAAATAGCTTAGGGACAGGGGGTACTTAAAGCCAGAGAACCTGAAGGTTGATCCATCAGTTCTTTCATTCATTGTGCTGCAGGGACAGAAGCAGCTTTCACTGCAGGAATTCATTGGTAAGTAAATGAATTCTACTCAGGTGGAAATTCATGGAAACAGGTGATGTTTCCAGGAGTATTTGTCCGTGCTTTAGATCCAGATCTGGATTTTGGATTGTCTGCTCTGTAAACACGAATTTAAGGTTACTTGGATTTGATTTGTGGAGTATAGGAGCTTGCTGAGAAATTCAGCAGCAGGCTGATTGGGTACAAGTCTGGATAGTAGTACAAGGTCTGGATCTTGTTTCACACCTGGCATTTTTTCTCTGGCCAGTTTGTGTTTCCCAGGCTATGAAGTTCCCAAGCAATGGACTGTCGCAGCTGTTTTTGGGATAGAAGGTGTAGGCAGTATTTGTTGCCCTGTCACTGTTTCATTCCCATCGATTAATGACATCCTCCCTTCCCAAATTTCCCGAGCATGTGCAGTGAAGAGGCAAGACTCTTCCTCACTTTTTTTTCTGGCAGTGTGACTGGGAACGCTTAAACATCCCTCACACTCCACACAGTGGAACTGCAGGGTAAGGTTATCCATTCATCCATCTGCTTACCCTCCTGTCCACGGTCTTTGGGACTTTTTAACCTCAGCCATTATGGAGAAAATAACATCAATAAGAAAGTAGATTTACTGATTAATTTTTTTCTTTTTTTGGACCAGCAGTCTCACACAATTGGAGATATATGTTTGACTTGAGTAAACTCATTCTGTCTGTCTGTCTCTATATTCTGAAGTACAGCTTCATCATATTTTGGTCTTTTCTATCCCAGTGGTACATCTGCTTCCATTTTTGCTTCAGCTGCGTTTAGGATTCTTCCTGAAGTGTCTGTTGATGAGACATTTGACTATGCTCAGTTACCTTTTTCACTGTCCTAAATGTAGACATTTTAACTGTTTCTGATTAAAGTCACAGGCAAAGAGCAAAAGATGCTAACAGTCACAGCATTTTTATCTCCTTATCACTGCTTTGTCCCTACACCTCCCCCTGACTCAGGCAGTTCTCTCTGGCCTTTTCCTCAGCTTATGCATTGTTATCCACTTCAAGCAGCTGGTCTGTATGGTGTTTCTGAGGAGGTAATTGCAATTTTCTGAAAATTCCCCATTTCCCTTACCTACTGTAGTGTGAATTTTTGCCTGTCAGCCACCTCTCCTGTTAAATGAAAAGGTACTCTTCTGGGAGAGTCTGTGGATTTCAGCTGCTGCAGAATCTCATGTTTGAAAAAAATAAGAAAGAAAGAAAGAAAGAAAGAAAAAACAGTTGATCTCTGAGGTACCTAGGACCAAACTCAAAGCTGGATTATAAATTGATATAATTTATGGGACAAATAATGATAGAGACAAATCCTGACGATGCATATCAGTTCTCTGACCAATTTAATAGAGAATTAGCTGGGTTAGGTGGGCCCCACTGAGGTGCTTGGTGGTCTGTCAAAGGAAGGATATTATTCAAAATTTGTGGCATATTCTTGGTTTTCTGCATAGTTAGTTTTCTCTGTATCATCTTAAGTACTTAGCCAGAGTAGGTCATCTTTTTGCCCTCCACATAGCAAAGGAGATGCACACCCTCTGGTCTGTCAGTTATTAGTTTCCTAGAACCATGCTAAAATGGTTCAGGAGAAGACCTCACAGTAATTCAGTGTTTTCCTGTACCCAAAACAGGGTCACGGAGAGTGAATCAATCCCTTCCTCTTTGAAGGCTGTCATCAAGCACGGCCCATAACTTACTTGGAGACCTGCATGTGTGTGGTTATTACCATGGGGGTAGATCCAGGGATACCCAGGTCTCCTCTTTGACATGGCCCAGAGAGGACAAATGCCTTGATTCAGATTGGCAGCTCTGTATATGTAAATTGAATTATATTATTTTACAATACCAAATAGTCATTCTGAAAGCATTGGCCTCTTAAACTCTGCTGTGCCTTCCTAGGATGTACATTGCAGAGGATGAACCTTGGTCTTCAAGACAGACTGTAAGAGGCAGAGCTTCACTATCCAGACAGTTAGTACCTGTTGCTGACAACGGCAGCCCTCAGCTGCATTTATCCCAGTTTCTGATTCCAGGTACTGTTTACAAGCTGCTGCCAAGTGCAAACATGTTACTTTGTGCCTGACAGTTAATGGAAGCACACTCAGCAACATATAAAACACATTTAGACTCATAAAACATAGATAATACCATTCAGTGGTGACATGCTTTTTTAATGGATAGATCAGTCATATTTCCATGCCATTTATCTAAAGTCCATGCCTGAAATTCGTTGGTTAAAGGCAACTGAGGGAATACATCTTCTGTTAACAAAACCTCAAAACCTCAGAAAGCTTTCTTGTCATTTTTGGAAGCTGGCTCTCACTGAAGTGAGAGGACCTCTGTGTCTGTCTGGGACTATCCCTTCTGCTGCCTCTTCAGAGCGAGCCATGCAGAGCTGTTTGCACCGTCTGTCTTGGGGCAGCACATTGCAGAGAAAAGAACTCGGCTGCACTTTGAGTTGTGGCACTCATGACCCTCTCAGAGAGGGACAGATACTCCTCTCTGCACCCTATTGGCTTTGGACTGATGACGTAAATAAAACCCTTTTACAGGTTCTAAGTTAGAATGGGCACTGCATTCGCAAGTCAGTTAAAGCCAGTGGCACAAGGTAAGGCACTAAATTAGTTGACTATAACTGGCCAGAGTTTGCCCTTCAGTTAAGTGCATTTGACTGTAAAACTAGACCAACCCAAAGAAGAGAAAGAGGGATGCATCCATAGAGTTGTATGTGCCTTTTGAGCACTGTGCACTTCTGAACAATTTTTTAGAGTAATTCCCAGATAGTGACTTATCTGCTGAACTTAAACTCCTCTTTCCCCTGGAAAATGTTTCTGTGCATACGGCCCTTCAGATGATTCAGATAGCTATGTCAGTATCCATTCACATGGCTTAGTTTGTGGTCCGGTCACAAGCCTTTGGTGCCTGTGGCATACCTCTCACTGATACTCAGCCCAAGTCTCCTGGTCTTGTTTCTTTATTGTGTAGAAATGATGTGGCAGTTATCCAGGTATCTGCATGCTACTGTGGAACTGGCTCCTAAAGTGTGACTATCGAAACTGGGAATTGAGTGCTCAGTTATTCTTGCTCATTCATCTTCATGACTATCTTTATCCTTCTTCCTTTGTATGTTCCCCACTTGATGGCAGTACAACAACACTTATGGAAATAGGGACTGCAGAAAGTCTTAGTTTTAAAGCATGTACCTCAGCAGCAGTGAAAATATATCCTTTATGGTAACTGCTTACTTAAATTACTATGTGCCTTATTTAAGCTGGCTACATCTGTGTAGGTTCTACCTACAAGGCCCCAGCAGTGAGATTTCAGTAATGTCTATGTCCTATTTAACTTGGTCTTCCAGAAACCAACATTTTATCCACTTATTTTTGTTTGTGGTAGAAATACCTTTATACAACAGGCAAGAATCTTTAACAATTAAGATGATGTCCCAGTGTCCTCTAATTTGTGAAATCAATGCATATAAAACAGCACTTAAATTCCAGAAAAACTAGAACCTAATCTCCAAGAAGAACAAAGTCAGAGAAAATGTAGTAATTAGGAGACTAGAGCCATATCAGTGACCGCAGTGGATCACTTCTGGCTCTGTTTGGCAAACCTCAGTGGTGCACACCCAGCTGTCAGCTCAATGTACTGGAATATGAGACACCTTGAAATTAATCTCGTTCTGCTTTTAATGCTTTGATCTTTTGTGCTTGACGCTGACAAGTGCTGGAGAATATCTGAGAATGCAATGACCTCTTTTTTCCCCTTTAATTTTCTCATTTTAGTTTAAAATTGGCCCTATACAGGATATAAATAGTGAAGCTATTTACATACTGTGTTCTGTTCCAGAGGATCACTAGGCAATTTTCAACTTTATACAATTGGCATTACTAAAATAAAGCTACTTCTGGCGTAGATGTTAGGGCTGCTTTGGCTGAGGTTATAAGCACAAATCTCGACTCTATGTAAAAGTGCCATGGGGATCTTTTATGTCTCAAGAAAGAAGACGAAACCTTTCTTAAGCTTTTTTCAGAAATGGTGCTTGCTGCAAAGCATGTTGTATAGTACTGCCTACATCTGCCTTAGAAGGATGAAAGGCTGAGGCAGCCCTATGAGCATTTGACACTGAGTCCAGGAGTCTAATTATGTCAAGCCTGATGATGAGGCTCTTAAATTATCCTTTCTGGCCTGTTAATTAAAGCAATCTGGCATAAGACTGGCAACAGAACCAGTGATGGAGAGCACTTCCAGCTGCTGAAAATTAAATGGAAAAAGATGGTGCAGAGCATGGGAGAACAACCTTAACTTGATTGGGCTCTTGTGGTTGTGACGAGGTAGGTTGGGTGAGAAGGGACATCAGTGAGGGTTCTCAAGAAATGGAAGTATTAAAGTCTAAGAACAATCTGCAAGAATGAAAGATTGTCCTGCTTTTGCTTCTCCCTTTTCATTTCATGAAATACTCCTATCCAGGTTCCGTAGTACTTACTCTGCAGATAAGTGTTTGAAAACAGTTCTGTCTTTCAGGATTTTTTCTTAGGTGTCCTACAACCGTGGAAGGGTGCAGTTAAATGCTGAAGCACAGTCCTAAAAGCAAAGAAAGATAACTCTTTCTAGGGTGAAGTACCCTAGACTGGGTTTAAACACTGCCATCCTATGTGTATTTGTACTGATTCTGGATGGAATGAAGTGATAGGACAAGGGGTAATGCTTTAAACTGAAAGAGGGTAGATTTATATTGGATATAAGAAAGAAATTCTTTACTGTGAGGGTGGTGAGGCACTGGAACAGGTTGCCCCGAGGCGCTATGGATGCCACATCCCTGGAAGAGTTTGAGGCCAGGCTGGATGGGCCTTTGAGCAACCTGGTCTAGTGGAAGGTGTCCCTGCCCATGGCAGTGGGGTTGGAACTAAGTGATCTATAAGGTCCTTTCCAACTCAAACCATTCTCTGATGATTCTAAGTTATGAAGTTAATTTTCTTCACAGCAGCTCATACGGTGCGTGCTTTGTGGCTAAAACACCATTGCTAATGCTGGTGTTTTGGCTACTGCTGGTCACTGCTTGCACAGTGCCAAGGCTTCTCTGTATGAGCAGGCCAGCAGTGGGCAAGAGGTTGTGAGTGCACACAGCTGGGAAAGTGACCTGAATCAACAGAAGGGATATTCCAAACCGTATGATGTCATATTCAGCAATAAAAGCTCAGGGAAAAGAGAAGGAGGGGGGAACATTTGTGCATATGGCTTTTTTCTTCACAAAGAACTGCTACGTATTGGGAGGCACTGCTTCCCAGGAAGTCCCTAAATATCTGCCTGCCTGCCGATGGCAAGACATGAATACCTTCTTTCTGCTTTGCTTGCACGCACAGCTTTTGGTTTTCTCATTAAACTGTCAGTATCTCTATCCCTGAGCTCTTTACTTTCCTTTGGTTTTTTTTTGGGGGGGAGGGTTGTTGGGTTTTTTTTGATTGTTTTTTTAAAAGCCCTGTCCAACAGGAGCGGGGACTGAGCAAAGGCAGGATGGGTGTTTGGCTACTGAATAGGGTCAACCCACCAAACTGTTGCATCCTTCTTGCCAGGATTTAGTGGAAATTATAACCATGGTGCCTTTTTCCTAAGCTTAGCCTGGCCTTTCCCACTGTCCTTCACTCTCAAACAGGCCTACCTTCAAAACTGGATCAGATGAAGCTGATGAAGTTTTAAATAGAAACCAAACTTAAAAAACAAAAGTTCCGTATGGACAGGGTGGTACAAAGGAGAATATTCAACTGTTTGAAGGGAGAAGGTGTGATGACACTCACCAGTGTCTCTCACTGGAAACCTGTGTCTGAGCATTAGGGGAAAAAATGGATCTGAATCCAAACTTTATAGCTGATACTGTTATCGCTTCCCAGAACCAAATTTAGATTAAAAGATGCAAGTGAAAATAGAGTAGGTTACAGAAGTTTGTTTATTGTTATGTAAAACTTGATGGAATTTGCTTTACGTTTTTGGACTAAGTCAAACATGAAGCCATTACTAGCTGCTTCAGGAATTTAAGATGAGGATGCAGATTCTCTTAAATGGAATGAATACCAAGATCAAAAAATGACAAAAGATTCGAGGTTTTGATTTGTCTTCTTTTTTTCAGACATCTTATATAACCTCTTTGAAGACTTTTTCACTACCAGGACAAGAAACCTCTCTTCAGACATATGACATTTGAAATGTACATCTTTCCCTAGGAATCTGTAACTTGAAGATTTTATTAAAAAATTAAAAAGGAAATTAATAAAGGAAAGCGGGTAAAATGGCAAAGCAAATGCCAAAAGTTTATGTGAAAACATGAGGCTCCTCTTATACCTGTACACACTGGAGTAGCTGACCTTTGCCCACCTGCATACTTGAACATTCCAAGGTTAATAGGGACATTGGCACTGGGAGATTTGTTCCGGGGAATCTGTGCTTGTTTCTGTTGCGCAGACTATGTATGTATGTACATCGGTGCTGGAATTTCTAGTGTTACTAATTTCACATGGTGTTTCATCTCATTAGAATGAAGAAACTGTCAAACCACAAATAATGAATAAATTTGTTCTTTATGATTATTTTTCCTCTCACTGTAGTGAGATTAATAATACACTCGCTTGTGGCTCATGCGTCATTTTGGCTAGTAAAAAATTAAATATTGTGCACTGCAATTTTCCTTCCCCCCCCCCTTCCCTTTGTTCTCCAACAGGGACTATTTTGAATGTCTTCAGTTCTTGAACAGCCAAGTATCTTAGAATCACACAGGAGATAGATTTCTGAAATTTGTATAGCTCTCTTAGAAGATGTCGCAGGTGAGACAGAGTAAACAACAAACCATAGTGGACCTGGATATGTGATTTTTTTCAAGAACTAAGGAGACTAGAGCTTTTTCCCTACTTGATTATCTCCCACAGTCACTTGCTTCCCTCCTTAGTTGCCATATGGACATCACTGCTGGTCTGAGAAGGTCAGACAGAAAGTGCTCTCAAGGCTCAAAAGAGCAAGCAGCATGAAGTTTTGGCATATAGTAATACAAGTATGCATAATTATAAAAGTATCTACCTAACTTATAGACAAAGTGGTTGAAAAAAGCGTAGCCTTATCTGTGGAGATACTCATCAGACTTCTGCATGGGGCTTGCAAGCCTTTGTGCAAACCCGAAGAGTTTGAAACATTAATGCCCTCTTTGTGGTATCTTGTTCCTTTCTTCAAATCTCTTCCACGTCTCTTTATTTTGTCTTTCTTTATCTAGGACAATAACTAAAAAAAAAAATCAGTATATTTATTGTGCTACTAAGTCTTATGTTCGTTTAGCTGTGGTTATCATCATCACTATTAGGGAGCAGATTTCTGTATTAAACAGACTTAATTTTACTACCACTGTTAAGGTTATTGCTGGAAACAAACTTTTAAATTTCTGAACCCAAAGCAGTTTGCTAATTTGAATGAATTAAACAAGCCTGTTAATGACTGAGTATTTAATTTGTTCTATTTTGAAAAGTATGGGAGTATTCTTCAAGGTCACTGATGAATTATTGGCAGACCTGAGAATAAAAACCAGTTCTTGCGGCTTTGGTTTTGGGCTTAGCCCAAATATTATCTCAGTCGTTTCTTTGTATATATACAATCTCCTGCCTGCTCAAAATGCTACTGACCTCTAACAGAACAGAGTAGGGTTTGTATAGGAACGTTGTATTTCTCAATGCTTATAACTGCATCCTATACGTATAACATTCTCTTTCATTATAAGGAATTTGTCTTAGTAGTAGGGTTTGTTAAGCTTAGTTTCTCTTCAGATCTCAGGCAAATATCTGTTAGTTGATGTGAATTTTGTTAGTTTCAGGATTAAACAGTCTCAAATTGATGAAGCAAAACATGTTCCAAATCCAAACTGTTCTATTCTTTAAACAAAGCAGAGTGAAGGCACTACCTTTGCATGATAAAACAACGGCGGTTCTTTGGAAATGGTTCCAGGCCTGTGATCCTCTTGATGAATGTGCTCAGAGTCCTGAGATAGAATAAAAAAACTTACAAAATCAGTAAATTCTATGCAGTTTAGGGGTTTGGAATATATTATGTATGGCATTCACGAAGCACAACAGATAATTACTTCCAAGGAGCTACCTGAAGCAGATATGCCGGTGATTATAAATTATAACAGATATTTCCCAGTCAACTGTCAATAGTGCTTTAGGTAAAATACATCTTGGCTGTTAGGCCTGGAACCTGATTGATCCACAAAGCTAATCAGGATTTGGTAATGTTAAAACTTTGGGATTAGGGAAAGTGGCAGCTCATCTGGTACAAGTTCATTGGCTGTAGAACATGACAAAAATCGTCCACCTCAGGCAATACTGAATTCTTAAAATCTAGTATGAGTAGTGTGGGATGCCAGGATAATGAGAGGTTTATACAGGTGTTTTCCCACTTGCCAGGTTAGTTTTAATTGCTGTATGTAGAAGCCAATTTGTGTTAAAGGGAAAAAGCAGCATGAGCCAAATTCAGAGGTGACATAAATAGCATGTAATTTACACACAGCTACAGCGGTGTACGTGCACCGCAGTCTTATGCGAGCCATGTGCTGTGGGGCACAATAGCCAGTCTGTAGACTGTGGATCGTACTGATACCTGCAGCAGCCCAGGCCTGCCTTGTTTGGAGTCTGAAATCGTCCAGTCCATGGTGGTGCGCCTGAGTGGTGCATTTTCACTGGCAATTTGACTTTAGCTCTGAATTCTCTCTTTTTACCTCCTCCTTTCAACTAAACTTTTTGCCACCCGTACAGTGCGGTCCAAGGGTTGGAGAACTGCTGAGTTTTCCAGAGTCATGGAAATGCTGCAAATGAAAGGGAAATTTCCCGTTGTGAGAAAACTGACAAACATTTCTGCTGTGCTGTTTAACAGGTGGTCCTACATTCCCACCTTGGTGGGAGTGTAAATCTGCTCCAGTGTTTTTTAGAAGGACCTTGCACTTCTTTACAAGGTGATCAACAAATGGTTATGCTCCTGAATAGTTTTAAGGAGGCATAGTGTTCACAGAAACCTTTACACTAGCAAATGAACAGTATCTGCCAGAACAGAAATAACATTGTGTGCTTGAAAACCATGAGGAAGAGGCCACACTTTCACTGTAATTTTCCTAAAAAGTTTAAATATAGGCAAATGTGCAGTCAGTTGGTGATATGATGTGAAGTAGTTGCTCTACTATATTTCTGAGCAATTGATGATCTGCATATGTTAATAACCACATAAAACAATCATGCATGGAAACATTCAGCATGCCAAATGCGTGTTGCCAAATATCAAAGCTGTAACAGGTAACTTCCCATCTTAAACTGTGGCTACTGGTGAAAAGGCATTATGAAAGTTGCACATTTCTATTCAATAGGCAGTCAGATTAGTTATACTCTAGTATCTAGTTTAGTATTATCACTTATAATTGTTGAAAGTCATGGTAGTGCATCATCAGAACAGAATGTTTTGCTCATACTTTCCATAGCTTTTGATGTTTATTTTCCCCAGTTTAAATCTTAACATAAGTTGAGTTAGGTCTCAACAGCAGCTCCCTAAAAATATTAGGATACCATCTTTTTCTTGTAATAAAACAATGAGATAGCAGTTCAGTGGTTCCTCTGTTAGTCCTGTAGAACTAATACAACCACAGAACAGTGAGATAGAAGTTTTTGTGCCGTGCATACAGAAAGCTGAACTTAGCTGACAATTTTGCTGAAAAAGCCTTTATTACTAGTGAGAAGAGATGAGAATGGTGGCTTGAATGGTCAGAGTTGAGACAGCAGAAGTTGTGTGACTTTAAATATCAACATGTTTGAATTGGTCTTGGAGTATTTAGAAGCCCCAAAGTATCTTGACTGTTGCTTTCCTGAGAGGGGCCAGATTGAGTGCTGGCCTTGAGTATATTCTAGGTGCTGGCAGCAGGGACTGAAGTGGGGAAGAGTGGAGGGAGGCTTCATTGAGGATTTGTTTCCTAAATGGGTTAATGGTTGTCCTGTATTTTAACCATAGGGGAGAGGGGGAGGTAAGTGCCTGCATGTGTAGTGTGTTCTAAAGTTTAAGGCTGGGAATCTTTCTGTAACTAACACAGGTGTCTATTGGTCATCCCTTTGCTTTATATTTCCTCACCCAAAGCTGTCTAAGCAGAAGATTGCCTGTAAAGCAGCAGCTTGTTCCTTGCTCCAAGCACAGGAGGGAGGAGAACAGGAAACAAGATGGTACTGCGTCAAAATTGGTAGCTGGCAAACCACTGCAGAAGTCACCTTTCCTGTGTCCTCCCTCTGTGCCTGTTTTAGATCATTGGCTACTAGGTTCTCCTGGTATCTGTTAACATCTGGTTATAAGCAGTGCCAAGGAGGAATTAGCAAGCATGTTGCTGAGGAAAAATGAGATAGAGTTCACTGTACATCAGCAAGAGAAGTGGTATTGCAGCCTGTTTTCGTGAGAGCTACTGAGATTAGAGAATGGACAGGAGGAGGATGAAGAAATTTAAGGAATAGGGGAACACTTTCCACAAGTTCTAAGCATGTGTTAGTGCCAGAGACAACATCAGAATGCCAAGAATCTCAACAAATATGTGCTGGCAGGTTGTGCCAAAAATTTAAAAACATCAAAATGTAAATTAACCCACTTCCTGAACAACAAAGGGAAGTTGTATCTTCCTTCCCCTACTACACATGGAATAGGGGGGGAAGCTGTTTCACAATATAAAGAACAGAAAAGCAAAGGCTTTTTATGCTAACATCATTTGAAAAGCTTTACTTATTTTTGTGAGCAAAACCTTCTTTGGGTGGATCCCAGTAGGTACTGGTGCATGGGGTTGTTCCTTCCCCAGGTGCAGGACACTGTACTTCCCCTTGTTGAACTTCATGGCTTTCTTGTCAGCCCATCCCCAATCAACCCACCAGCCTGTTGCCCTGCATCCCCTCTCAGCTAGTGGGAAGCAGCATTCACATCTTGCTTTGCAAAACCTTGTTGCTAAGCTTACCTAGTTTCCTCCAGCCTGTATTGAAATAGTAGTAACTCCTATCCACAGTGGGAAAAGTTTGTGATCAGGGTGATGGTTAAACAGCAGAGAACAATTTTTTTTGGCTGGGAGGGGAATGGGATTGGGAATTCTGGGAAATGGGTATTACCAGAGGCATTTCTTAACTGCTGGAGCAATAAACAAGTCCAATTATGTCCTCATTATGTAGAAAAGCACTTAGAAGTTAGTCTCTTGACCTTGCATTTAATTTCAAGGACTGGCTGCCTGGATTCAAATGAGCACCTGAGCAGGCACCAGGGATACACCAGATACCTGCGGGCATCCCTGGCGTGGGAGCGCTGCCGAGCTGCTGCCCCTGCTGCCAGCAGCGCTTCACACTGGCGCAGGGTGCTGCGGCTTCTCTTGCTGTCAGAGCTGTGTTGTCAGCCTAAATTTCTTTGCATTTCAGCAGGAATTTTGATGAGCACTTCTTTCTTCCTTCCCTTTAGCCTAACTCCTACTCTGTCACATGAACGAGTTAATCTTCTCACATCTGCAGTGGGGAAGGGATGCAATTTAAAACTGGTACATTTTAATCTCTGGGTATGTGTATATGGCACAAGCAGTACTACACTTACCTAATAGGAGAAGGCAATGAAATAGGGCTAAGGGAATCAAATTTTGTCACAAAAGAGGTAGATGGTAGGAATGTGCACTTTGTAACGTGTCTCTTCACAGCAATTCCAGAGTTCTTTCTGAAATCTGAGTAGGAATAAAGCCTTTCTTCTCTGTCTGAAGAATTGTCTGAGCTTCTTACGCGGTAATGCCCACTCAGTCCTGAATGATTACTTTGGATTTAGGGATTCATTCTTGTTCTTCGTGCTGGTGTGTACATTGTAGGCTTGTGAATGTCATAGGAAGTGAAAAAGCATAAAGCTTTAGAAAACTTACAGTTTAGTCCTGCATTAAGTAAACATCTTCCTGCAGCTTTTGCAATAGCAGGACAAGAAATTTGTTTTAGTGCTTGTTGTCATGGTTTAACCTGGCAGCGGGCAATTAGGACCTGGCAGCCACTCACTCAGCCCTCCCCCCCAGCAGAGTGAGGAGGAGAAATGGACAAAAGGGGAAACTCGTGCGTTGAGATAATTACAGTTTAAGAAGGCAACAAAGGAAATAGTGCTACTACTACTGATAATAATAATGGTAATGATAATGAATATGCAAAACAAACTATGTACAATACAATTTTTCTCACCAAACTTGGAAATTGCAAAGTTTGCGAAATAGTCGAAAAACTTCAAACTCCCAGACAAGAGAGGATTCGAACTCACGGAGATGAGAAGAGCAAATCCATGCCCCTCGGCCAGCCCCCTTAACCCCTCTTCGTAAACTGAGTATGACATTTATGGTATGGAATATTTCCATTGGCCAGCTTGGATATCTGTCTGGCTTGGATATCTGTCTGTCTGGCTTGGATATCTATCCAGCTCCCGCACACCTGCTCATTAGCTGAATATGAGAAACTGAAAAAAGTCCTTGATTTCTTAGCAACAACTAAAAACTTCAGTGTTATCAACATTCTTCTCCAACTAAATCAAAATCACAGCAGCTACTGGGAAGGAAATTAACCTCTGTGCCAGCTGAAACCAGGAGACTTGTGAAAGTGGTCAGGAGAGGTGAATGTGAACCTATTTGTATTGTTTAATGCCTACAGAATAAAAAAAAAAAGTGAGTAGTATGTTGGTTTTTTTTAACTCTTACTTTAAATAATTAGAACTTTGCAAAAGCAAATAGTCAATATTTTATTTTAACCTTTAGACTAATAACTGTTCCTTCAAGGAAATGGACATCCTTTTCTGAATAGAAATACTTTTCTCTTTCAATCGCCATCTACATCAATCATTTATAAGGAGCAGATGCATTAAATAATAGGTGGCTTTGCCTGAATTTCACAATGCTTTCCTGTTACCAGACATGTCCTCCTCTAGATGTTGTCAGCTTCGTTACTAGGTTTTTGAAGACCTTGTAACCTAGAGGCAAAGCCATTCTATGCCTAACAAGTAGAGCTGTCTTGTCTTGAAAAATGTGACTACAGAGGAAGCAAAAAACACCTATAAAGTTGCTGGAGCCCCTTTCCCTCCCTGTTTTCCTCTTGTGGGTCTACGATAACCATGGATAGTTCTGGTTACAATTCACAAGTTTTGTTCATCATAAAATAAGATGTAGGGTCTCTACTAGGAGTATTAAATAATTACTGGTTAACGTATGGGCTTTTCTAGGATAAAGTCTACCTACAGCAGGTTTTTCATCTGATAATTTCCTTTGTGTGTTTGCATCATGTTCTTCTCTCTGTCTCTACATGTCAGTGGAAGTTGAAAGGGGGAAGTAAAATGAATGGTTGCTGGGATTGTATTTTCTTCACTGTCAGTACTGGTGCCCTATGGAGACCAACAACCCATCTTTTATCCTTCGTTTGGTATTTCTCACTTGTCAGGAACCACAGTTAGATCTCCTGATGTTGTCTTAAAGGATTCAACTTGTGGCCCTTCCCTAGCAGTGAGATGAGATCAGGTGGTACGTATGTCTGCCAGTTAGGAGAAAGAGGTGCTCTCATGCATTGCTTCTTTCTCACTTTGCCTTGGAAGGTATCTGACTTTACTTCTGCCGTTACAAATGTGGAGCAAATGAAATCAGAGATGTTACTCTTGACAAACTATAAGATATGATTGTTTCTTTCTCAACTTTCTGTGCTTGAGCGACCATGTGAGACATATTATGGGACCTATATGTAAAAGATAGTGCCCTGGCTGCTGCTTCCACTTTGGAGGCATGTTACCTGCTTTGGTTGTATTTACGACTAAATATCCTTAGCTCACTGCTGTGCCTTCCTTGTCTTTTAAATTGAAAGCTTATGCTTCCAACAATATTCAGAAAAATAAGAATGAATCAGAGATCATGCAAAAGCTCGTTTGTTTATAGGAGACCCATTGTAAGGTTGAATTTCCTTGACTTGGCATGAATGGGTGGAGCGACAGTAGCTGCATTTACAGTCAAGCAGCGGGTAAGGTGTTGAACTCCTCAAGCCCAACACAGCTAAGTACTAAGCTGGCATGAGGCGGGGATCTGCACAAAAGCTCCATGAGAGCTGTGAAGTGCTCAGGCCACTTCCCTGCCCGATTCCATGTTTTCCGTGATAGTCCTTGGTTCCTGAGTGGTTGTTCCAGCTCCTACTTGGCTTCGTGTTTTTGTTCCAAACCTCACCCTGGCTTTCCCTGTGCTGTCTGGTTTCCAGGCTGGTCTCTGTGTTCTTGCTTCGTCCTTTTGGAGTGGTCCATGCAGATTAGCTGGAATTCAGTCTGGGACTGGATGTTTGTGAATTTCCAGCATTTTGAAATGGTGCCTTCCTGGCTTTGTCTGTTTCCTGTCCATGGCTCTGTAGTCCCATCACCCAGACAACTTGGTTTTGCCAAGTGCTGGTGACAGACCTCAAGTTTTCTAATAATAATTAGCCTTACTTAATAATAATTAGCCTTAAGACCTTAAAACTTGTCTGGCCTTGTCTGGGTTTATATGGTCTTTATTGTAGCTTAACTTTAGCTGTATATAGAAAACTACTTAAACTTTTCTGCCTGTAACTAGTTTGAGAACCAGAAAACTAATACCTGGCCTGTTCCAACTCTAATAGTATATTTTTTCCAGTGGTAAGGTGTCTATTGCCTATCCTGCTGTTTTGAGCTTGTTTTTAGCTATACTGTTACCTGATTTACTTTAGGTTTCACTTCACTTTTTGTAGTTGTCTGGTTCTTTCCCAAAAGACACCATACCATGTTTAGTTGAATTGTACCTTGTATAGAGAAGGAACTGTGCCTCAACTAACCCTGAGAACAATTAGAAGAGGAAAAAATGTAACTTATTTATGAAGTGGAGTATAAACACGTAAAAGTAACCTAGAATGGATACAAGATCCAGGAAGAAAAATGTCACCATCAACATCATTCTCCTCTCAGCTGACAACCCACTGCACTGAAAGGAGGAGAACTTGACATCAGGATAAAAGGGCAGATACTTATTTCTAAGCATTTATTGCATTACTGATGATCCACAATAGGAACCTGGGTCATTTTAACTAATGCTCTAGTAATCTAATGAAAAAATAAGCAACACTTCTTACAATTAAACTAAGAAAATATTTTGCTTGGATTTTCACCTGAGTTATGTCCTTGTAGTTGCCCATAAAGTAATTTTGCATGTAACAGCTCTCACTTGTCTATTGGAATCTTACTCTGATTTACCTGGAATCCAACTAGGTCTTAGTGGTCTAGTTAGCGTATAAACATCCTTGATCAGAGCCAGTATGAAGTATGAGTAAACTGCAGTTGCCTGGGGCAACAGTGTGAGTGGTGGTGAAAGCATGGCGGTAAGCAAGCAAGGAAACTCGGTCTCCTAGCATTGGCCATGTCTGTGTTTGGTCTTCGCTGGTGCAGGGATGGTAACCAAGCAGCTAGAGGCCCTGTTCTCTGTAAGGGGTCCTAAACAACAAGAATGAGGATGTATTGCTTAGTTCCTGAAATAAATGCCAGCAGCTATGCTGCCTGCATCTTGGTTTGGCCAAACTCCTGACCCTGTCACTGTCGGGAAGAGAGAGCATGTAAATATTGGGACCAGCAGGATGAATGGTGATGGGGTCAGAGGGAGGGCATGAAGACTTTCCATGCTCCCTGACTGCTACTTCTTCCTGCTTGGCAGGTCTGCATTTTCTGTGTGTCACAAAGCGGGTGTTCTGAGGTTTAGCAGGAACATGTTGGGGGCAGAAGCAGATGGCATCCTACTAGGGGTGGGGAACTTGACATTTGTCTTTGGGAGAGAAGAGTGATGTTGCTGTGTAGCATCCTTATTGCTGTGCATATAGAATACATCCTTATTGCTGCACATATAGAATATAGCAAGGTGTTGCTTTAGAATGGAGTAGAGACCTTGAAGCAGAATGTAGCTGACATTATCCTACCCAGCATATTTCCCTGGAGAATAAGAGAACCCCATTAAAAGATGAAAGATATAAGTAACTCTTAGTTAGCCCATATTCTGTCTCGGTTTTTAGACAGAATTGGAACACAACCAAACCATCTGAAAAGTTCTTACTGCCCACTTCAGTGGCCTCACTAATGTTGCATCTAAGAACAAGAATATAGAGCCCCTAGAGACAAACTTACTGGAATTCCTACTAGAGATTAGAGGATTCTCGAATTCAAACACTTTGAGAGTCTAAAGCTCGTACATTGAGTCTTCAGACTTATATAGAGTCTTCTGTCTCTCAAACAAAAAAAACCTCCTTTTTGTTCAAAGGGATGGAGCAGTTTCCTTCACCTCCTGCTTTGACAAGCTGCATGGTGTTGTTGTATGCTGCTTAGCAGCTAATGTGTTCTTTAAAGATGTGGCTGCATTCAGCTTCTCAGTGAAGGAAATTTCTGACGTGGAAGAAGATTGTAAGATTTATGAAAATATATCAGAAAAACTTTAACAGAATCCTGACATTTACTTCAAGTATAATTATTTCAGCTCATTAGGTTCAGGGCCAAAATTGCATTTCTTGGTTTTTTTCAGTGGTGTTCTATTCAGCACATGGCTGCATGAAGTCTTTAATAAAGGAAGCAAATCATAGCGCAGCCCTTGAGCTTGTTTGCCAAGATGTCTCATCTCCATGTACGCTCTCTTAAAGTCACATAAAGGAACTAGAGCTATATTAGGTTGGATCATATTTCTGATGAGATATTTTTAGCAAGCCTGTTTCATCACCCGCATCACAAAACAGCTGGGAGCCTAAGATGCGGTTCAGTATCTTTTCATTAAAGCTTCCTTCATCTGCAAGATCTTGGAACTAATAACTGTGACCAAAACGAATCTGCCCTCAGGCGAGGAATGCTGGACTCAGTCATTCGTTCTCACTCGACTCCTTGTGGGAAGGTTGAGACTTAACTAACTCACAGCTAGAAAAGGATAAATTTTTAGAGGCTGTGAAACAGTAGTCAATTGACCCTGGCTGTGCCGAGTGGCTGGATCATGGGCCAGCTTCCAGGCACATCTCAGCCCCATGCCACTGTGAAATAATTAGCAGTAATAAGATGGATGTAGAGAAGCAAAATTCTGCTGTGGTTGTCACAGTGGAATTTAGGGTGAGGTAACCACAAGAAAAACCACAGCACTCAATGGCATCCAATCTGAAATGCATTTACTAAGTGAATGGGTAGCATTTTCTGTTCAAACATGTACAAGTACTTGCTCATTCACTCTGTATGGAATACATGCTAATCAAGGTCTGTCTGCCCTTTGTATCAAGGAAGTGGGGGAATGGGATGCTTGTTTCAGCTGTTCAAGAGTCTGAGTCCTCAACGGGACCCAGCTGAAGGACTGGGGCTGGTAGGCACATCAGCTGCAGAAATCTGGCCTAGCTTATGCCAGAGAGATACTGAGAAAGGTCAAGAGAGACAAACACAATCAGAAAGTTGGAGAACTAATGAGGAACAGTGACGAAAGCTGTCCTAAAGTTTCTCAGAAAAGAGGGTAGCGAGATACTTAAGATCAATTCTTTGTCCAATTGAAACATGAGATATTTCCTGGTTTCTGAAGCTTGTGACCCTCTAGGTTGGATTTCAAACCTTTCACACACACAAGGTGTGTGATACAACAGAATTCAGAGCCTACAGCAAATGGATATGAAACAAGAAGTGACTGTCCTGCTAACTTAGTGTGCTCCTAAGCAAGTCAATTCTCTCTTCTAGATCTCAATTTTCCACATTTGTGCATTCTGCATCTGATTCATTGCAATTGCAATGTTCTGAACATTTTTATTTCCTATGATATCCTGTGGATTGCAGGATATTATTGGGGCTTCCAGTTACATATTTTTTTATTCACAATTTTGATAGAGTGGTAACAACAGAAGCAATATTTTTCCTTCATGTCATCTGGAGATTTGGTCTGTATTCTTATGCTTCTTTGACATAATGTCTCAAAGTCCGCAGTTTAAAAAATATTGCCCTATTTTGCAGCGGAACAAACTGAGACATCAAGAAAGCAGTAACTGGCAAGGCGCACACAATCATTGTGTGGCAGAGCTTGGAGTAGAGTTCCCTCTTGCACAAGTGCTTCTAATTAATGCTTTTTGAACTACTTAATATACTAATGGGCAGGAGCAAATTTCTGAATCAAACACTGCTTGCTTTGGGCAAAGTTTGGGTTTGGGTATGAGTCCTGGTCTGACAGTCTTACCGGATAGAATGGGTTTTCACACATCTAAAGCATCTTCTGCTAAGCCTGTCACATCTAATTATGAACTTGTCAGACCTTGTGTCATGACTGGTAGTACAGCCAGAATCTCGTCTTGTAATTGAGTACTCTCTTTAAAGCATTGCTGCACAAATATATTGATTCCTTCCAAGATATAATTTACAATATAGTTGAGGATTTGGAGAGGAAAGAAGGATGCAACTCCAATCAGTCATGAAGTATCCTCCAGGTTTCTGATGTTACTGGGGAAAGTCTAATTTACATAGCTGTTCCTGCAGCTAAACAAATCTATCACTTCAGTACACAGATAACAAACTTCTCATCTCTCTACTATCTAAGCAGGATCTATATATTAAAATATGAGATTAAGTGACTTTTATCATGGATTTTGTGAGCTTTGAAATGGGACTTACCTTGACTCTACTGTAAGTCGGTGGGAGCTGAACTAATTTATGAATTTAGCCCATTAATCATTTGACGGCTATAGCAGTAATCTTTGTGGTGAACAATGATGATTCACATTTAGTAGGTAAGACCTTGGAAGCCACAGATGTGATGTCGCTTCTGTTCTACTTTTACATGTTTTTAAAGCTTTTAGTTACTCAGTGTACTACAGAGTTGGACTATCCAAGAAAACAGAGAAACCTAAATAGCATCTGTCTGATAGTATGCGGTGTGGAGTTTGATGTTTCCTATCATAAATAGGGCTTGGGACCCACCACTCTAATCACTGCTGATTATGGACCAGGTTTGCTGGATCCAGAATTGGGGGATTCATTATGTTTCCTGGTACTCTGGTTTCCAGGATGGCTCATCAGCCTCAACAGAGAGTGATGCTGATACATGACAGCTCGGGAGTGGAGGCTGGGTGAAATGTCTTTGGGACTCAGGTCAGGTTAAAGCAAGGAAGTGCAGCTGGCCTTTGGTTGGCTACATAGAAAAGTATTGGGACACTTCTGTATTGTGAATCCTAGAGAGAGCAGGGTGCCAGATTGAGCCTAGCAGGATTTATTAGTTCTGTCTCTGGGCTGCCCTTTGGTGGCTGTGCCATTACTGAAATGAAGATGATACTAAAAACAGTCTGGACACATTTGTGGTGCTGTGCCGTAATTTATTATCCATCTGGACCTGAACTGTCTTTGCATCTATGACAAGGACAGTTGGTAACCTGGGTAATCCATACAAAGAATAGATTAAGACAACTGTCACTTAGTATCATAAACCCTAGAATCATAGAATGGTTTGGGTTTGAAGGGACCTGATGGATCGTCTAGTTCCAACCTCGCTGCCAGGAACAGGGACACCTTCCACTAGACCAGGTTGCTCAAAGCCCCGTCCATGGGCCTTGAACTCTTCCACGGAGGGGGAATCCACGACTTCTCTGGGCAACCTGCTCCAGTGCCTCACCACCCTCATAGTAAAGAATTTCTGTCTTGTATCTAATCTAAATCTACTCTCTTTTAGTTTAAAGCCATCATCCCTTGTCCTATCACTACAGGCCCTTGCAAAAAGTCCCTCTCCAGCATTCCTACAGGCCCCCTTCAGGTACTGGAAGGCTGCTATAAGGTCTCCCTGGAGCCTTCTCTTCTCCAGGCTGAACAGCCCCAGCTCTCTCAGCCTTTCCTCTTAGCAGAGGTGTTCCATCCCTCTGATGGTTTTCGTGGCCCTCCTCTGGACCTGCTCTAACAGCTCCATGTCTTTCCTGGGCTGAGGTCTCCAGAGCTGGACACAGGACTCCAGGTGGGGTTTCACCAGAGCAGAGCGGAGGGGCAGAATCACCTCCCTCAACCTGCTGGCCACGCTTCTTTTGATACAGCCCAGGATACGGTTGGCCTTCCGGGCTGTGAGGGCACACATTGCTGTGTCATATTGAGCTTCTTGTCAATCAGCAACCCCAAGTCTTTCTCGATAGGGCTTCTGTCAATCCTTTCTCTGCCCAGTCTGTCTTTGTGCTTGCGATTGCCCCACCCCATGTGCAGGACCTTGCCCTTGGCCTTGTTGAACTTCATGAAGTTCCCATGGGCCCACATATCAAGCCAGTCAAGGTCCTTCTGGATGGCATGTCTTCCCCCCAGCATGTCGACCGTAACACACAGCTTGGTGTCATCTGCAAACTTGCTGAGGGTGCACTCAGTCACACTGTCTGTGTCGTTGATGAAGATATTGAACAGTACTGGTCCCCATATGGACCCCTGAGGGACACTACTTGTCACTGATCTCCATCTGGACATTGAGGCATTGACCAGTACCCTCTAGATGTGACCATCCAGCCAATTCCTTATCCACCGAGTAGTCCATCCATCAAATCCATATCTCTTCAATTTATGGAGAAGGATACTATGGGGGACCGTGTCAAAGGCCTTACAGAAATCCAGATAGATGACATCCGTAGCTCTTCCCTTGTCCACTGATGTAGTCACTCCATCATAGAAGGCCACTAGATTGGTCAGGCAGGACTTGCCCTTGATGAAGCCATGCTGGCTGTCTCAAATCACCTGCTTATTTTCCAAGTGTCTTAGCATAGTTTCCAGGAGGATCTCCTCCATGATCTTGCTGGACACAGAGGTGAGACTGACTGGCCTGTAGTTCCCAGGGTCCTCCTTTTTACAGTTTGTAAAAATGCATCCAATGTTTCCCCTTTTCCAATCAGTGGGAACTTCACTGTACTGCCACGACTTCTCAAATATGATGGATAGTGGCTTAGCAACTTCATACACCAGTTCCCTCAGGACCCCTGGATGGATCTCATCAGGTCTGATGGACTTGTGCCCCTTCAGGTTCCTTAGATGGTCTCAAACCTGATCTTTTCCTACAGCGGGCAGTTCTTCATTCTCTTAGTCCCTGCCTTTTTCTTCTGTGACTTGGGCGGGGTGGCTGGAGCACTTGCCAGTGAAGACTGAGGCTAAAAAGTCATTGAGTACCTCAGCCTTCCCCATGCCGTGGGTAACCAGGTCTCCCATTTCCTTCCAGAGAGGGCCCACAATTGCCCTGCCCTTCCTTTTATCACTGACTTACCTATAGAAGCTTTTCTTGTTGCCCTTGATGCTTCTGGCCAGATTTAATTTTATCACGGCTTTAGCTTTCCTAATCTGATCCCTGGCTGCTCAGACAATTTCTCTGTATTCCTCCCAGGCTACCTGTTACTGCTTCAGTCAGTAGTAGTAGGTCAGGTAGAAGACCCTGCTCTGGCTGCTAGAGTGCTTTCTTTAACAACAAGGCATCTCTGCCTACAAGAGGGCAGTTACAGGCTTCTAAAGTCTGTCACCATTGCCACACGAACATTCAGAATGGCTCAGTTTGGGTCTGTTCCAGTGAGTGCTCTGCATTCCTGAAAGGCAAGGCTGTGGCAGATGTTCTTTGACTTAGAAAAGCAAGTCACTTTACTTATTTCTGCTATTGGGTTCCCCTGAGGGCATGGGAATCGCAAATGAGATCAGTGTCTAGGTCTATATCATCCTCTCATCTATCTCTGAGTCCCCAGGTGGCTCAGGGGACATTACTGTACCCTGTTGCCAGCACGTATGAGGTAATCTGTTCTTCTTATCCCTCCCCTTCAGACTGACTCTGATCTCTAGCTGCTAGCTTTGCAGGCATCCTCATCAAATACTGCAACCCTTCCTGCGATGTACACCAGAACCCTGCTGAAATGACACCAAATTCCGCTGGGTGCTAGGCCTCTGATATGCTTAGTGCAGTGTCCCCTGCCTGCCACACACAGGAACCAAAATTGATTGAGGTATGGAGTAAACTGGGAAGTAAAAAAAAAAAAAAAAAGGAAAAGGGAGAAAAAAATACAGTCTGCAGCTTAGAAAAAATCTAATTCTCTCAAGGTATATTGAAGTCTGCAGAGCGGTTATCTTTCTGTGTGACTCTCAGCAGCCAGCAGTGTATCCTCTAATAGCCTTGGTGAGACTGAAGTTTTGGTGATTGTGGTCATGTTGTTGGCTCTCTTCTGCTTTTCCCAGCGCCTTTCAGCACTGCCCCACATCAGAGCTTTGCTTTCACTAGATAGGGGAGTGTGTGGCTGACAGCTTTGAAGGAAATGTTTAATAAAAATTGATGGATACAGCCCAAGAAGCTCCCCTTCCATTATTCTTGCTGGGAGTAAAGTTATTAAGCTTTGATGGAGTCATGCTCTCTGCTGAAGCATTTTGTGCCTGACATTCTTGTGTTTACCAGGTTTGAAAGGCAATAGAGGGGAGGGAGACAGAGGGAGGTGGTTTGTGAGGGGAATTCAGAAACAAAATTAATCTCATCTGTAAAGAGAGGTCAGGAAATACTAGCAAAGAGAAACACCAGCAAACTTCAAGGTTTCTCCTTTACCCGTAGGTGTAGCAGATACATGTCTGCCCTGTCAGTTAAGCATCCACCTTTGAGGTGGCTATCTTGCTTGCATTGTTTTTTCTATGTAGAAAAGCAGAAAATACTTATCTGAGTGAGAAGAAAATTGCTCAGGCAATTGATTGTTTTTACTCTTTAATTCTGGTATCCTCGCTCATGTTCCAGTACCCCTATCTGAGTGGTGGTGAGACTGCAAGGTGCAGTACAGGCACCAGGGATCCTTTCCATCTGGGCATGTGTATCTTAGAGAAGCAGATCTGGGGGCAGATCTGAGGCGGACAGTAAACACAGCTGGGGCAGTCTGGCTTTCCAAGTTTTGCTCTCCTTGGACCACATCAAATGTCTTCTTCCAAGGCCACACTTACCCACTGCAGGCCTTGAACAGAAGAACAGAATATTACTTGTTTGTGCTCCCTTCATACCTTTTTTGCCTCTTTTCTCTTTTTTTTTTTTACCCCTTTTCTCTCAGTTTAACTTTGAAATGAAAAATACATTTGGACTCTTCATGCTTTGATCAAGAGGTACATCAGTGTCCAGTAGCAACTCTTACTGGTAAAACCCAGTTTAACCTCCCAGTCAGTCCTTCACACCTATCCTGACAAGTTTTCTGCCACAGTGAATGCAGGATGTAGTAATACAATTCTTCAGCAAGCACTCTTCTCAGAAACGCATCTGTTGTTCCCAAAATGGCAAAGGCGTATGGTTTGTATTAGCAATACTTCATAAGACCTGACTAAATATCAAAGTGAAGGGTCACAGTTTGTGCTTTAATGTGTGAAAAAGCTTCATCCTCAGGTTTGAACATCGTTTGGTCAGGCATGAAAGTACACATTTACCTTACATAAAGTGGATGATTTGTGACTAGTTGTTAATAGTGCTGAGGTGGTCAGTAATTTCAGTGGAAAGTACAAGGTATTTCCAAAGGAGATCTCTCAGCTGCACGGGTGCGTAGGAGTTCAGATTGGCTTGCCAGCTGGGCAATACATACTGAAAAAAACCCTTTGAAGCTTATATAGGGGTGGGTAGATACAAACTTAAGTATCTTACTTTTTGACTGTAACTCCTGTATTTTTAACATCCATATGTGTGTTTTGCAAGTAGATTCATTTTGTTTTTACTGTGGCTTGGGTTAAGTTTGGTTTCAGGGCTGTCTTCTGGTTATTTGGGTTATGTAAACTGGGGTAGGAGCTTTCTCTTGCAGTGTCAGGCTCTCGAATACAAAATAACACACAAGGATAACATGATGTTTCTCTCTTAGGCAGGCTTAGGGGTTGGTAACATGAATGTTGGTGAGGACAAAACGTCTTCTGATGACATGCATGCATCTCGATGGTTTCAGAATATAGGATTATGGCCTGTAAACACCCAGTTCCTTACAAAGTTTGTAAAGTTCTTGACATCTTCAGCCTCCAGTGAAAATAAATTCTGCCATCTGTTTACATGTTGTATGAAAAAAGATTTCCTGTTGCTATTTCTCAGTTTCCACCTTTCACAGTTTCATTGCACATCTCCCTGTTAAGGTATTATGCAACAGAGAACCAGAAACTCTCCATGTCCCTTTACTAGTGCAGTTCCTTATTTCATGTACTTTTATCATGTTTCCTCCTTTGTAGCTGCTTTCTAAAACAGACAGTTGAAGCTATTTCAGTGTCTCTTTGTGTGATATTTTCAAAGCTCTTGACCATTTTTATGACTCTTCCATGAACCTTTCCTTCTGTGATGTCATTCTTTGAGGTGGGAATAGCACAGGGCCTGCACAGCAACTGCATCACATCACAGATGAGAGTGACATTTGTACTTACCTGTTTGTTGTTGCCATTTAGCTGAAACCTCCCAGAATCATGTTTGGATCCTCAGTGTTCGTGTCACATCGGTAACTCATAGTTATGTTGAGATTCAGTAGACAGAGGTACTTCTTCCTCCTTATTGGGCCTGAATTACTAATGATACTAAGTGAGTTGAGTCCGGAGGTTGATCTTTGAGTAAATTTACTTTTAACTTCCATGGGACTTCAGTACCCTTTCAGAAAGACATATTTCCCATTAGACATCTGCTTGCAGTTCTGAACTTAATTTTTTCTTTCTTCAGCTCATGTTCTATTTTCCCATGTCCCTACATATGGTCCAGAAATCAGAATGAGCACTGCACTTGGGGAATTTGAGCAGCAGCAAACTAGAAGGCTCTCCAAATGTCCTTACAAGCTTTCTGCCGGCTTCTTTTTTTAATGCAGTGGAGTTTATAAAGTACAACAGAAATCTCTTGCTGAAGTGACAGAAGTTGCCATGCTGTTAGCTAGCAGACTGGGTGTTAGAAAGCTCTGGTGATATCAGCCTGTTTAAGGAAACCCTAGAGCATGACAGTCACTTACCGAATATTTCAGATTAATAAAGCCATACACTCAAGTTCTGGGCAGGGACAAGCACCATCAATAAAATAAGAAATGCTTATTGAATCTCATGGGTGTGGCAGTGGTAGTAGCTTGAGGAAATTTCTCTTAGGCTCAGATTGGTAACCCGCGAATTTTGAAGCAGGCAGGATTGAACTTCTGTCCCTTCTGTCATCAGATCCGTTGGAATGTCTATAATATCTTGTATACTGGCAACTTGGAAACTCTGGCTTTGCTCTTTTTTTCCTAACTGTCTAAGAAAGCAACGAACTTGTGTTTTCTCACTTTTTTATTCCTTTCTCACTTTCTTTTTAGTTAAGTCAGAGGAAAGTCTTTCCAAAATTACCCTTATTCTTCATGCACAGATGAGGATATATCAGGATTCCAATATATATTAAACATCCTGCAATGAGAGTTCTGCTTGTAACAAATTAAAGTGAATGGCTTTGTGGGTTTTTCTCCTTGCAGTTTTCAAGAGTTAGTAAAGAGGAGTTTGACTCTAAAATACTGTCCATCCTTTAAAGAAACAAATCCTGAAGAGTTTTTTGAACTGTTTTTAAATGTCAAGTTCTGAAAGAAACATAAATGAACCACTTATCTTTAGCTCTTTGGTATAAATTTACTGGCTTGATTTATGTGTTTGTTCTCTGTGAAAAATTTCCTAGGCATATGTACTCCCATGGCGTGATTTGGGAATCCTTTAAGCACAGTTTTGATATGTGCAGAGGGAGCAGGCATTTGAGGAAGGCTTTGGTTGTTAAGATGAGGGAAGAAGAAGTGACCATAACCTTCAGCTCTCAGTGAGACCATTTACTCATAGGTAGCACTGCATTTGTTTAAATAAATGAAGAAGAAATGAGTCTGTCTGATATTGCAGTACATGTAAATTACTAATGGGAGCTGTCTCACAGGAATTGCCTCTTGGGTCAAGATTTGGGTTAAGGCTTATTTTGTCTGCATGTCATGTTAAATGCCCCTGATGTTGATGGATCCAATACTTTCTACACTGCAGCAGAGTTGCCTGCTTGGTTGGAGTAGGGTTGATTCTTCTGAAGTACGACCATGGCTGAATTTGGATATTCCCAGCATGAACTGTAGATGTGATTACTGGGAACAGGGGAGGGTTGGTATGTGATTGACTGAGTTTAAAAGCTGACTTCCAGTAATCCCTATCTTCTTTCTGATTCAAGTGACTAGAGTCCAGCCTGCAGGATTACTAATCCAACAGAAAGCAGGTACTCTTCTTGTGCCTTTACTTCCAGTCCTGTAAAACACTCACACTCCAAACAACAAAACAGCAGAAACTAGGAGCCAGAATAACTAGTCAGACAATCACTGCTTAGGCAATATTCTCAGTGACTTCTGTGGCAGTTTACCTCTATCAGAATTGTAGGATTGGATTTCAGCTCTATTTCAAGCGACTTTATTACGAGGCTTGAGCTGGCTCTGCTAGCATGGATCTTTCCTCCGCAGAAACCAGTTTGGGTCTGTACATGCATTACGGGAGAAGGGTCTGGCACAGGCTGAGCTGTGTTGAATAGATACGCGGTACTAGAACAGCAGTGAGGTCTGGTTGCACGTGTGAGATGTGACTAAAGTAAGGGAGAACTGGAGCAGTTTGGGTGCTGCAGGTCAGAGACAGGCCCTCCAAACCTCAGCACGTGGAAAGCTTGTGTAACACTCGCCTCGATTAATCTTGTGCCCACAGGCAGTCACTTGTTTTCTGAAGAGTTGCAGTAATTAATGCATTTCAAACAGGAAAGAGGTCATTGCTTGTGGCACAGTAACTTCTTTAGTGGAAATGCATTGCTTCAGAACTGAAGCATGGTTAAACTCCCCTTGGCTTCGTTTATTCTTCTGCAATTGGTGGTGTTTGTCTACTCCATCAGGCAGTGCTGGTGGGTGCTTCCCTGCTCTTCTCTGCTATCAGCATGCTGCCTGATATTTAAAAAATAACACACAGCATTCAGAGAGCAAAAAACCTTCAAATGAAAATGCTCATTCCTAACACAAAGGCATAACACTTAAATCCTTTGGGAAGAAAAGAGTGGAAAATATTAGAAAGGAAGGAAAACAGTAGCACTGCCTGGTCAAAACAGAAATTATTGGTGTGCGTTAGCATATAGTGCAAGAAAGCTCAAATCATTACTCCTTATTAAATTCCACAACTCAGTTAAATTTATTTAGAGATGTAGCTTGAGGACTGTTGTTCCAGATAATTCAGACATGGCCCTCTTCTATGATGCAGTATCAATACTTTATGGTAGTCAATTTTTCCATTAGTTTGTTAGGCAAGTGGTAGAGCATACAGGGCCAAATTTAGCTTTAACACACATATGTAGCGTAACCAGAGGAATCTGTTGGATTCAGTCTGGTTCTGTGCAGGGTGGCTCTGTCGCCTTCAGAGCTTCCTGCCTTCTGCTCTTTCTGCCTGACAGCGCTGCTTACGGGGCTTTCCTCTGGGAGTGTGGGAGCACAGAACTGGGGACAGTAGTGGCACTTTCTGTGTGGGCTTGTGTATGCACATCTAGGACAGAGGGAGACATCACTTGTGTAGCTCCACAGTGACTTACCACAACAAAGGAAGGGCTGGATTTGCAGTCATAAGTGATGGATTTTTTAATTTTCTTCCTTCCTTACCTTTACATTCCTAAAGATGATTTTAACCTGATGAAATGTTGCAGAAATTCTAACACAGTAAAATGTTGCAGAACACCAGAATTGGATTTTTTTTTTTACAAACAGAACACATTTTTGTTTTTTCAAATGATTAATCTTATTCTAATCAAGTGAAACTTGGATTGAGGTGCTATCTTTAGAACTGATTTTATCCAATAAATCTTCTATTTATTCCGTTAGATACTTTCTGCTGAGGGGATAGATAGTGCCTCATTAGAGTCTGGATTTGATCAACTCACATGTTAGAGCAGATTCCCAACTGTTAATATCTTTGCCACTGTTGCCATCATGGCTAAATCTGTAGCTGAAATCAGATGTTGCTTAGTACCTTCATTAGGCAATATTTCTGACTTCAGCATCTTCCTTGTATTTCCATATGTAACCCTGCAAGGATGTGCAGAGGAGGATGCGATTATCAATTTATGTAAGACGATTGAGAAACAAAGGAGTGAGTTTTAAGGCACGGAAAAATTACGGACAGGCACTTGCAATAAAACCATGAGGAAGTTTACCAAGTGGAAGACCAAGAGCTGGCTGGGGCTTATCCATATCCATGCAACACTTGCAAGCCTGAGACATCATTTTTCAAAGGGAGTTCTGGAGTGCAATCCATCACCATTCAAAACAGACCAGCCATTCTCTGCAAGCTATTTAGGTCATGAGATGTCACCACACCTGACCATAAAATCCATCATGCTGGTGAAACCAATGGCCAGTGCCTGGCATTACAAAACACTGTGAGGCAGAAGCTGTATTTATCCTTGTTAGAATTGACAGATCGCCCCTGTAGCTTCGGATTAGCCTACACGGATATACCAGCTCCGTGTATTACAATCCATCAGAGTGATCTCCTTTGGAACAGACCAGCTGCTGCTCTGGCCTGAGGATTTCTGCATTTGTTGATGGATTTGGAACGCTGCGAACATATATAAGAAGAAAGGCCCCTTTTGAAATGCTAAACAGCTCTATTCTTTATCCCTAGCAATTATCTTTGGTGTTGGATTGTTCCCTCCTCCCATCCTTCATATTTATTTCTTTTCTTGAGTCTGCGAGGGTATTTTGCGCTGGTGAATGTTTTCAGCCTGACAGCCTTGCTTCCGTTTATGCAGCAATGCAGCACAGCCTACAGCAATACAATTTACATCACACCTCCAGGGTCCCTAGAAGACTGAATAGCAAGTTCAGTCTCTGTATCTCGTTGCTTCATTAGAGAGTCTTTTGAGCTCACCAAACTTAAACTGAATCCATTGCTTCTACACAGAGGACACGTCCATCAGCATCACAGTAACTTTACATCTGCTGCAGTGCATGTCAGACCAGAGCTGATTTAACCGAGCAGGCTGATAAAGAGATATTTCTTTGCTGCACAAAGGAAATGAAGAAATAAAGGTTTCTTTTATACTCTGAGATTTGGCTCTCACTGATGGGTATTTCTGAGTGTCTGACATTTTATCAGGCAAAAGATGGAACTTTCTTTCTCTTTGACCTGGCTTTGTTCTTCTCGTTCTATTACATAATCACAAAAGAATGGCTGATAGAGGTCAACGGAGAATGCCAAAGCACTATGTGAGCAAGTAAAACCTATAATGATACTTCCCTAGAGGGTATTCCCAAGTATTCCTGGGCCTGATGGGAAGTCTTTATATTTAATACCCTTTGACAGATTTTTCTTCCGTTAATTTGTCCAATTGCTTTTTGAATCTAGGCAAGCTTTTATTAGCTACAGCACCTATGGCATGAGTTGCATTGGTAAACTACTTTCCACTTAACAAAGTGGAATTCAACTTCTGGAGTGACATCTGAGCGGATTTAAGGGGAGATCATCTATACTCTAAATTACATAGATGTTAATAAATGTACAGAATATTGTAAAGATATTTATAAATTTTATAAAACATACTAGTAAAAATGTCCAGGCCTGAATGGTATTCAGCCAAGAGTTCTGAAGGCATTCAGGGATAAATAGATGAATATTAGTATTAGAAGGTAATCTCTTGCTTAAAACCACCTTATGATCTGGAACACTGTGAAGAGACTGCTGAGGCTTGTCTAGCCCTTGGCCTGTTCCCCAGCTCTTCTTCTACGTGGCCACCAGTGATACTGCCAGAGAAGACCTGGAGCATATCAATAATGACTGCATAGTTCTGGGGGTGAGGGTCAAGGGCACGATGACCCAGGTGGTGTTCTCTTAACCTAATTCTTAGAAATGGCTAAATTATTACAGGCGAAACTATAAAGAGTCAGCTTGAGCCAGGCACCTGTTATGGAAAACTTTATCAGGAACAGTTTGAAGTTTAACAGTTTTTATACTAAAATATTAATTTTAGAGGAATGATTGGGCAACCTCACTGCTGTTGGCCCTATCAACTCTACTTAAAATTCCAGTCTGATCCAAAAATACAAATCTAGAATTTTTGCTCTCTGCCATACCTTATTCTTTTAGATCATATTGTTCAGACAAGAAGCTGTTACTGTGGTGGTAGCAGAACCTTAAGAGACCTTAGCAGACCTTAAAAGAAGTAATTACAAACTAGTCACTGACAGTGTTTGCTAGTGGAAAGTACTCTATTAAACTGAAATAACCTGGTTCAGACTTCACACCTTGATGGCTTATAACCAGCTGCTTGCCACACACAAGTGCTGGCACAAACATTACTGCTGCTGAAGAGTGTGGTATCATCGATGGGAGAAAAAAGCTGTGGAAGACCTCAAGGAAGCTTCTGAAAACTGTTGTCAGGAGATCTGGTAGGTGTGCTTGAGGAAAAGCCCTCTGAGAAGTGAATGACTTCTACTTTCTATCCTAGTGCTGTTTATCATGTCTCCTTGCCTAAGACGTGAGGCATGAAAGAAGTGCAGTGATGAAAGTAATGCAGCTCCAGTGCCTTCCCCAGTATTGTGCTCAAGTGTGGCCTATGTGAAGATCTGCCACCAACCTCCTGTGTAAGTGTGGGACAAATTGTTTCACTTCTTTTGGCTTTAGTTTAGTTTTTCTTACCTGCAATCAATGACTGACTTAGTGGAGATGCTGTGAAATAGCGCTTGTGGATATTTACGAACTTGGATTGTTAAATTAAAGGCCTGGCAAAATTAATTCCTCATTTTTTGTTATACAGCTTCAGGTACAAATGAACTGAACTTTTAAGTAGGACATGTGAAAGTTTTCATCAGAGTTGAGGTTCTTAAAATTTTTATTGATTTGACCTCTTGGTAAATAACTACAAAGGACTACTGTTCTCTTTCTGTTGCACTGAACTGAACACATAGTGCAAGTTTAATGGGGAAGGAATCATCAGAAGATTGATGGAGAGAGATTTTTTTCTCAGCAGTATTTATTTATTTTAATTTTGTCCTTGTCCTTTCTTGTTAGCTCACAAATGTTTATGAACAATCGGCTAATTCCTGGTATGCTTACTGAAAATTTTTTCAATTTTCTTTCATAAAGATGGAGGTATGATGTTATCAGTAGATGTACATAGGTTTCTTCTTGCAGAGGAGGAACAGAAATGCTCATCAGAAGTTTTGAAAACATTTCTGAATTGATGAGAGGAGATGGTGGTTTCTTAATACCTGGCAACTGGTCTCCACCCAAATCAGATAGGTAATAGCCACAAGTGAAAGCATTCAACACGTTTTTAATGGTTTACATGAAGTGAGTTACTGGATTTTGTTTTTTACAATATTTTGTAACAGTAGAAATACTACGTGTATTACTGTAAATGAGCAGTGTGGTTTGTCTTTTGTGTTTCAATAAGATCGAAAGCTCGCATATAGTTAGTGATACTAAAAGTCTTTTGCTCGAGGAGTAAGTGATACCAGCAGCCTTTGATAATTTCCCCAAGGTGATTGTACCATCTGGCCTCAGTGGGACATGCACTCCTGTAGTAGCAAATGTTGTTCTAATTTGCAGACCAGCTAATGTTCTTAGCAGAGGAACGGGGACTGAATGGCCCGTGGGAACTAAACTTTTCTTTTTCCACAGAGCTGGATTTTCTGTCAACTGGGAAGAGCAACAGAGTTCTGGCTCCTCATTCTTGGAGACAGCTTGTATTTTGCCAAACTCAGCATACTAAACTATACCTGTACCTAACGATAGCTCATTTAGCTTTTTATATATTTCATATATTTGCTGCATAAACCCTTTCATTATTTGTACTGCTTTTACTTGAATTCCTTTATTGGAGAGCCTGTGGATCCCTTTCAGGCCTAAGGCAGTCTATAGAAAGGCTCCCGGTGAATTTAATGGGATCAAAGTGGAGAAAAGACATATAATAATTTATGAAGAATATTAGATGTGCTAGTAAATCCCTGGAACTAAACACTGTTTTATGATTAATAATGAGTGTTGCTGGTACATTTCATTAATGCTGTGACCTACACATTCTTTTTGGAGCTTCAAGCTTGAAGAGAACAAAGGAAAGAAATTAAAAGCATATTCTTGTACCAGTTTGGGATTGGCTTCTATTGCTACTTTCCATGCCGTAGTTTTCATGCTACTCGTATTAATCTAGATGCTATTCAATGACTGGATAAGGTGGTGGATGTAATTATGGGGTTTTTATCTGTACTTCAGCCAACCATGGTAAAAATATTGATTTGTTTATGATTTCTTATTCTTTGAAGTAAAGTTACTCTTAAGAATGACTACTGAAATAATTTACTGCAGCCATAACTTGTGTATGCAATGAGTATGGTGTAGCTAACTGTAAATGTGTTAAATAATTTACTACAACTAATAGTAATAAATACTGAGGAATCACTAATATCTCATCTTTGATTGAAAAAAAACCCCTTGTCAATGTGGGACCTAGGCAGTTGCAGCTATTCTTTGTTGCTTTCACACATACATTCTTACCTGCATCAGATCTCTCTGTGGTAGACATTTAAGTGTTTTCCAAATAATTTATTACCTTCTCCCCTTTTTTGTTTCAGTTGGTGGTTGGTCAGTATCTATTTGTTGCACTAATGCTGGATTACATGCATATATGTGTTTCTGTAAAATACTTTCCTGATACAGGTTACTTAAAAAATGTTTCAGATAAGCAACCTTAAGAATGTGATATCCAATAGTTAATGACGGTACAACTCTACGATGAGGTGAAGGTCTGTCTCCCTCTGACTTATTAATGCTGTCTGATCATTTTGTCTCAGTTCATTACCATGAGCAATTTAGCCCTTTCGGCTACTACTCCTCATTATGACATTTTTAAGTTTATTTATCTCAACTCAACTTTGCTTATTTTGCAAGTTACAGGGAGCAGTTTAATAAATTGCATCACTGTTGTAGAAACCTGATACCTTGAATCTTTGTTATTAGTGGTGGCTGTTGATTTATATACTTAAAATATCACATTAGGAGAGTGGCTTAGAATCATCTCTGAAATGTTTACCACTTTCTATAAGTTAGTGGTTTTTATGGCAAGATCTGGAAAAGGCTGACTGCCAGAGCAATCAGAGCGATGCCTTAAGCTACAATAGTGCCACCTGAACGTAATAACACATCTGAATCAACTGCTGCATCTAAGACTCTTGAGCTGTTGTTTAACAATTTGAAAATAGAGAGGAATATAGTACAGGTAAAAAGATATGGTTCAGAAAAAAATATTAATAATGGGGCATAAGATTGTTATCCAAAGTACCAGAAAAGTGATCAACTAGGTATTGGTGTTCACTGTTTTTCCTGAGAAAGGAAATAGAAGTAAGTGATATTTGAAAGAAAGTGAGAGTGAAATGCAACAATTTTGCTAATAATCTGAAACGGAGATTCTTGCATCTTCCTTCAAAACACCTGGAAATGTTCATGGATATTCTCAGCAATAACAGGTTTTACTACTAAGTAAGTTTTCAAGCAGCATGTGTAACTTGAATGCGCTGAAATCCCTAAGAATCTCACAGAGGATTTTAGATAAGGACTAGTTTGGACAGAGAACTGAAAACTGAGAATACCTTTCTAGAGATTTGACTGAAAACTTAAACTGTAGCCTATAAAGGAAAAATTATCTGTGAAAATAGTGACTTAAGAGAGTCTTAATAACTTTCCTTTATTTTTTTTATTCTACTGTGTGCTTAGTTAGTGCCATCATCACTCTTTTCTTCTGCAGTTAATATCCTGAAGGAGGTGAGAAATCTTTGATCTAAACATTGTCCTTGTAATCTTAAAGAAAGTGCTTCAGAATACTACTTTTAGTATTAATGCAATCTATTTTAAATGTAACTAATATCCAGTGTGACCCAATGGGGTGATATTGCAGGCCTTATGAAATATTACTTAATATAAAGGGTATGTCAGATATCAACAAAATTGTTCTGCAAGAAGCTTAGTCTTCACTTCTGCAAAAAGATGTAGAAGAGCTAACAGAGAATAGAGGTATTGTACAGACAGCACGTAGGAACACCCCTGCTGGCTCAGATCAAAGGATTACCTGTCTCAATAGCTTGTTTTAACAGGATCCATCAGCAGTTGTTTAGAAAAAGGCATAAAGACAAAATAAAACTTCTCCATAATACTCTCCCAGGTACCAAACCTTTCAGTGGATTTGTCTGCTATAAATCTGTCATAAATTTGCTTTTCTGAAGATACTTACTTTTATTTTAATGTATTAGTTTGGGTTTTTTGCAAGCCTACAGAGGAGAACTGAGGATTTGGTTAGCATTTAGGTACCAGGCAAACAAAATGGTGGACAGAAAAGAGGGGAAAGGAGATCTTTATCAAATGAAAAACAGGAAATTGTTCACGCTGAAGTTGGAGTTTGAAGTAGGAGGTGACTTAGCAGAAGAGAGCACAGCCAGCATTCAGAGGCAGTACCCCAGTGGGACTGCTGAGGGGCTGAGGCAGGCTACCCAGTAAGAATTGAGCAGGCTGGTTTCAAAGCTTGATATGACAGGAAAAAACCTGAACTATCTCTTTGTACCATACCTTCCAAGGGCTGACAACAGACTGGCAGATGCCAATTTAAAGCAATTTCCTGCCCCCCCCCCCCCCCCCCCCCCCAGTATTTTGCTTTTGGATATGTATGTTCTTTATGAGCTTTCTTAAATGCCTCAAAAATATTCTTGTAAAATCTGGTACTTTTGTCTCAGCTGAACCAGTGCTTTAAAGTTGGCCAGTTCTGCAACCTGCCTTTCCATATTCATCAGTATTTGTTGTGGGCAATTAGTAAATCCCGGATGCCATCTCTTTGGGTCAGAGACTTTGCTTTCTGGATCACGGTGATTTTAATTGAGTTCTTGTCCTCGCTTCTGCAATATATAAGAAACCCCAGCAGAAAAAGCCACTGTCAAAAATGGCGCATATTGACTTTGGTGGAGTAGAGCACATTCCAGAAATAAAGATGCTGTTTTTGTATAAATATTCTTGATTTAGAAAAGGGAAGAAAAAAAGAAAATGAAAAGCAGAAATGATAGGCTATGGAAAACTATATGGGTTTTTTTAGGGGAAATGTGTGTTATGAGACCCTAAGGCACTTCTAGCTCTTCAAATTGTTACTAAACAGCAAGGCACTTTTATTTTCATATTTGGAGGAAAAGAACTGTGCATTATGTTTTTGTTTTAAACAAAGCAACCTAGAGAGGTGAAAATTTGCTGCCTTCCTTTTATAGACTGACGGTTGTTTTCTGCTCAGGCCACACTAGAGATTGAGGGTAAAAAGAAAAGAAATTTTTTATAGTGCTGAATTGACTATTTTCGTTCATTTTACAGTATCTTGCTTTCCTGACATGTTTACTTTACAAATGCTTAAGCTCATGGCCATGACTTATTTTGAATGGTAAAGCATATAATTAACGTCAAGGTGAAAGGCGATTATGCTTGTGAATACTGCTCTATGCCCTCCAGAAACCACTTATGAAGCCAATTTAGGTCACACATGGTTCAGTCTCTCAGAAATCTTTCTTAATAAAGCCCCAAGGCACTCTCTTTTACTGAGCAATTAACAGAAAGCTAGTTCCTTGTGTTATTGCGGGGAAATGATAATTTGTGGAAAAGGGGGAGGGACCATATGAGACACACAAATGTTTCTCCACACAGCTCTGCTGAAAGCTGAAAACGCAATTTAAATGGGCAGTTAAGGTGGGGAACAATAAAGGTCCAAAATGCTACAATTAACATGCTTATATGTTAGGTACAGTGTTTAAAGTTTGAGACTTGCCATCACCTTCTATCAATTTTTTCCTATTTGAATAGATTTTTCCCAAGAACCCTCCTCACAAAGCTGTGCTGGAGAGGAATGCCTCCCAGCTTTTGGCGTATCTGTGGCACTATGAAATGCCTTGGAGTTCCCTGTGTGTGCTGACAATTTCAGAAGAGCAGAATGGCAGTAAGCATTAGACTTTTGATTTGCAGTCACCATTTTCAGAAACCCAGCCCTAGAAAACTATGCTTGGTTCTTGCCAATGTAGACAGAAACAAGCTACATGTGATAACGTTGTGTGATAACGATATGTAATGACCATATATTATTGGTATATCATGTGGTATTGGAGCAGTTGTTATCAACTTGATATATTTGGATTTCAACTTGGATTTCTCAAGCTGGCTAGACTGTGGACTTTTATGTAAAACATCTGTATGGTGCTTCTGCCAAAACATGGCTTTGCGTCATTAGTCTCTGAATTCTCTGGACCAAGAAAATTCCCGCTAGTATGCTTATTAGTCAGAGAATCAAATATTTTAGTCTCATAATCAGACACAACTGAATACTCCATTTTTTAAACTCTCACGGTGCAGAGAAGTGCTATTACTGAACCAAGACCTGATACAATGATAGCTCATATTTAATAGTTACTGTTGTAGTCAGCACTTATGAGGAGAGAAGCAAAGATTTACTGTAGTTGTATGGTCAATTGTATTTCCTCTGTTTATTTTGACATCTATTCTTATGACAGTTTGATTTGCATATATATGTAAACTTTGTAGACATCCATACAAGATGAGCAAAGTTTGCAGCTGAATGGTGGTTTGAAGGTCTACAGTTACTCTTGTGCTATATACAGAGTTTAATTCAATGAACCTGATGGCACTTCCCCTAATGTTGGGTACAAGGCAAAGCTGCTGCAATGCTGCTTAATGCCAGAAGGGATTGCAATTCACTGTATGGTAGCGATGTGGTCACATGGACTGCAAAACAATTTTAAAGTTATTTTTTCAGTATGAAAAATACATGAATCCACTGCCTGTGTAGAACAAAGCACAGAGTTCAATGCCCTTCTGCTAGAAGGCAGAGAGCAAGAGTCGGTTAGCGTGAGCGGTTCCCATTTGGTTTGTCACTCACCCGTTCTGTTGCTCCCCAGCTACCTCTGAACACACAGTAGCAGTGGAGGTCAGACTCGAGTTTGGCAGGAGCTGAGCGCTGCACTCGAACGTGTTCTCGCCCTGACGCCTCCAGCTGACTCCCTGGTGCTGAGTGTTGTTCTCTGAACAGAGAAGTGGTACAACAGTGGCCTCCCTCCCAGCAGGGTAGGGGGGCTGTGTGGGATTGCTGCCACTGCAAGGTACTAGGCAGGCAGGTGTTATGGCTTTAGGCTGTCTTTACTACTTTCTCTGTGCAGAAGCTGCTCTGAAATTCAGATGCTCAGTCAGCCTCACAGCCTGTAGCATAAGAAAGGCAGGAAAATAAGGGCCTATTCATTAATTGCCAAGTGAGTAGTTTTCAGTGCTGTTTTTTGACGAAAAATACTGCCTGTGAGGCTTTCTTCTGCTAGTAGCACAGAGGAGATCTCTAGATGCGATAGTAGTGGGTTGGAGGGTATGCATTAGTGTAGTCTTCTTCTGCTGTTGAGAATTGGCTTGTTAGGGGCGTTTTTTACATTCAGGTGACACAGGGGACATGAAATTTGTCTTTCCTTGGTATATAACATCCCCTTTAACTTAAGCTACTTAAATAGTTACCTGCACTCTTAACACTTTCCAAGCCTCGCTGCCCCAGGTATAGTTTACTTTTCTGGTGTTTGATCCCATACCTCAGTACTGCCTGGCCCACTGATCTGCTTCCCCTACAATCATCTCTATGCTGTCTGCTACGCTCTCCCTTTTACATATGACACCCTCCCCTTTCCCTTGTGAGCTCTCCTTATGCAAAACCCTTCTCCTAACTATTTTTGTGGTGCTGACAGGAAATGAATGAGCAGTAATGAGGCAGTTAGATGGAGCTGGCAGTTCAATTATTTATTTTTAAAGAATGCATACATTAAAGAATTAAAATTGGATGAGCTAGATCCTTATCTGCTGCTGCTCTTTTATGTTAAGAGAGTAGCTCTGAATTGTGCCAGAGGAATCTTTCTCTTATTGTGTACCTTTTTTTTTTTAATGGTAGTTGATTTTTCTGGGAATTTTTGCTTCTGAGGATAAAGTATGTTATACGTGCTGTTTCAACAGATATGAGTGTTGAATAAAGAAATCCTCTTAGCATTGAATCCAAGTATTGCTACACAGGTAGTTATCGTTGGAGTACCCTGAGCACCGAGAGTGCCTGGCAGCACAGTGTGTGCTGTCACAGTCGGTGCCTGCGGGGATGCTCAGCAGTGCCGTGCTGCCTGCTACACTGGAGCACTTTGCAGCACAGCGAGTGGATTAAGCAGCTCTCTCTACAGTGTAGATCACACCAGTAATCCATCATTCAAAAGTTTTAAAAGCAACAGAGAGCTATTATTAGAGAGACATAATTGTCACTATTCAGAATAACACACTCACCTGTTATTTAACCAGGTCCAGAACAAATTATCCATAAAAGCACGTATTTATTAAGTATTCTCTCTTGTTTCAGCAGCATCCCAAGAAACCATGAGATAAAATTGCAAAAGCATCTTTGGCATCTTCTTGGACTGAAATGCTGTATTCTCTGGATAAAGCTTAAGTTATGCCTGTTCTGACCTTGGGCCAGCTTTCAAAATCAGAGCTGTTCCTCGGTTCTCCCTTTGACTTTCTTTGTCATTTCGTTTTCAATCACTTCATGTGAACTATAAGATGGTCAATGAAGAAATGGCAAAACTTTCTATGAGGACAGTGAGACTGGTCAGCACCTTTCTGAATTGAAATCGCCTCGCACATCTGATTTGAAGGCAGCTGAGGAGGCAAAGCAATTCCTCATATAAAGCTGCTTGACAAGAGGAGTTCTAAGTGATTAAATCTGTCTGTAATATGCCTATGCTTGTTTATTTTCCTTGTTTTTCTTTACAAGGGACAAAGTAAGTGAGAGGATACTGCTATAGATGGTTGATGGTGTAATTCTGTACTTCTACCCATGTAGTGTGCTTTGAACTGTGTTTCTGTGTCTGGTAAAGTTTCCATTCATCTATTTTTGTAGTGGACATATGAGGAAAAAGTCAGGATACTGAACAACTCTGGTAAACTTTCAAGTTTGTATATAGGAAAAATTGTTTTTAAGCTATAAGTAGGGCAAGAAACTGCTTGTATCTGTGGAGACTCCTTGTACAACACAGGATTCTAGTTCAAATGCAGTCCGGGTCACTAGTGCTAGTTGTTCTGTTCCTTTTGAGCTACTAGAAGGCAGGAGAAGATATCACTGCTGGTCTCTTGGCTGACACTGTCACCTGAGAGACAAGACAGAATAAACCAAAGGGTATGAACTCCTCTGTTGTCTACAGAGTTGGTCCCATCTCACTTGGAGAGACAGCATTGCAACTGACTATATTTTACTTAACCGGTAGATGGAAGTGTTTATGCCCAGCTAGAACTATCAACCAAGCATGAAAGTGACTTTTAAAAATTTAAGCCAATTTATAGCTGGCTGAGGTTTTAATTTCCTTTGAAGACAATTATCAGTAGAAAGGTCATCTGCCTGCTTGGCTGACACCAGTTCCAGGCTGCATATGCAGTATAGCCAAGTATCAGCACTTCTAGGAAATTGGATGTAGTCTGTGTCAAGGATTTATTCTTGGAACACACTGTTCTCGGAGCCAACTCAAGACACTAGGCAAAGCAGGTGCTGACCGAAGGACGTGAGTCTGTCGGGCATATTTGATGATCTGTTTTGCCTATGTTGGATATGGCATCAACTGCACTAGCCTGAGCAATGAAGACTCTTCCACTTGCTGAGCCCACTTCCTCTACTGCTGCAGCTTCCCAGGGCTAGGGTGTGCCCTGGAGAGAGATGTTATGAGAGGGAATGGTAGTCAAAGCTAGTAGTTTTTTGAGTCTGGAAAGGTTATGCTTAGTCTGCTCTTGAATGTGTTGCTGCCAGGCTGCACTTACAGCTTGAATCTCTGCTATGTTAGTAAGGACCTAGGTTTTGTCAGGGAGAGGAGAGAACCAAACCTACAGCTGTGCTGGTGGGACACCCTACAGGTGATGATACAGCCTTAGTCTTGCTTGTAAAAGTTCCCAGGTGAGGCCCTGTGAGAAGAGGGAGAACACCTTTCAGTCAGGCTGAATGTTGCTGCCATAGGTCAGTGACGTAAGATCTCCATGTGCCGTCATTTGGACAGGCTGTCAGTCACTTCTCTCTGAAATCATTGCACCCAGTTGCTACATGTTATTATACACCACTGTAGCAGCTGGCTAAAGACAACCTTTTGTTTGGTTCATTGATCAGTTTCTATAATGCTTTTAACACCATTAGCATGTGTACAGGGGTCATTGAACCTGATATCCACAGAAGGGTTTACAGGCTGCCAACCTTACTAGTTTTCTGTTCTACCCACACTTTTAAGTGCAACCACTGGTAATCAGCACTGAAAGACAGAAAAAGGCTGATGTGGAGGGAGAAGGCAGAGAAGTATTTTGTTGGTGAAAATTATGTAGATATAAAATTTAGACAGTTGAGCTAATAATATACCTGAATTTTTCACACTCCTCTGTCTGCAGGGGAGGTGTTATGTCACACAACTCTGCCATGGGATATTTTGACAGAATCTAGGTCTGACATCATTCTGCTAATGCAGTCATGCATGATGAGCTTCTCGGAGGGCGTCAGCATGTGCTCTCTTGTGTAGGGTAGGACAACCTCAAAGAAATGGAGTTTCATATTGCTCCTGTTGACATGGCTGTGTAAGAGCAGGCAGAGTGATCTGAGAAGCATCATCTTCAGGACAATAGGGGATGCTGGGATTACTTGGGCTCCCTACACTCAGCCTTCCTTTATTTCCTCACTATACATCTTTACAAATACAAATTTATAAGAGCACTTGAGATTCACGAACATTTTTTTGTATATTCAGTACGGAAGCCATGTGTTAAAGAGCATGGAGAAGTAAGTAGCCCTTGCTGTTCTCTGCAACTGAAGGCAAACTGAGATTATCCGAAAATCCTTTTCGAAGGTGGTGCCTTGAGTGAGAAAATATTGAAAGGTTTTAAGCAAGATCGTATCTGGATAAATATCCAGAGTCCAAATTGTTTGCTTTTTTGGTTCAACTGTGTTTCCTGTGAAGTCTTTACATTATGAGAGATTTCTTTTCTTGCAATTTTCGTTGAAGTCTGTGAGATGGGATATAAGTATGATGCTACAGGGAAAAAAAAAACACATGATGGAAAACACAATGCTACAAGACAATAGAAAAGACTCCAAGAAATACACTGTTGTGTATTCTTTGTCCTTTTGTGTCCTTTGTCTCAATTTAAAATAAGGTTGGTTAAGCCTCTGAGGTTTGGCTTGCTCTTTGTGTAGACACCATTAATGGTGCAGACACCATTAAATATTACATTAGCATGCAAGCAATGTTTTACATACAAGTATTTGGTGTCTCAGGGAGTATATCGCTTAGACAAAGAGGAGAAGTTAAGTTGGAGAGTAAGATCCTATAGAAGATGGAGACATCTAAAAGTTATTTTCAGAGCAGGTGGTATATCAGAAGTATGTGGGCAGTGGCTTTTACAAGTTTGTATTTTTTCCTTCATTATTTATTTTCCACCAATGGGAAGCTGATATTTCTGCTTTTGCTTCATTTTCTCAGGATCTCTCATATGCTCTTATGACTCTATTTTTCATATTATCATGAGCTGTGAACTTATGAAGAGAACATGTGCTAATGCTATTTCTGAGTCACAAGTGAGAACTATTCAGATACATTTCAAGAAACCATGTGATTTTTCAGGATATCTTTAGAGTAATTTAGTAGGCAAAAGCAACAAAATGGAGAAAGAGATAGAAGTTCAGTTGCCATTGTCTTTACCGTCACCTACCCTTGAATGCAGAATAATATTATTTCAGTTATACTAGTTTGACCATTATGGTTGGACTAGATGATCCACAGAGGTCCCTTCCAACCCCTACCATTCTGTGATTCTGTGTGATTCTGTCTCTGTAACCCCTACCATTCTATGATTCTGTGATTATCCTGATTGAAGCAATAGCATTGTGGGTTGTTAGCATGACATGTAAAAAGAAATCTAGCTGTACATGCAAGCTTACCTCCAGGCTGAGATTCTGTGGTTTTGAAACAGTTGCAGAGAAGCAGAGAAGACTGCTAAATACTTGTTACTTCTGTGTATTTCAGGCACAGACCCATGAAGAATAAAAGGCCATCAGGCAATTTATTATACATAAAGTTAGTACAAATCCCTTGTATCAGGTGAGCTTTAATAGAGCTTTCAGTGGTGGACGTGTGGAGAGGTGTTCAGGCCTGATGATAGGTAGCACCTTGTTCTACCTTTTTGCCCTTCTGCAGATGGATGTGCTGCAGCTTCTGCCTACGTCGGCCTCTGCGTAGCGTGGCTTGTTTCTGATCGAGATCTGACTCATGGCAGGAAAGAGCAAATTGCCATTGCAACTAAAAATGTAAACATCCATGTTTCATTGCTGTGTTGTAAAGACTGCTTGAGGGTTCCACAGTCCAAAATAAGCCTCTGAGAGCCTTTTTTGCCATCTCAGTCAGAGCCCTTACCCAAATCTAGGCTGTCAGCAGCTGACAGAGCTCGGCATGAATGTGGGTCAAGAAAGGCCTTGAAAGTGACTTTTGTCAGCTCAGTACTCCTCAGCTACGTGAATGATACTTGATCCCTCCTCCTTGATCTCCTCACTTCTTGTGAGCCTTTAGTCCCAGTGCCATTTATGGATATATCAGGAACACAGAACAGGTCAGAACTGAAGAGGAAAAAAAAACAGCGGAGTTGACTTTCAGGTCACCAGTTTTACTGTGTCAGAACCAAAAATGGGACAGGAAACATTGTTTTCAATTTTAACATGGAAAATTCAAAATCCAATTGACTGAGTCTGTGGTATGGGGCTTTTCTGCATGTTGTTTGTGGTGAAATATTTACTGCTCAGAATGATCCAAATTCATTTTTTCAACCTGAAAAAAGATTCCACCTGTGTGACAGAGTGTGCTGGCTCCCTAACGGGCATGGAAAATTAACACTGTATTAACACTGTATCGTGAGTGTATTAACACTCAAGAGTTAAGAGGGGGATTGGACAAAGTAATTTCTTAGCTTATCTCTGTTACTACTTTTTTTTTTCCTAGTCTATTTTAAATGTGTTTGGAAAATTTAAAAAAGAAAAGGATGGGAGCCCTCAGTAGGCAGAAGCAGGCCTGCAGAGCATCAGCCCTATTGCCCAGCTCAGCAGTGCTGATCCATGGCTAGAGCTCCCTTGAGATTTGCTCAGCCTAATGATTTGCTTCAAGCTTTCAGCCTTAAGTGGCAGCGTGACAATACAGAGCATTTCCTGGAGTTTTTGCAGCTTTGGTATAGATGGTGATAAATAAATAAATGGGGACCATGTGTGTACGTGTGAGAAAAAAATTAGGATACAGTTGTTATGTTCTGTGCAGTTGAGGACTCTTGAGTAACTATGGCATCCAGTATATGGGAGTAAACACATAGTACAAAGCCAGCCTTCTCAGGCCAAGGGTCAGTGGCATCCCTACTAACAGTGCAAGTGTTAAAACAGCGAAGCATAACAGCATCTCCATTTCAAGTATCATAAAAATAATCAAACTAAGGAATAAAAAGTTAGGGAAAAGAAAAAAGAAAATCACTGCAAGGACTAGATAAAGACAAAAATTTTTTTTTTCACCACTGTTATTACTGAAAATACTTCTTACCTAATCAAAATGTCTTTCACATCATTTGACAAATTTAGTCCAGTAACTGTTCAGCTCCTGAGGTCTGCCATGTTTTGGAGACACCACGTGGTGTCTATACAGTCATGGAAGGGCAGATCAGTAAAACCTGATGCAGGTTATAAGTCTCATTTTTCATTATTGATACTGGTTTTTTGTTTTTTGTGTGACTGCCTCTGAGGCAGTAAAATGAGAATTGTCAACTTAACGGCTGGTACCTGATTTGCTTGAGATTTCTTGGTCTTACACACAGTACGGGGTTTCTAATGCTGCAGAGAAATGTTCGATGCAGATCAATTGATGTTCTTCCAGGAAAGTTTTAGTGGTCTTTAACAGTAAGCTATTAGTAGTGCTTGCTAATCACAGGTGCACTTTAAGGTTTACAGAAACTCATTCTGATTTTGTAAAACTTACGCTTTTTACTAGCATCTGTTTTTATTTTTGGTTTAACGAAACTAAGCACTTACTACTACGCAGTCTATCCTCTCCTGTGCTATAGAAAGGTTAGGAGTGTAAATGCCTTCTTCCCTCTGCCTCTCGGTCTGGCTGGATGAATCTGCTGTGCCTCAACTGCATTGGAGGCCTTCCGCATGGGCTGAGAGAAAAGAGGGACTTGGTGTCTTTGTTATGCAAATCATGGGGAGAAACAATTGTTTTGAGTTGCCAAAACCCAGGGCACTACAAGGATTTGCATTTTTTCATTCCAATGTGTTTTGATGACTCCAGTCCCCAAATGCCTCTCCTCAAAAATGTGAAGTCAACATAAATATTACTGAGATAAGAAAAACCCCTTAATGCTGGAGACTCAGAAGGCCAGACTCTCCTCATGGCTGATCAGTGTTATCAGTCAGTAGTTGTCCAGACATTCTTTGACTATGGTTCAGGTCATGTCAGTCTTTTCTTTGCAAAAGCCCTTCAGGTTACAAAAGTCCCGACAGAGAAAACTCCACCCGTGGCCTGAGAGCATTCTCTCAGGTTGGGCTGCAGGCTCTTGGCCTTTGGCTGCAGGCCCTTCATAGACATCGTTTTCTGGATCCAGCTACATCTGTGGAAGAAGTTACTGACCTCAGCTATGCTCCATTGTTCCTAGTATTTCTGCTGATATTTCTAAGGTCAAGTAACACTGTAAAGAACACACCCTAGGGCTTTCTTAACCTTAGTGGAAAAAGAGTCCAACGTAGGAAGGGGACAGGGTGCAGCACTGGTACACACAATTGATTCCCCACAGCCACATAAGATGGAACCCAACATTCCTCCTCTCCAAATGCCGTCAGCCTAAGGAGACAGGATCCATCTCGGGGCTTAACCTCACTCTGTCAACTTCCTCTAGAGCAGGTGCTGAAAGTGCTCTCTAGTTTGCTAATTCAGATAAAATCATGCAGGTCAACTCAAACCACAGCTCAAGATAACATAAGTAATTTTTTCTGAACAAATTAGGAAGCATTGCTGCTCAGCTGGCAGATCTGTAGATGTTTTTGCCTCCAGTAAAGGGTAGAGCAGAACATGGCAGCCATTGCCTTCTACAGTGGCACAGCTAGATCTAGCAGAAAGTGGCTGTGACCTTCAGTTCCTTTTCCAGAGAAGAAATTTACTTTTGTCCTAATTTTGTGGCTTGGAAGCAAACAGCATGGTTCTAGACTTCAGTCAAATGCTTAATTTAAAGCAATCAGGTAATAATATAAAGTTCCTTAACAGTGCTGGGTAAAGACCCTCTTTGCTGTGTTCCCATCAGCTGGAGTGGGGCAAACACTTTGGATTGTTCGTGAGGGCATTTTGATTCAGACCTTGGTAATCCTGAGGGTTAACAGAGAGATCCTGCTTATTAATTCTGCTTTGAAGCGCAAAAAGGTAGTCTGTGATGTCAGATCTCATTTTACCCTCCAGAGTTTGTCACTGAACAACTCAGCATCCCTGAATTATTCACAACACAGAGTACCAGCAAGTGTCAGGATCAGTAATCATCAGCCATGCAAGAAAGAAATCTGGGCTGCTGGTGGCAGTTTTGCACTCTGGCAGAAGAGCATGAGTTTGGGGAATTAGACGTTCTTGCTACTTAATGTTCAGGACAATTCAACAAAACAACAAAATATGATGTTGGCCACCTAAGTGTTCTCAGATTCCCTCATTTATCCCATTAAAAAAAAGAGAGAGGGTTTTCTTAACTTTGCTAAGTTTTTATTTCAATTGTACCATTGTAAATGCAAAATAAGTTTGCTGATGGTATTGAAGTCCTACCAGCTTTGTGTAGATTCAACAAAAGTTAAAAGTTAAGTTCTGGTCCCAGTATCCTTGTGCACTATGGATAATTCTTGCAAAAACTAAAGCTAGTGCTAAGGACTACAGCCTTCAGTGGTCTTCAAGATTCAGTGCACTGCTGTTATAGCAGGCCCCTATAAGACAGTCTAAGTTAATTCAGCTGTAGATTTTATTCCTATAGTAAAGTCTGTTGTGGCTTGTCAGGAAACTATAAAATGATGGATAATTTAGATGAGTGGCATTCTTGAAAAAACATTTTCCCTTTGGTTGAAGAAAAATGTCTTGTTAAAAATAGTTTGAAATCAGGATATATTAATTAAACTGTGAAAGTGGAAAAGAGAAATTCTACCAAAATGAATTTTGATTATGCACAGCAACCTGCCTTTCTCTGTCTGTGAACAATGTTTCCACTAGGCAGAGAAAGTGAATCAATATTTGCACATGCTATGTCCCTTAGGTAAGCCCTGAGAAGGCCGAGTAGCTTCTTCCATGGGACCAGGAGTTCTCAATAATTAGAGAGTATGTAAGAGCTGTATTTAGGTAGTGAGGTTGGTAGTACAGGGTGATCTCATTTGTTTGTTGTGATACAGAGGTTTGGGTTTATTTTATTCCCAAATGATCTGTATTTCCTTAGGCTGATAATGTGATTGCTGCTGTCCAAATAAATTTTGTCTGATGTGACTGTGGGGATTCAGTTGTGTGCACTGGCTCTGTGAAGAGCATGTGAGCTTTGTGTGTGCCCTTTTTCCAGAAGAGTAAGGAAACCAAAGAGTGTTCTTCACTATGGTGGCTGACCTTAGAAAGACCAGGGCTGTCAGAATGTCTTCTTTCTTGGTTTCAGTGCTGGTCTCTCTGGAATAGAGAGAGGAACAAACAGGAGGGAAGAATGAGAAGTCTTCTTTCAAAAATAACAAAGCCCAAACCAACTAGAGAAACCATTCGTAAGTCATATTTCTCCTACAAGGACAGGGAAAAGAGAGAAATCAATAGCTGCAATTTAAAAAAATTGGAGTGATTCTTTGACTTTGACAGGGTCATAAAAGTAGATGGATAGCAATGCAGTAAAATATGTTGGGATCTTTCATATCCCTTCAACACGCTGGTGAGGGGAACTGAATATTACACTCAAGAGCTCTCTCCTGCTGCTTGTTAGCCAGTTGTTATTTGCCTCCTGCCTCCTTACTACCTCTCTTTCCTTTAACGTTATACAAGAATTTAAATAGATACAATAATAAGGAAAATTTATTTTCTCAGCCAGTCAGGCTTTGCTGTTTGTAACCTGTGGTGTTGTATTCCTTCTGACATTTTTCAGTCATTCATGCACAACTCTGACAGAACTGTCCATCCAATAGAGACTTGAATTGCTCTCCCCTCAACCCCAAGTCAATGCTCCTCTTTTTTCTTCTCCTAGCTGCACTTCTTTACAGTCCTTTTTAGGCTTTTTTATCTGTCAGGCAGGACTGAAAAATTATAAGCCTGTGTTTTCCTATTTCAGGCAATGCTTAGCTAGAAAAGGAAAGCTTCAACAAATGCAAAGTATTTTTGATGATACCAGTACATATCACGTTTTCAGCCCCTGTCATCAGACCATACCTGCACAGTGAATATGGTGTCTAGAAAAGCAGGAGGTAGTTTAGAAAAAGGAATGCTGGCTGGAATTGGTGGGAAAGGAACAAAGCAGATAAGAACTGAGGCAAAAAAATGTCAGCAGCAGGTAATGAGGAAGCTGCTTTGAATGAAGAGAGCAGAATTCAGGTTACATAGTGTGACAGTGATGAGAAGCTCTATAGTTTATGACATACTGTGCCTGAACTCAAAAGAGTTGGTCTGTTTTGAGTTAATGAGTAAGGAAGTCTGCAACTTACTGGGCAGCTGAAAATATAGTAGTTATTGCTACTGATAATGCAATAAACTTTTATTAGGACTTTAAATTTCAATTTTCTCTTTTATTGAAGCTTTTTTATGCTACGTGAACAAATGCTGAAGAACATGTGGAAATGGCCTGCATGAGGTGCCTCAGGTGTTAAGATAGTATGGATGGTGATACAAGGTTAGAGCAGGAACATGTTTTGCAAGGGAGACAAAGTCAGGGGAAAGAGTGGCTGTATTTAATTGAGTCTAACAGGTTGTAGTCACAACTGTGACACTGCCCATAAGAGTGTGTGTGACTGTGTGTGAGAGGGGTGATCCAAGCCCTGTACCCAAGCCATAGCCACGTAATGGAGTGGGAAAGGGGAAAAGATGCTCTTTGGAGCTTCTGGGTTAGTAGTGCCTGCAGCTGCAGTCAGGATGCAGGCCTGTCATCTAGATCGTTCTAGCTTGCACTGAGGACTGGATATTTATGCTTTCTTCCCTTTTATGATTCTGTGCTTAGAGGTTTAAAAAAAAAAGAAAAAAGAAAAAAACAAAGACACATTTGCCCAAATCACTTTTTTTCTCTCTAGAAATCTTGGCAGGATACAGACTGGGTTTTGTCACCTGTAATCAGGCTAGCGATGACTTTGCAAATAGTTTCCCTGACTTTGATTGGAAGTAATCACAAAGTAAAATGCTTCACAATGCAAGTAGACGGTACAGGAGTCAGCTCTTCAGGACATTGTGAGAAAACAGAGCTAGAACAAGATTAGAAAACAGAACAACTGGTGTACACGCATTTTAAGCAGAATGTTCTGTAGGGGGGGAAAAGAATTTTGGTGCTTCTTATCTGCCAATTCTTTTCTTCTTGCCAATAAGTGCAGTAAAATATATTAAAGTCCAAGTTTGTTCAATTTTTGTTTGCATTTTTCTTTCTGTGCTTGCCTTTTCTCAAGCTGTCTCCACTGTTAGAATAGCTACCCAGTAACACATGGAAACATGAATTTGTGTTTGATCATCTGTTTTTCAAATATAGCTTGGCAGAAAGGAAGCACAACCCTCCAAAAGTTTGATTTTTCATTTCCTTGAAAAGTACTAATATCTTTTTTTGAAATTATTCTATTTGGAACAGAAGGACATCTTTCATTTGAAAAATAAAAGCTGCAATCGAAGATTTTACAGATTCTTTAAGTCTGCTCGAGGAGGAAGAATGGGACAAAGGAAGGGGTAGTAAGGAGGAAGGAAGACAAAAATATTCTTATCCCCCAGTAAATTAATGACTCTTCTGCCATGACAGTTTATAACAGTGATATTGTCTAGTGTGTCATCCTTGCCATAAGCAGAAGTGAGGACTAAATTCAGTGCAAGTGTCTACAAGAAAAACACAATGAGCTGAATGCTATGTAAGAAGCTCTTAATTTTAGTGATGGGATACAACACTCTTCAGGGTAATGGGAAGTTAAGGGCTTTTTGTCTGGAGGCTGTTAATGAAGGATGTCATCCTCTACCTATAATGGATATAATACTCCACGCAAAGTGTTAAAGTAATGAGCTACGATGCTAAGAAGGTTTCTGCTGTTAGAGACCGTTGCCACTAGAATCCAGGCTCTCGTGGCTCCTGCAGGCTCTGCCAGGACTTACGGTCAGTATTCCTGAGCTGCGTGCATTATGGGTTCAATATCTAGTCCATTACCTCTTGGTTTCTGGTATATGCTGTGTTTTGGAGAAGACAGAAGAGTTTTGGACTGAGTTAAAACTAAACAAAATACATTGGCTTGAATTTAAGGAAATTAAAAGAAATGGAGAATGTGGGGCTCATTGCGTTAATTCCTTGGAACTTACAACTTCTCAGTATCCGTTCTGGGCTGTGCACAGAGGTCAGGATCCATATGTTATTGCTCAGAAAAGATGTAGAAGGTACTGCATATCTTAAACAGAGCTGGGATATGAAAAATATTCAAGACAACAGTATGTCTGATGTACTGTAATATGGGTGAACTAATTTGTTATGCTGCTCAGAAACACTTTGTTCCAGATTCAAAATAACAGATCAAAGAAGTTAGTTGTTTACTAACGGTCTTAGAAGGGCTTTATTCTTTAACAGAATGGGAACTGTTGGCTGTGGGTGAGCTGGAGAATATATTCACATGTATTCCTGGGGTGCTACATTTTTTCTTTAATGAGTGATCATATAGGCCTCTTTTATATGTCATGTCTAAAAATCTGCTCTTACCACTAAGAATCTAGCATGTGGCTTGGCAATTTCAGCCATGTTCTGTTGTTTTTAAAAACACAGTCTGTCCTCTGTCTTTAGGGAGAAAATTGTGGTGGTGGTGGTAGTGATGCCTGTCAGAAATAGCAGTCTGCACCGAGTTATCCTCTTCATGGACTGTAATGCTGTCCAGAGTCCCTCTGATAATATATGCAGTAGCCCGCTGGGGTATCTACGGTTCTGATTTGACTGGGCAGGAGGTTTGGACAGATGCAGCTGTACCACGCAGTGAAGGAGGGGTTTACTGCACTAGCTCTGCTTATCTGATACTTTTGTGGATCTCCCAACATAATTCATTTTATCCCTTTGCTCCATACATCATAGCCCCTAAAGGCTTTCAGCAGGATAGTATTGTTAAAACACATCTAAAATACATTTGGTGAATTAAAGAGCCAGTTATCTCCACTGATTATAGAGAGAGTTGACACAATTAGTTTGGATGTAGATGTTTGCAGCATAAAGTCTATACAGACTGGATAAATGAATATTACCCCAACTGTAGGGGACCATCCATCTATTCTTGCCTGAGGTTGGCTTTTACACCACACTCACCACCAGAGCCAATAGGCTGCATCTTAAGACCTGCAATGTTTATGTGAGCAGATAGCATTTGCTTGACTACACACCACTAGGCATATGGGTTGCATTTCATCAGCCTGGTTTAAAATTAAATTTTTGATCAGTCATGGAAATCATAGCACAGCAGAGCTGGAAGAAAGCTCCAGATGCCATGTGGTCAATCCCTCTGGCCCTGTGGAGAGCTGACCCTATCATGATTACAGCTGGCAGGTTTTTGTCACTGTTAGTGTGTAGGCTGGACGTCAGTTCTGCTGGAAGTTCCCTGGGTACAGTGTCAGCTTATAAGGAGACTTCACAGTCTCTAAATTACAAAGCAGTTTCACGTAATTAAACAATAAATACTAAATTCATATGGAGTATGAATATTTAACCAGTAATGAAGAAAACACTTTCAGCTAGGTTCTTTTCATGTAGATCTTGAATTTTGTAAGCAGGAGGGTACAGGAACAACTTTAGGAGCAGGAGTACTTACTAAATAGTTTTTTCAAAGGAAAAGGGTCCCTGTGACCTTACAGTGAGGCAATGAGCTCAATAGTTTTACTATCTATCCTGCGTGGGAAGGGGATGCAGTGAGGCTGGTGATCGCAGGATCTTCTGTCTTTTTCCTTCACTTGTACATGCGTTGAAAATTGACTTTTGAAGCTGTGAGTCTCTCAAGAATTGTGGGAAGTAGGAAGCATCCAAAACGCACAATAAGCAGAAAAATATGACTGAAAAAAACCTTGGTTTCCTCCAGTTCTGAATCCTGGTTTAGACCTTCTGGAGTTGGCAGCATAACTAGAAGTTGAATTAATTATATGTAGCTTTATAACAATAAATCAAAGAGTTTGAATAGAAGAATTGGGTGTATGGGAGCATTTTGATTTGATTTTGAAATTAATTTTGTCAAATGCAGGTTTCCACTCTGCCTAATATACGACTTTCCCATTTCCCATGCTCTTCAGACATGGCTGAAATAAGATTAAATTCTTCCTGTTCTTATATTGACAGTAGTTTTCTTCTCCTGCATTACATGTAGCAGTGTAGGAGAGTAGAGTGAAAAAACAAGGAAGATTCCAGTCTTTTCAGCAGGATCCTGCTTTGTGATGAGTTGCATTGCTTTTCAGTGCTTCAGTTTCTCCAGCTACAAAATTTCTCTAACTGTGTTTAGCAACTTGACATAATGGTAGAAGCTTAGCTCATATAAGTAGTATGTGAAGGTTAAATGTAGCTTATTAGTAGAACTTGTGCTGTTCTGTAGCAGAGAAATTGTGAAGAGTGTGCTAGATAGAAAGGGATGGTCATGCTAATGGGACAGCTTCTTAAGATTGCTTTACAGTTGTTTGCATTACTCTATTATACCTAAAAGAAATCTATCTGTTTGGAAGTTGAATTTGGTTTTTTTTTAAGAAGGAAGAAGCAGAAAATCCCCGACCCGCTGTGAAGTCCAGCCCGTGGCACGCAGAGGTATGGCCACGTCCTTTGGACAGGTCATGTGAGCAGCCCTGGGCAGGAGGGCCCCGAGCAAACAGGGGAGAGATGTGGGTCGAGGCAGCCCTAACACTTGCCCCAGTGGAGACCTTGCATTTGTTTCTATCCATGGTTTCCTGTTGCAGCGTAATAGAAGCACCTTCCAGGGACTTTGGACTTGGGTAATTTTTCAAGTGCCTTCTCAAAGGACAAGGACAGTAAGAATTACTGAAGAGAAGCAAGTAACATAATCTGACACATAGACCCTCCATGGAAATGCATCTGTTTTTTTGGAAGAGCTAAACGTGTTAAGAGTATTGAGAGTAAAATATTGCAGGAGTGAGAGTGAAAAACAGAGGGAGTACACAGGAACATTTATTTTAAGCACAGTTGTCCACACAAAAAATGCTTACTGTATAGGAGACTGGACTCAAATGACTGTAGCATTACTTTTAATTGCTTTTGTAAGAAGCATTTGTTAACCTGCTGGCAAACATTTGAACAGCTCTGTCAGTCTAGGGGGAGAAGAGATTTCTGTGTGGCTATTTTTATTTATATCGCATAATGCACAAACCTGTTTTTCCCTGAATAAAACTTTGTAATTAAAACAAATTAGAAAGTGTCTGGGAAATTTTTATGAGGAAAAAAGTATCTATTGATGGTTTGGTTTTCTGAACATGAGATTTTTTTGTAGTTTCTTTATAATAGCTGAATTTCTCTGTAGGGTTTACAGTGCAGTATATACAATTATTTATGAGATACTGGAGTATGATAAATAGAGCATTCCAACATTAAAAACACACCAAAAAAATCACCCAAAGAAACCTCAGGATTTATATTACATGCCTGCATAGTATTAACCCTGACCTTGACTATGAAACTCAGAATAATCAGAAATGTTAAAGAGGTAATGCTGGTGATATATAGGTAAATTAGCATAAGCATGTTTAATCTGATGGCCAAAGATGACAAATCTTGTTCTGCCTTTCTCAAAATTATCCTCTATGCAATCATTCTAAATGTTCAATATGTTCTTCATAAACTCTGCACTAGGAAACAGATGCATAGAATAGGAATGTATCACCAGGGTCAGTGAATCCAGTCCTGCACAACTCTGTAATAAACATTTAGTCTATAAAGGTCTAGGGAGCAACCCTGCCTCAAGCCCAGACACTTCATAGCAGGCTACAGAAAATGTACATCCAGAGAGGACAAAGAGCTGTAACCCTAATGTTAGGGTTACAGCTTTAGGGTACCCCATACCTCAGTGTTCTGCAGTGTCAGAAATAGAACATACTACCCATGGTTACAGTTCCTTCCTCATAATTTGAAAGAAGGCTAACCACTGGATTGTTTTACAGGAACTATTCAAAACGTTCGAATTTCTTCCTGAGTGTCCTTTGAAATCTTTAAAAATGTTTTTGACGAGGTCTTTTTGCTCCCATGACAATGTTCTTGGAATGAGTTGTCTGCAACAGCTCCCTACACCCTTCCTACATCTTTAGGGGTTAGAACGCCTTTCAGCTGGCCATTTTCCACACTTCTTGGATCTAGCTTATCCAGTCTCATACATCCAGTGTGAGTTTACATTTCATTCACTCTGCATGTTCCCAGCTGTTGCATCTGTATCTCAGATATTTGCTGCATAGCTCCCATAGCCTATCTTCTTCCTCATCTTTAATGCTGTATAACACATGATTGGCTCTGGGCTCTGCTGGCTGGATACATCTGGCACCTGTGGTTGTGGTAAAGGAAGGGAGCTGTGATGCTTCATACCGGCAGCTGTGGGTGAATAGCCGCTCCTTGCGGTCTCTGGGGATAGCGCATGCTCTTCTGCTACATAGTGCTTTGTCCTCCCCACCACCGTGTGACTCCATACATAGATTTATTCCAGATGCATCACCCAGAGTGTGGAGGAACATGCCAGGAATAAAGAAGGTCTAAATGTCTACAGAGCCCCACGAACCAGCTCATTTGGGGTGGATATGACTTTGGATCCTTACTCTGCAGCTGCTGAGGGAGGTGTCTTCTGTGCCTGCAAAGGAGTGCAGACCAGGAAGCTGTGTCACAGGACTGCCTTTTGCAAACAATTGTTACTCTACTAACTGCTTTTTTCTTTTACTGTCATCTTGGGTTGATTCTTGTTTCTTGAGGGAGTACCTGGTGTTTGGACATAAAGGTGATTTTTTTTTCTTTCTGACGCTTTTTCAGGGGACTGGAGCATCTCCCCTACGAGGAGAGGTTGAGGGAGCTGGGCTTGTTCAGCCTGAAGAAGAGAAGGCTGAGAGGGGACCTTATAAATGCCTACAAATATCTGAAGGGTGGGTGTCAGAAAGATGGGGCCAAGCTCTTTTCAGTGGTGCCCAGTGACAGGACAAGGGGCAATGGGCACAAACTGAGGCACAGGAAGTTCCGTCTGAACATGAGGAGGAACTCCTTCCCTCTGAGGGTGACGGAGCACTGGAACAGGCTGCCCAGGGAGGTTGTGGAGTCTCCTTCTCTGGAGATATTCAAGACCTGCCTGGACAAGGTCCTGTGCAGCCTGCTGTAGGTGACCCTGCTTCGGCAGGGGGGTTGGACTAGATGACCCACAGAGGTCCCTTCCAACCCCTACTATTCTGTGATTCTGTGATTCTGTGTGTGAATGTGGTGCATGTATGTATTCATTCCGTACTTTACCAGAAGACGTGGCATTGGAAAGGGCCATTTGTCTTCTTTTAGAAGAGGTTAGCACTGGGAAAATACATTCCCTTCGTTAGACTTATTTTATGGTGTCTGCTTGGCCACTTCTGGAGCCAGTATTAATTGGTAGATATTGTTCTGTGCATTTTAATATCTGATGAATGTTTTGCTATGTGGAACTTGTAGAAATCATAAAACCTAATGATGCTAAATAAAAAAAAGCCACCACTGCCAACAACCTCATTACATACCAAGCCAAGTGAACGAACAAACATGTGCATCGAATAAACAGGCAGGATTAATGCCTAGAAATGCACTGGCGTTCAGAACAAAGCAAAACACAATTTGAACAGAAGATTGCTGAAGCTCTTGGAACTTACTTTAAAAATACAAAGCCAAGAAAATACGTAGCCAGAAGGTAAAAATCACGCTAAAACCACAGATATTTCTAAAGAAGAGCACTTTGCTCCTACACTAACATTAAACACCAAGTGCGTTAATCTGAGAATCCATATTTTCTTTGTACACACAGAGCACTGACACCTTCAACGGTGAGCAGAGATGCTTCTCTTTCCTTCATTGCAGTTAGCTTTCATTTTTATGTGTTCATGCACTGCCACCATTATTTTTGGCCTTTTGTGTACCAAGAATGGCTGGTAGTCAAAGAAGAATGCTCCTACAAACTCTGTGGGATCTTGTGCCTTCTACAGACTGGAGGTGCAGCAGATACTCTCAGCTTGGAAACCTGTTCCAGGGTTTGGAGCAGGGACTGCAGTCCTGGAGGTCACTGGGAATGTGGAGCTGCTGTCTCTCATGTAAGTGAGACGTGTGTGTCTGTAGCACCTTCCTCTGTGTGAGGATGCTGGCTGCCATCAGGCTCCTGGTGTCTGCTTGGTGTGGCACTGGAGGACACCTGGTTAACAGGTGGCTCAGGGACTGGTGCCATCGGTCAAATTTTGGCTTCTTTGATCATGGGGAGGTGTACACAGCACCAGGCCTGCTGGCGACAAGTGGAACTCAGCTATCACAAAGGGGAAAAAGATTTCTTGGCCACGAGCTGGCGGGGCTCATTGAGAGGGCTTTAAACTAGGTTCGAAGGGGGAAGGGGATATTGCCCAGCTCACTAGGGATGAGCCTAGGCTTGGAGTGCCAAGGCCAGGGGTGAGATTGACAGCCCAGATCAAGTGTGTTTACACCAACACACGTAGCATGGGCAATAAACAGGAGGAGCTGGAAGCCATTATACAGCAGGACGGCTACGACTTGGTCGCCATCACAGAAACGTGGTGGGACAACTCGCATGACTGGCATGCTGTCATAGATGGCTACAGACTCTTTAGGAAAGACAGACCAACAAGGAGAGGTGGGGGAGTTGCTCTATATATGAGGGAGCAAGTAGAATGCATTGAGCTTGGCCCAGGGGCAAATGAGGAACGAGTTGAAAGCTTGTGGGTTAGAATTAAGGGACAGGCTCATAAGGGTGACATTACGGTGGGTGTATACTACAGGCCACCTGACCAGGAGGAGGAGGTTGATGAGGCCTTCTACAGGCAGCTGCAAGCAGCCTCACAGTCACAGGCCCTGGTTCTCATGGGGGACTTCAACCACCCTGACATCAGCTGGGAAGACCATACAGCTAGGCAGGCGCAATCCAGGAGGTTCCTACAGAGCATCGATGATAACTTTCTGATGCAAGTGGTGGAGGAACCAACAAGGAAAGGCGCTCGGCTAGACCTCGTGTTAACAAACAAGGAGGGACTGGTGGAGGATGTGAAGGTCGGAGGTAGACTCGGCTGCAGTGACCATGAAATGGTCGAGTTCAGGATCCTGCGTGGAGGAAGCAGGGCGATAAGCAGGATCAAAACCCTGGACCTCAGGAGGGCTGACTTTGACCTCTTCAAGGAGCTACTGGGAGGAATCCCGTGGGCCAGGGCTCTCGAAGGCAGGGGGGTCCGTGAGTGCTGGTCGCTCTTTAAACAACACTTCTTCCATGCACAGGAGCAATGCATCCCCCTGAGAAAGAAATTTAGCAAAGAAGGCAGGAGACCTGCATGGTTAAACAAGGAGCTTCTAGCAGAGATCAGGCAGAAGAGAAAGGTCCATGGAATGTGGAAAGAGGGACAGGCCACTTGGGAAGAGTACAGAAACGTGGTGAGAGCATGCAGGGATGCGACGAGGAAGGCCAAGGCTCACCTGGAATTGAAGCTGGCAAGGGATGTCAAAAACAACAAGAAGGGCTTCTTCAACTACATCAGCAGCAAAAGGAAGGCTAGGGACAACGTGGGGCCGCTGCTGAATGAGGCGGGTGTCCTGGTGATGGAGGATGCAGAGAAGGCAGAGCTACTGAATGACTTCTTTGCTTCAGTCTTCAGTGCTATGACTGGCCCTCAGGAATCCCAGGCCCTGGAGGTAAGAGAAGAAGCATACAAAGAGGACGACTTTCCCTTCGTCGAGGAGGACTGTGTGAGGGATCGCTTAAGTGATCTGGATGTCCACAAATCCATGGGCCCCGATGGAATGCACCCACGAGTGCTGAGGGAGCTGGCGGATGTCATTGCTGAGCCACTCTCCATCATCTTTGAGAGGTCCTGGAGGACAGGAGAGGTGCCCGAGGACTGGAGAAAGGCCAATGTCACTCCAATCTTCAAAAAGGGCAAGAAGGAGGACCCAGGGAACTACAGGCCGGTCAGCCTCACCTCCATCCCGGGAAAGGTGATGGAGCAGCTTATCCTGGAGGCCATCATGAAGCAAGTGGAAGAAAAGAAGGTTATCAGGAGCAGTCAGCATGGATTCACCAAGGGGAAATCATGCCTGACCAATCTGATAGCTTTCTACGATGACATGACTGGCTGGGTAGACGAAGGGAGAGCCGTGGATGTTGTCTACCTTGATTTCAGCAAGGCTTTCGACACAGTCTCCCATGATATCCTCCTACGGAAGCTGAGGAAGTGTGGGCTGGATGAGTGGTCGGTGAAGTGGATAGAGAACTGGCTGAATGGCAGAACTCAGAGGGTTGTCATCAGCGGCGCTGAGTCTAGTTGGAGGCTGGTGACAAGTGGTGTCCCTCAGGGGTCAGTACTGGGCCCAGTCTTGTTTAACTTCTTCATCAACGACCTGGATGAGGAGTTAGAATGTACCCTCAGCAAGTTTGATGATGACACCAAACTGGGAGGAGGGGTAGATACACCAGAAGGCTGTGCTGCCATTCAGCGTGACCTGGATAGGCTGGAAAGCTGGGCAGAGAGGAACCTGATGAGGTTCAACAAGGGCAAGTGCAGGGTCCTGCACCTGGGGAGGAACAACCTCATGCACCAGTACAGGCTTGGGGTGGACCTGCTGGAGAGCAGCTCTGCAGAGAGGGACCTGGGTGTCCTGGTGGATGACAGGTTAACCATGAGCCAGCAGTGTGCCCTGGCTGCCAAGAAAGCCAATGGGATCCTGGGGTGCATCAAGAAGAGTGTGGCCAGCAGAACGAGGGAGGTTCTCCTTCCCCTCTACACTGCCCTGGTGAGGCCCCATCTGGAGTACTGTGTCCAGTTCTGGGCTCCCCAGTTCAAGAAAGATGAAGAGCTACTGGAGAGAGTCCAGCGGAGGGCTACGAGGATGGTGAGGGGACTGGAGCATCTCCCCTACGAGGAGAGGTTGAGGGAACTGGGCTTGTTCAGCCTGAAGAAGAGAAGGCTGCGAGGGGACCTTATAAATGCCTACAAATATCTGAAGGGTGAGTGTCAGGAGGATGGGTCCAAACTCGTTTCAGTGGTGCCCAGTGACAGGACAAGGGGCAATGGGCACAAACTGAAGCACAGGAAGTTCCGTCTGAACATGAGGAAGAACTTCTTCCCTCTGAGGGTGATGGAGCACTGGAACAGGCTGCCCAGGGAGGCTGTGGAGTCTCCTTCTCTGGAGATATTCAAGACCCGCCTGGACAAGGTCCTGTGCAGCCTGCTGTAGGTGACCCTGCTTTGGCAGGGGGGTTGGACTAGATGACCCACAGAGGTCCCTTCCAACCCCTACTATTCTGTGATTCTGTGATTCTGTGATTCTGTGACAGCAGAGGAGCCCGAGCATTTTGCAAGGGCGGCAGATAGCAAATCGGGTGATAATGGGCATTTTGCCTCTCCAAGAGACAGGAACGTATAATCACGAAGCCCGCACAATCTTTGCAAGAGTGTAAAATCACTGGCTTGTAGCATGTCTGCAAGGCAATATTTCCTGCTGAAGCTCTGCATCTATTCCGAGTGTGTTACTGCATTAATTTGTTGGAATTTATGCTTTTCCATTGCAATCTGTTCCATAATATGCAAAGAGGCCTCTGCACTTCCACTGACTGATCAGAAGAGAGCTCAGTAGCATCAGAATTTTTAAGATGAGTAACAACATGAGAAGAACTTAAAGCCAGAATTATGACTGGTGTTAAAAGACTGAAATACATGAGATGATAGAATTAGTAATGGGACAGCACAGGACTAGGCTGTTTGGTCTCCAGGATCGTTAGCTGAGTCCCCTTTGGGAGCTAGTTAGCTGCAGGGACAATGCATCCTGCTGTTTCAGAGAACGGAAACAAGGCTTGGGATGTCTCTGTCCTTGTGTTCTCAGCTTTGATGTCCAGATCACAGGCATTAATGGGTTTCTACAGCCTGTAGGTAGATGCTGGCCAGAAGTCTTGGCCTTATTTTTGTCTCTTAAAGACTGTTTCTGTGGAGTATTAAGAAATAACCTAGCTTTTATGTGATTAGTTATTTGGAGGCACTTCTATACATGCAGATGAAATCTATTATCTTGACCAGTTCTCTGTGCTGTACTTCACTGGGTCTCGCTGAAGGATGTTGCTGATCACATTCTGAGATAGGACTGGTCCTTAGCAATGTTGTAGATGTCTCTGGCCTCTCTGTTGTTGCTGTGTTATCATGGGATATCAACCCGAAGGACATATTACAATCTGAAGTAAAGTCTAGTTTCTTTTCTAATTTTTTCTTCCTTTCTAATGATTCCTGGTTTGGTTGGGGTCTTGGGTTTGTTGTTCCCCACCCCCCCACTCCCAGTCCAGCTCTGCAAACCCCAAGTCTCATCAGGAGAACTGGGGCAGAGACAGACTTCAGAGTGATCTGAAGGAGGACTGGAACTAGTTTCATTATTGATTAGATATGGTTCAGATAAGAAATGTTTCTTCAGCATGGATTATTTGTGTCTGGGAGGAGGTTAGCAATGACTACAAAGCAGTGCATTAAGAAGACTGTGTGCCATCCCTGTTCAGAAGAGCTTGGATGGCTGACTACACAGTCTGGTTTTGGTTACATAAATGAATGGAAAAATTTTCTGTGGCTGTCAGCTCACGCACAGACTTTTCAATATTCTTCTGCTACAAAGGAAATGAAAACAGCAACATTTTAGTTTTGTGTGGGTTTTTTTTTCTTTGTTGTTTTGTTGTGTTTGTTGCCTCATTTCAAGGCAGAATGTTTTAGCATCTCCTGCTACCTGAGTATGCAGCATCATCACTCATTGGGATGCCTAATCACAGTATAACTGAGCAGATATTCAGATTCTGTATTTTGGTCTCACTGGCACACCCTAATAAACATGGAAGCTGAACTGTTCCTAAGAGAGGTATTTCTCAGACAATAAAGAACTGGTTATCTTATAGAGGGATTTATTTACTGCTACCTCTGCAACTTCTTAGGTGAGCTTGGAAGATTTCTTCAGCCTTTTTGCCCTTCACTTTCCATTTGTAAAATTAGCATGGCTAATTTGTCTGCTAGGAAGTGGATGAGCAAATACCAGTGGTGCTACTGGGAATCTTCTGGCATTAGCTGAACTCCAAAATATGATGCTAAACAGTTTTTCCTTGCTTTTTTCCTACCTTGTATTTTTAAATTGTAAGATCTTCCAGCATTCTCTCTTACCATATAAATACTTAACATGGCAGATTTCCAGCTTGATTGAGACCCCTGGAGATATTCTAATACAGATAACAAGACATATTAATATATCGCAAGGGAAGGAGAGGAAGAGTCAAAAGTCTTTCCCTCCATGTTTGTTCATGATGGGGTTTGTCTACTAAACTTTCCCATGCACACACCTAAAATTCTGCTCTTGCCGAGCCTGCTGCTTTCCCTTTGCAGTCAGTTGGACTTTTGTCACTGGCTCTGGGCGCAACTGGCACAAGGTCTGCCTGGGCATGGGGAGAAGAGTGTGTGGCACCAGTCTCTATCCTAGGAGAGTCTGTCCCTGTAAACCCTTGGGGGCAGCTCTTCTTTCTGGTCCTCCTTTCTCATCCCTCCTTATCTTTCATTTCATCTCAGACCCAGGGGAAAAGTTGCTTCACAAACCCTTTGCTCACAGAAGGCACTTCAGCTGCCAATCCTTAACACTTCCACAAAGAGGAGATTTGTAGATGTAAAATACATGCAAAATTCAGCAGGTGTTATAAAATACTGAACAAATCTTGTGGATAGTTAGGGCTTGGCGGTCGGAAGATGTTGCGCTGTACGGAAAGGTAGGCCCCCCCCTCCTCTCCTGATAACCAGTAGCGTTTAGCCCATAGGTGTAAGCAGACGGAAGTGACGCTGTAAACCTAAGCTATATAATACTGTGCTACCCATCAATAAACGCCATTTGCCGTCCACCACATTGGTGTCTGCGAGCTGATGGCCCGAGCGGCCAGGGGGTAGGTCGCCGTGCCGTTCCTGAACCAGGTCGCCACGCCAACAAAGGCAACAAGTGGTGCCGAAACCCGGGAAAGACTCGCCTGGAATCGGGTGAACGGCGGCCGGAGCGGCAGGACCAGCCCGGCGGGGAGGACGCTCCCGGACCAACAAGGAGGATGGAAGCCCTTGTGAAGGTCGTATCGCAATTACATAAGCAGTGGGGGATTGATTGTAAGCCCAAAGATTTTACGCTCGCAGTTGCGAGGCTTTTGCAAATTGGGGTCATTGACCAGCTGGCGGATATTCTCCACCCTGAGGTGTGGGATAAGTGCACTAAAGCGTTAGCCGAGGAAACGATGTCCTCGGGTTGTGGGAAAAAGCTTAAGTCGTGGGGGAAAGTCGTGCAGGCCCTGCAGAAAGCTATACAAGAGCAGGAGACCTGGAAGGCGGCAAAGAACTGTTTGTTAGCTACCCCAAAATTGGGAATCGGGGCAGCTACACAGACTTCGCACCCCCCAGACGATAACGGTTCTGCTGAGCCTAAAAATCAGCAAGAGGGCAACACGTCCCCTCAACTCCCGGACCCCGACCCGCTTACGGAGGGAGAGAAACAAGCTAAATCCTTCTGGGGCGGGTTAGCCGAGGAGGCTAGGGGCGCCGCGAAAGAAACAGAGTCTGATAAAGTCTGGGCCACACCACCGCCCTATGCACCCCAAGATGGCACCGAGCACAAAGGGGAAAGGCGGGACGAAAATTCCTTTGGTGATAACAGGGAGGAAGCGCTAAAGTTATCATGCGCACACAAAGGGGAGGCGGAGGAGAACAGGGGGGAGAGGAGCGGTAGGAGCGACCTAGAAGGGGAAAGGGGGGCCAGCGGGGGGCAGAGAGCCAACAAGCGCGTGCATTTCAAAAGGTGCGCCTGTCAGGTGGGCACCCCGCCGGGCAGTGGGCAGGGCGGGCCTGGGCGGGGGGAGGAGCGGCCCGCCCATAGGGGAGGGGGCCAGAGCTCGGCAAAAAGGTACTGGAGACCGGAAGTAACCAGTCAGTCGAGTTCCGACTCCGATTCAAACACTAGCGGGGATGAGTGGCTCGTAACTAATTTAAGTTTAGAAGAGAAGAAAACAAAGATAAATAAAGTCAAGAGCCAAAATATCCCCATCCAAATTAAAGAGAAACCACGAGGGGGAGAAATCCCTCTCATGGACTGGAGGAAAATAAAGATTACGTGCGCCGACTGGACCCCATCGGCCGCACTAGCGTTCCCGGTCCGGGTGACGGACGGGGGACAGAGGGTCCACACACCGATAAACCCTAAGGATATACAAGCGATTGTTAAGGCAATCGCAGATAAAGGCCTTAATTCTGCCATTGTCTCCGCCCTCATAGATGGTGTCTTCGGGGGAGACGATATGCTCCCGTTCGATATAAAACAAACTTGTAGATTGATCTTTGACGGGGCAGGGATGATCGTTTTTAAACAAGAATGGGAGGACAACTGTGCGAGGCAATTGGCCCAAGTAACTGGGGCAGACCATCCACTGCATGGCTCCAGCCTGCAGCGGTTAATGGGCACAGATCCCACAATGATTACTCCCCAGGCACAAGCCCAGGGCCTACGGGCCCATGAAGTCATTACAACTACTCGTGCGGCTAGAGAAGCTATTCGCATAGCCTCTAGAGTCATTGCCAAACCATCGCCATGGTCCACAATTAAGCAAAGTGAAAGTGAGAGTTTCACAACATTTGTGGATCGTCTCCAAGCAGCGGTCGATTCTTCGGCCTTGCCTGTGGAGGCAAAAGGCCCAGTCGTAGCAGAATGTTTACATCAGCAGTGTAATTCGACAACCAAAGAAATCCTGTGATCACTATCAGCGGGGTCGAGTATCGCAGACATGATTAAGCATGTCGCGAAGGAAGAGCATCTAACCCCGATCCAGGTGGCTGTTCGCACCATACTAGCCAGAATAAAACTAATGAAAACTTTGAGTTTTTGTTCACAGGACCGGATCATTGGACACCCCCATAACCCGCACACCCTGACGACAAAAGAAGATGACAAGTCAGCAAACGTTCTGTCCAAGCCTGGAAGTTCCTCACTATCAGAAGTTGTGTTACAAAATAGGAGGGGAATGGATATTCTTTTCTTGCGACAGGGAGGCCTCTGCGCTGCATTAGGGGAAGAGTGCTGTTTTTATGCTGATCACACCGGAGTAGTCAGAGATACCATGGCCAAACTTAGAGAAGGTCTAGAAAAAAGAAAAAGAGACAAAGAAGCCCAACAAGGATGGTTTGAATCGTGGTTTAACCATTCGCCATGGTTAACCACCCTGATATCCACCTTGATAGGGCCGATCGCGATGATCGTAATGACACTAATTTTTAGACCCTGTATACTGAACAAGATCGTGTCATTCGTCAAGAGTCAGCTAGAGAAAGTTAACATCATGTTCGTAGAACACCAACAACTGCTTTAAAAATGTACCTACCCAGTGTTATCCTCAATCGTCCCTAAAAGTTAACTTCTACCCGTTTACTGTGCCTTATGTTTTCTATTCAAGTTTATAGCATATACTTTTTAACAGTACTGTACAATATAGAATAAAAATAAGAATAACAATAGAATTTTTAAGATTATATTTTAGCTAATTTACAAATGCATTTGTCTAAGGTACCTTATCTTTGTAATCGTAAGATTTTAATATTTACATTTTTTAAATTGTAGTTAAGGTTAAGTAAGGTTAAGTCTGGCCAGATATTAAGTTTAAGTCTTAAGGTTAAGTATTAACACTTTTATATTTTATAGTAACCTATTTAGTTAAGCATAAGGAGGGGGGAAATGTGGATAGTTAGGGCCTGGCGGTCGGAAGATGTCGCGCTGTACGGAAAGGTAGGCCCCCCCCTCCTCTCCTGATAACCAGTAGCGTTTAGCCCATAGGTGTAAGCAGACGGAAGTGACGCTGTAAACCTAAACTATATAATACTGTGCTACCCATCAATAAACGCCATTTGCCGTCCACCACATTGGTGTCTGCGAGCTGATGGCCCGAGCGGCCAGGGGGTAGGTCGCCGTGCCGTTCCTGAACCAGGTCGCCACGCCAACAAAGGCAACAAAATCTACATGAAAGAAAGAGGCATATAGATTTTCCCTCTAGTTCTCAGTTCCTTAGTTCTCTCTCTCTGTGCTCTTGGCTTGTCTTTTTCAGGGTAACACAGTTGTATTTATTTATTTTAATATATTATTTACATTTTCAGATATTACTGTGGAGAAATTGCTATTGATGCCTGGATTTAATTAGCACAAAACTTGGTAACAGCTTAATAAAAATTAAATTACAAGCCATTCATTCTTCCTTGGGAAATATGAAGATTTATTAGCAACGTCTCCAAAATTAATTAGTTTAAAACTGGTACTTTTCAGAATTAAACTGGGAAACTTTGATTTGTTTATTTTTAGGGTCTAATTATGTTGAGTAGGTTTTCTACTTGAATTCAGCTGTCTCAATTCAGAGTCAGATTTCCATTATGTACCATTACACATTTATTAATAAGCATACTCTAAAAGAAAACCTGCATTCTTTCCTGGTATCCATTGAATGCCTGTGAAAGAGGAATTATGCTTCCAGGAAGGCTGTAAACAAGAAGGTGAATGGGAGCACATAATTGATTTTTATAATCAAATTTCAGTAAAAATATGGAATTATGATAATTCATTTTGTGCTATAGAGAAATTAATTCCTGCTGTAATAATAGGAATGACAAAAATCTTGTTTTGGTTTCAATGTCTGAAAGGGTGAATTTGTTCTTATGTAAGTGTTGTAAAACTTTCAAGCTGAGAGTCCATACCTAGATTTGCTACCGTGTGAGTGCTACCTGGTTACACCTTTTCGGAGCCCTGCCTTGTTTTTGTCTGTGTCCAGAGCCACTACTGTCTCTGTAATATCAAAAGTTGGCACGAGTCTTTAAAGTATGTTTGCAAAGCTTTCCTCAAATGTTTATCTTCCTTCTCCCATCCATGCCTTCCATTTAGTTTTTAAAACTTGAGATGTTGAGTTAGTGCCATACAATTCTTTTATCTTCCTCCCTGTTGTGCCTTTTTCCTACTTTTTGCTAGTGGAAGCAAACAACTGCATGGTTTCTTTTTTGTTTATTCTTTTTTTCTTTCTCAGTGGCATTTCAAGACTTCAGCTTCCGAAAAGCTGTACTGTCAAAAAAGAGTATAGAAAAGTGACAAGAAAGCAATGAATGTAAGTCTGAATGCTATTTAATCTGTTGCATTCAACTGCAAATAGGAAGGCAAGAAAAATGTGGGAAAGGGAGAAAGGGTATGAGGTTGGAAAACCATGAAATACTGTTGAAGCACATTTTAATAGTTTTTGGTGGGAAGCTGGGCAGGAAATTTTATCTTTTGAGGATACTTGTCTCTTCCCCCTTCCCCTTATAATTTGGGGCTCCATATTATGTTTTAGCCTTTTCAAAGGCTCAACAAAAGAGAGAATGGAGCCCCAAAGGCCTTGTTTCTACGCTTGCTTAATGTATAGGAATTGATGGTCTGCTTGGAAAAACTAGGTCTTTTGTTAAAGTAGCGAATCTCAGGGGCAGGGGGGATCGTATATGATGTTTTAACCCGTGGGGAGCAATAGACTGTTATAGAGAGAACTTCTGTGTTTACTTTGCGGTTCTGTTTTTATTTAGCTTGTCACAGAGTCCAGCTCTGTTGTTGTGTGGGGTAATGGGCTCTGATAGCAATTTGCCATTAGAAGCAACCACTTACCCATATCCACTACCACAGGTAGCAAAAATAGGAATAGCAATGTCAGCAGGTTTCTGGGCACTCTGTCTTCCTGTCATTATTCATTAAATACAGCATATTTTCTCATAATTGGTCAATTACTGCTGTTAACAAATGGTTTATTAGCACATTAACTTGCATAAATAGAAAGTCTTGTCTGCTAACTGCTGGAGATAAACAATTTCTCAAGCTTTATAGATTTCAGTAATCACTTTATGTAATGACATGTACAATTTTCTGTATTGAATAAATGGGGAGGATTTTCAGAGGCCTGATTGTGAGAAGTATCTGGCCCATACCTGTGGCATTAGTCTTTAGTCTTTTATTTCTTGTTGTCTGTTGCTCGCATTGCCTTGTAGAGTATTGTGACCACCTGAAAATGTTGGAGAAGAATCTGTTGTTACTGGGCCAATGCAAAAAGGTTGATCTGAGAGCTCTAGGAGCTGATGTCTGTTTCCAGAAGATTCCAGATACTCAGGTCTTCTCGAGATATGTGAGAAGCAGTTTTTTCTCAGTCTAGATAGGATTTGGAGAGTAGGAAGCTATATTTGTTATCATACTTGATACTTAATATTTGGTATTTGAAAATGACTCAGGATTCCTGAGCAACTGCCAAGGTACAGTGCTTACTGAAGAGAATCAAGGTACTAAAACAGGGAGACAGACTAAGAACCTCTTGGCCAAATACCACCTGGTATCCCCGAACCTGTTGTTGATATGTCTAATCAAACTGCTGCTTCTTCATTGTCCATGTTGATAGCCCTGTTAATTCTGCAATGGATGCCAAAGGTGGTGTCTGTGAGGATGAGAACCTGGTGTATGCTTCATGGTGTAGAGAACAAGGAGACCAAGCAGAGAGAACAATGCTCCCCTGAATACTGAAGTGATAGACAAGGTGTGGCAAGAAGAATCCCTGGTAAAAAACTTACTCGCTTTAAGTGCTGCTTTCACTGGTGTGCACTTGCATACCTGGAGAGAGCCTCATGCCAGGCATGTGCAAAAATAGAGAAAAGTTCTTATGGAAGAGGAAGAGTGAAGAATGAAGGCTGTGTTTTCCATTGCCCTATCCCATCATCCAGCCACAAATATGCTTAGTAGGAAAAGTCAGGCTCAGGACTTCATGAGGCAATGAGAATAGGGACTGTGCGTGTGGCACAGGGTGTGAAAATTAATACTCAAATCCAGCTGAAGTCTCACAGTTGCTTTTGCAGAGGTGGTGAGCAATCTGTATGTAACCTTCTCCTCAGCTCTCCAGAAAGAAAAATCAAATCCCTTCACATTTAGTTGGTGAAGTAAGTAACAGTAATATAGTAGGAGGAGATGATCTGTAGGGTTCATTTTTCCCTTCTCTCCAAAGGATTTTTTGAGTCTGTTGAAGAGTCAAGATATTATGCACATAGTTTAGAAAGTATCATTCTCATGAATATAAAATCATTGCCTAGATGAAGATGCTGAATGGTCATTGTGAGGCCAAGGTCAGTAGTCTGTGATGTCCTCCATCAGACTGCACTGTACTATTTGGATTGCTTGAGTGCTGTGGCAAGGTTTTGGTCTGCAGGTTGCTCTGGGAGAAGGGAAGGACTCCCCATATTTTACCTCTACTTTGCACATTTATGTACTCCTGGCAGAGAATAGATTGTAGGCTGGGAATTTTAAGAGGGCCCAAATGACTTCAGATGACAAGCTCAAGGATTTGACCTCCTTAATCATTCTGCCTTGAAACCCCCCAGAGATATCCCCATGCCATAGGTTTCCATAGGTAACAGTGCTTTCATTAATATTTCCTGAGTGGAGTATTTTGTGTCTTCCTCTTCATGTTGCTCTGGATGGTACTTAGCAACTGTTCTTCCCCAGCCTAGACCATTTACCTTGTTAAACTTAATCTCAATGAAATAAAAACTCTACCTCATTAATACTAAGCCTGATCTTTCTGCTAATTACCATCCTTATCAAAGGGTTAAGTGTCATGCTATTTTACTTTTATAGTGCTATAGTTTTTCTTGTTGGACTCATTAGCACAGACTGCCTTTGAAAATGCCTTTCAATTAATATAATTTTCACATATTTCTTCACCCTCCAACAAAGTTGGAAAGGATCCTGATCAGGAAAAATTGGTATGTGATGGGAATTGTGGAATCGGGAACCACCAAATAACTCAGCACAGCTTATTTCCCAGTAAAGAATATTTGTATTAACTTTCAGTCTAATTAAAATAATTGTTCAACTAGGTAAGAATTTTACAGAGTTTAATGATGTTATGAAGTGGTGTTTCTGCTGTACGTAGTAGGTGAGAAGTATGAAAACACATATGCTCTTTCAAGTCTTAAGTCACAGCTGCAACTGATGCTGGATGAAATTGCTTTGAAGATGAGATGACAATGGAAAATAATTTAACTTTTGAAATAATTTTGAGGGACTTCAGCACTTCGATTTTGCACATTTCTGAACCTGGAATATTCTGTCACCTACACACAGTTCTAAGCACCCTCAATGCAGTGAAAGTGTGGGTGGTATTCTCTCAGAAGGAATTTCATCTAGTGTAGCTCTTGTAGCTGTTGACCCTGTGATCTTTTTGTTACACTGAATGCCATGTTCTCTGATGAACTAATTATCCAGCTAGCTGCTTTGTGATCAGCACTCAGAAATGGAGAATTCTCACGTCTTGCTTCCTCATCTCTGATCAGATGCCTCTAAGAGTCCTTAGGCATCTTGTCTGTTATTCTGTATATAACTTAAACGCTAGAGCTGTTCAGTTTGCATCCGCTACTAATACATAGGATCTGTTAAAACTGTCAGCTGTGCTACTGGTTTTGTGCATCAGATGCCATCTTGTAAAGAGTTCAGAGATGACCCAACAGGGATACGATTTATATTTGAACTAAATAGATAGCTCTTTGTTGGATGATTCCCAAATGGGGTGAGAAATAACCTCCTTTAAGTAGCTCTTGAGCCCTAAGTCATATGAACTCATCAGAGGGGTTTAATTAGAAATCATCTAATTCAATGCAGTAGAAGGAAACATAGATATTTGTGCACCATGATGGCCTGAAACCCTCTCTGAATATAGTTCTTCCAAAGAATTTCTGCATTCGTCTCCATACTTACCTTGTATGTTTATACGTCCCTGTTTTTCTCGTTGCTAACAGACAGAGAAGGCTGACTTATGTTGAAAAAACATTCCCTGCGAGATGACAATAGACAGAGGGTGAATACCCTTTTTAGCAACATCATGAAGCAGTCAGAGGCATCTCACAGCCTTTCTGTGCAGCAACTTGACTTTGATAGGATGAAGGAAATGGGGAAACAGCATTATGTCAGTGGGTGAAAGGAGATACACTGCTAAGAAAAAATAATGAGAGAGATGCCTAGACCCTGAAATTTTGGGCTGATGTGCCAACCCCAAACTATGAATCTTGATTTACTACAGGAAATTAAAATTCTTAGTACCATGAGCCCTCACAGAAATTCGTCATGTAAAGAATACACTCTATTTTTTATCCTCTAGAACGCCTTAGGGATTTGAGGCCTCTAGAAATTAAAGTTTTAAGAAAAGCATCAAATATCAATAGATGCATGATACAGTAATAAGACAGTAAAAGTGCAAGGTACAGAACAACTTTTCTTCCAACCATATTACCAGCCAGTCTTATCAGAACACAGATGGTTTTAAACATATTTTGATTCTTTGGAGGGGAATACTTCCTTTTTTGGGCTCTCTGGCCTTTTAGGATTTGTGTTTCTAGCCAGACAATGATGTTCTTGAAATAATTACAGGGAATCTCTTACATCATGGAAAAAAAAGAGAAGACAAATTGTGTATTTATATTACAGTTTAGAAAAAAATAAGTTTTTCTCTTTCTACTTTGTGGAATTTTTGACTCTAAAAAAAAATCAGGGAATCCTTTCCAGTGTCACATCCTCATCAGAAAAAATCTTGACACATAGCAGTCTTGAATATCTTCTGAATGTGAGTCAACATAACTTAATGCATGTATCCTCTAAATTTGATCTGCTGTTATAAATGAGATCAACACACTGAATGGGCAGGAAATGAGGAGTTGAAGCTGTCAATTTACCTGGCCAGGGCATTAGGGATCAAAGACTGGGGCACAGCTTCTAGAAAAATTACTTTGACGTCACCTGCCTGTGTCACTACACAACCTAGTGGAAAAGTAGCATACATATACATCAGTGTCGTGTTAGATCTACAGATGGCAGCTGCTGAGAGAAGCTAATCCCAGCTAAGGAAACTCTTGGAGGCACTTGAGATACCGCCTGGACTTTCATAATTTCTGCATTTAATCAATTTCTTTTTCTGTTGAGGTTTACAGTCTCAATTTCTTACGTGAAGATTACATAACCTCCTGAACACTTTGGGTTCCTGTAGGCCTCACCACTAAGGTGAATGTGCTTAATACCACTTATTGAAAAAAGAAAGAGCTACCACACTGTTGGCTGAGGTTACTTATCCTGTGCCCACTTGACTCAAAGGAGAAGATATAGGACAGATCTCTGCAGGTCACATTCTATCAGTACTAAGGAGCCTTCTTTCCAAGGAGATTTCTTTATAGAGCTGCTTGGAGAGCTACAGTATTATTTCCCCTGCCACAGACAATGAGTCATGCAGAGCAGCTTCAACTGAAAAGGATTTGCAGTAATCCAGACATAGTGGTTTTCTTTCCCAAGGAATAATGAGCAAGAATTCAGTGCAACTGTTTATAATGGCTGTGAGAGGGACTACTCTGACCACTATGACAGTCTGGGGTGTAAGTCAGTCCAGTTAATGTGCCAGAAAACAGATAATAAAAATTTCAAGTGCACTGTCACCAAATCATTGGAGTAAGCAGACAATCATCAGTCTCAATTGCACTGTACTCCGAACGGTGCGTAGTGTTAAGTCTATTAGCGGTAGGGACCCAGACGGCTCAGCTGCATGTGATGGACCCTCAGCTACAGAAATACCCTTACAGTTATGTCAGAGCCCGCTCTTTGAGAATGGATGCATGTCTGTTCTGCCAAATGTTCAAATTTCATGTTTCTGTGGTGTTTGATAGAGACATCCGCCCCATCTTGGGTTCTGGTGGCTCTAATGAAGAACACAGCAAAAGTAGCATTGATTCCAGTTTAGTCCTTTCCCTGCGTGCACTCTTAGTAAGAGAAACACTAAATCTTTGGCATATGTGCAACTATCTTTTTCTTTATAAACTGATTTCTAGACAATAGCTTGTTATTAACTCTTTATATTTTTATATGTGTTTCTATATATATTTTAAGCATATTAAAGTTTCCACTGACAAAAAATTGTTTGCGTGATGGGAGGATCCTGGTAACAGAACTACGATGAGCAGTCATTGCATCAGGCCCAGGCTAGATGTGAGAGAGAACCTATCTAGCTGAAGGTATGTAAACAGGCAAGCTGTCGAAAGGTTAGCATGGAGCAATGAGGGAGTAGTGTGGCACACCCAAACAAGGGCAGAGAGCAGGTGCTTGGGTCTTTGAAGTCCTGTCACAAAATGTTTGTCATGTATTAGCTCCATCGTAAACATAGGCAATTTTTCTCGTACTCCTACCGATTTCTGGGTGTTGCAGAACCACTCTGCTTTAAAGGTTAGAATGCCTGTATTTGTTGCTGGTGTGTACAGACTTTTTGTTAGGTTTCTGTTTTTTTCCCTTAAATAACTAATTTTCCTTCTCTATATTTACAGAGAGCACTCATACCCTCCATCAGCTCCCACTTTTCTTGCCATTTCTTAAAATAACTGCTCCTTTCCCTTCAGGAACACCCTTTGTTCTGATTTAAATTATTTTTTCTTGACCAAGAATGAGTAGAATCACATTATTCTGCTATTGCCTTGTACAGTACCATTCTGTTTCACTGGAAATACTTTACCTTGTACATACCCTGGAACTGAGTTTGTCGTGCTTAGAGTCACATTTCTTGATATTTACAGTGCTGAACTAAAACCCCCAGACCATTGTGCTTTTTTTTTGTTGGTTTCTAAGTGATGATTCCCCATTTAATAGCAGAATTTTAGTTCTGGTAGAGAGCCTAGAAGCACAGCTCTGTCCTATGAAATGCTGTTTTTTCAGTGGTTTTGGAACTTAGCAGCAGCAGCAAGGTCTTCCTATTTAAAAAAAAAAGAAAAAAAAAGAAAAAAAAAGAAAAAAAAAAGAAGCATTCATTTATATTGACAATGCTTCTCCATTTTTTGTTGCCAGAAAATACCATTGGTATCTCCTCCTTGTGTCCTGTTAATTAATTAAAATATTACATTTGACTCCTGTAGAACTGTAATCACCAGCAATCCTCTCCTCATACTAGCTAGCTCTTTACTCATCTTACAGTTCAGAACTACATTGTATCTTCCTTATGCTAAATAGTAATTTTTCATCCAAGACCATACTGAGTGTTTTCCTTAAGTCTGATGGATTAGATTTCACCTACTTTCCCTAGAAAATCAGTTACCCTAACAAGGAAGATCACATTTATCCTTCACTATGTTTTATGTTTTCCGGTATTCATTCCTTCACATTTCTCCTGACTGAGACCAGGCCTTGTAGTTGCCAATATCACTTTTCCCCTTCTATTACATAAAGCCACCACGTTTCTGATTCCTGACGTGTGTGTTTCTGCCTTTTATTTGACAAGAACTGATTTTGTTTATCCATGTCACTTGCTGTTGTGTTAGTGCCACCTCCATCTTTTCTGAACAGTCCATCCTATTCAGTGCAATGTCCAGTCATGCTTACTGTGCTTTTATGTTTTCCTTAATGTTTACAACCATCCAGTTTCACGTCCTACATCAGCACTTGCTGTTCTTCCTTCCAGTTGTTGCCTTTGTTCTTTGTGATAAACGCAACAGCTGTTTGTCTCTGACTTGCTCCAGTATTTTGTATTGTCATACACAGATTGTATCAGCTGCCCGGCTGCCGATCCCGTCTGGCATCCTGCTGGCCCTTGCTTAGCTCTGTGCAAAAACCCGTTGAGCTGATTAAGGACTTAGACCTTCAGCTGCTCCTCTGCAAAGCCTTTCTTCTCTGCATGGTCAGTTAAAATGAACACACTATTCACAGAATCTCTTACCCTTTATGTTTAAAAGTTTCTGAAGCAGATCAGTTTTTCTGATTCCTTCGTGACTCATTTCTGTGAGTAATTCTTGTTCTGAAGCTTATTCAAAGTTGGTTTGTATGTGTTGTGTTTATAAGCCCAGTCAGTTCATCTGAGATGCAGGTGACTGTGTTTTTATCCCTTCTATTGGAAGCAGAAACTGAATTTCAGTGCAAATACTGGTGATGGTAAATTATAATTTTAATTTGAAATAGTTCATGATATTGACTAGAAATAGCTGTTTCCATGACTACATCTGATAGAAAACTTATTCACGGCCGCATTTCCAAATGATAGACATGGGGAAAAGGAATTAATGCAAAACTCCAAATAATAGGTCTGGATTATTTTTGTTTTGGATTTTTTTCCTATTTTTAATTAATGAAAATAAGAGATCAATGCTGAGAACTAACTAAAATCTGCTCTTGGCTGATGCTCTAGACCTTCAAAAACTTCTGGCAAGTAGCACATGGTGGCGGGGGGAAGGAAAACTACTAACTTTGAAGTAATATAAGCAAATCTTTGACAAACAAGTCTACGCAAATACTGCCAATCCCCGGCTACTCCAGAAATGCAGGGCTGCTGACAAAACACACTGTCTTTGGCTCAGAAAACACAGAATGCTTCTCAGAAAGGTGAAGTTGATAATGATGGAAAGGGTTGTTGCAGAGAGCAAAGGGAGTACATGTACATAGCAAGAACGTTGCAAGTACACAGAAGAGACAAACAGTACTGGCGCTTTCATTTCTTTATGCTTGACATAACCCAGCATTTCTCTGCAGAAAGCCCTTGGGCTTTGCAAGCAATGAAGCAAATTCAACCCTTAATTGTTTCTCTCCATTCATTTCAATGAGAGAGCATCAATGGAATAAAGTCTTAAAACCACTTCACCTGAAGTGCAGCCAGGCAGCAGGCAGGACAGAACTGCTGCTCCCTGCGTGAGCCGTTCAACCCTCTGCCTACACCCAAATCTGCTCTTAAACCACCTATTCCATTAGGATGAAAGATGAAGTGATATGAACGTCTCCCAGTTCTTGGCATTGTTGGTTTTTAATCTGAGATCTGGAATTGTAAGGACCGAAATTGCAATGATTTGAACTGTGTTACCTGCTTAAAAAGTAAGGCGTCTGACAATACAATATAGTGACTAGAATTTTAAAGAAAATGCGACAGGGGAAAGGATCCTTCTCTCTCAAAGACTCAGTAACCAGACTTGTCTCCATGGGAACTGCAGATCAGCCCCACGGTCTAGGGATGATGCTGTGTGTTTCTCTGTTGCTGTGTGTTGTACCCTACTGTTATTCACAGCAGAAAGGACAAAAGCTGATGGAGAAATCTCCCTCACTCTCAGCAACCCTTATTCATTGGACAAAACTGTGCTTGAGTGCGGGTAACCCTGTAAAAACTAAGTTGTACATCCGATTCCCTTCAAACTTTCTTTTGATCCCAACCTGCTTTAGTCCCCCAAATCACCACCTGTAATCATCTGAGTTTCCCACAGTTCTTTTCAGCTGGAGCTTTTGGGTCAGATCAAGGGCAGACTTTTGAGCCGTATGTATGACTTGTGTCTCTGTGATATTACAGGGACTTGGTTAACAGGTTTCACTCATGTTGTACCTTGTTCCTCTTCAGAGAGGGGAAAAATGGGTTCAGGCACTACCACGCAGAATCACAGAATGGTAGGGTTTGGAAGGGACCTCTGGATCATCTGGTCCAACCCTCCTGCCGAAGCAGGGTCACCTACAGCAGGCTGCACAGGACCACTTCCAGGTGGGTCTTGAATATCTCCAGAGAAGGAGAATCCATGAGCCCTCTGGGCAGCTTGTTCCAATGCTCTGTTACCCTCAGAGGGAAGGAGTTCTTCCTCATGTTCAGACGGAACTTCCTGTGTTTCAGTTTGTGCCCATTGCCCCTTCTCCTGTTGCTGGGCGCCACTGAAGAGAATCTGGCCCCATCCTCTTGACACCCACCCTTAAGATAATTTATAAGCATTGATAAGGTCCCCTCTCAGCCTTCTCTTCTTCAGGCTAAACAAGCCCAGCTCCCTCAGCCTTTCTTCATAGGAGAGATGCTCCAGTCCCCTCATCATCCTCGTATCCCTCCGCTGGACCCTGTATTCCTAGACTATTTCGTTCACAATAGTTACAGTTTTGGACAGACATTTAAATGACTAAAATGGCAACATACCAAAGCAACAGCAACATGTACAATTCCCTAGTGCCCAGAAAGCAGCTGTGCTTAAAAGCTGTCAGCCAGCAAATCCTCTTTGCTTTCTACAAAACTGTGTATTTCCATCAATTTACTCTGCCTCAGACCACTCAAATTAAGGTCACTCTGTCATTCTGTTGCCATCTCAATTCTGCATCCTCAGATGTAAGCCAGCATTGATGTGGATGTATCCAGACCTAGACAGATTGCACCGTTGTTTATTACACATGAAATATGTATCTTTTGCTTTTGTGCAAATGGATTGCAACAGCATTTGAGATATGATACCACACACCCTGAGAAAGTTACTGTGCTCCAATTAATTATCCTGAATTTCTCATGAATCAGTTTCAGCATTTTAATTCTGATAAAGCTATTAGTTTCATTGCTTTACCACTTCTAGCACAGCAAGACTTTCCAGGTCATGGCTTGGACGTATGAACATATGAGGATTGCCCAGCAATTCATTTCTGATCAGATAAACCCTGAAGGGTTCAAATGTGTATCCAAGTGCATCAAAAAATCTTTGGAGGAAAAATCTCATTAGAACAGACTTTCCTTTGAGCTTTTTGTCATCCCTGGCTGGCTTTGAAACAGAACAGAAATAGCCTCATTCATCGCTTTGTTTTCAAGTATGTTTTTCTCCCCCAATATTTCCATTTGTAGCTCTGAGTGAAACTGGGTAGCAGAATAATAAAAAATTTCATGAGAAAAGGATCTAATTTTCTGGAGACAATTGAACAGTAGAGCTAGTCCAAGCACTGGTCAAAATGTAATGCTGGTGCTTAATCATTATCGGACTCAACCTGTCCTCTGTCTTGTCCCGTTGTCATGGTGTTTGTAAGTGATGATTAGCCAGCAGAGAACTTGTTTTAATGAGAAACATAGCTATGTCCAGTTTCTAAATTAATTCACCAACTGTATTTGTGATCAAAAAGATTTGGTATTGTCCTGCTTTTGTTATTTAACTATTTTAGTTTAATTGATTAGCTGTAAATTAAGACAAATGATGCTTTTCAATTCCTTCAGTGCTTTGAATAGTCTGAATGTTCACATGAGCAAATGTAAAGCTCCCTCTCTGAATGCCAGCAGCAAGTGATGAAATTTGCTTTGCACAGTAAATGTAGTTATATGAATATTTGTGGAAATAAACCACAAAATTCAGTGAGAAAAAAACCAACAGCAATAGCATTACAGGATTAGTTCTGTATTTCTCACAAGTTAAGAAGTTGTTCTTGCTTACACATCCGTTCTGGTTTGATTTCACACTAAGGTAAAGACTCCAAATGAACGTGTTGCTAAAACATAAATGAAAGAGACCATGACTATTCCTTTTTATGCCATTTTCAACTTGCTCTGTTGAGCCCTTCGTTTATTTATCAGAATCTTACACTTATCCACACTTCTCCTGAACTTCCATTGGAAACTTGCAGTCTAAAGCTTTTCAACAAAATCTCAAAAGCTTATTTAAAATTCTGTGAATTTACTTACTTGTTTTCATTTTTTTGTTTTAACCTCACCAGAAAAATTACATTTGTCATTATGGTTATGTAAGAATGTAACCTGTTTACTAGTTACACTTTGAAGACAAAAATCTTTGGATATCAGAAGAAATTCTTGAACCAGTTACAAACGTAAAAGATAAATCAACGTTTTTAGATGCAGGTCTCAATTAACAACACTTAGGCAATTTCTTTTAACTTCACTTCACTGAATTCACTGAAGTTCTAGAAAAACATACACAAAAATGGACTTTAGCTCAGTGTTTTGCAAGCTTTCTGGAAACAATCTGAGTTTGGCCATCTGTGGCTCCGGGCTAGAGATTAGCTCCTTGAAATCTCCTGTCCAACAGCACTCGTTCTGCACAGCAGAGAGCGCGCCAAAGCTGAGGCCCAAAGTGCTGCTACACAAAAGATTCCTAATGAAAGCTCCAGCAAAACAGACCCATCTCTGCCATCAGCCTTCTCATTTAGGAGCTGACATAATTCGTCCTCCTTCTCATTTGCTGCCCCTCATTATCCAGGTGGCCTGATGTGCCACATTACACCCTCGGCAGATGTATTCCTGTTCAAAAGCACACTCCCCAGATCAGAGCTGTTTCTTTTGATTTGCTTTCTGAGTTGCTGACATTTGCAGAGATGCGCCAGTGTATCTGAGCCCAAAAACAAGAAGGTAGAAAACACATGAAGTTCATTTTGCCTTTCATCTCTTCAGCCTTTGTAGTCAGACAAGATTTCTATTACATTGGCTGTTCTTTTCTTCTTCTGCCTTTTTTTTTATTTTGCTTTCATTTACCCTGATCTTCTTATTAAAGTTGCTCAGCTCTTTCTTGAGTCCTGCCAGCAGAGTTCTTAGCAAGTCTCCTCATGCTGTGGCTCTCTCATGTAAGACATTCTTTTACACTTTGTCCCTTGAGTTCCTCTGAACTGTATTCCTGTTACATCAAGATGCACTTGATTGAAGCTGGGGATGTAATTTTAAAACACCGCTGAAAATAATCATTTTAGTCAAATCCAGGTGTGTCTTCGGAGGGTGTTGTAGCCTCCTTACGCCATCTCAAAGTTCCCCTTTGTTGGTCTATGACACAGAGATAGCCTTCTGTTCCCTGTGTTGTAGTAATGAACTAGCAGACAGATTACGGATTCCTGCGTTTTTCTGCTTTGGACTAAAAGTTGGCTAAATTAGTCTGAGGTTATCCTGTATTTTTGGTTTAAGCCTAAAATAAAGCCTTATATTATTACAACAAATTAACAGAGATTACCAGCAGAAAATTACTCTACTAGTCATCTATCTATGCATTAAATACCTGTGTTTCTAGAAGGTCCTGACTTCTGATGCTTCATCTATCTAGTTTAATCTATGGTTAGTATCTGCACAGGTGTCACCACACCTACATGCAGTTCATGCTTGCAGCATTTCTTTCCGGGACGATGAGAGACTCTAAATGGAGTTTCATTGAGACAGTCATGATAACAATCGTGATAGACATGTTTATGCTTCTATGAAGAGTCAGGCCTAGGAGGGCAGGCAGCTTCTGAGGTGTTGCAGTACTGCCTCACAGAGGTTTCTGGGCAGAACAAGCAGTTGACTGAGATCCGGAGAACAGAGCTCCATCTTCTCCTACCCTGTCAGACACTGTTCTTCCCAGCACTTCATACTCTGTGTACTTATGGGGCCAAGCTCTTTTCAGTGGTGCCCAGTGACAGGACAAGGGGCAATGGGCACAAACTGAAGCACAGGAAGTTCCGTCTGAACATGAGGAAGAACTTCTTCCCTCTGAGGGTGACGGAGCACTGGAACAGGCTGCCCAGGGAGGTTGTGTAGTCCCCTTCTCTGGAGATATTCAAGACCCGCCTGGACAAGGTCCTGTGCAGCCTGCTGTAGGTGACCCTGCTTCGGCAGGAGGGTTGGACTAGATGACCCACAGAGGTCCCTTCCAACCCCTACCATTCTGTGATTCTGTTATTCTGTGTAAAACACCTAGGGCAGCTGCCGCATCCTAAATTCTCCTTATGCCCACAATAATCAAGGTCAGGAAATTTCTGTTATACAATTTTTAACCTGGCTTTTCTTTCCCCTGCAATTACTGAATCTGCAAATGTCATACACCAGGATTTTAAAGCTATAATTAAATTTTATTTGTTGATAGATTGTCAGTTATTGGGGGCTGTGAAACGAGCAATTTACATGCTGCTTACAGAGGGGTCCCAAACAACGGTTATGGTTAACTGAATTTTATATTCCACAGCAACTCATTTTTCAATTTTCAGTGCTTTGGTTTGTATCTTGACTCTCTATAACCTCCATTGGCAGGTGAAGGAAGTTCTCAGTATAGGCCTGAGTAAAAACGAAGTCAGAAGAACCAATGTTTTCTGAGCAGTTCTGAAAGTCATATAATTTATTTAAAGGTTGTTATTAATCTGTTAGATTTTAGCTGGACAACCAAACTCTTCCGTCACCATCTGGGCTCTGGCTTGGACAACAAAGAGCCTGACAAGCCCAACCAGTTGAAAACTGGTCTGTAAAACCGCTGGGTGTAAAACTGCATCCAAACAGGTGTAAGATTCAACCCATCAGTTGCTTTGGGCTGCTTATTGTTTGCGTACGTGAGTTGGACAGTCATCTCTGATTCCTGGTTCTGACCCTTGCTCCTTTGTTTGAACAGCTGTTTGGATTTTGTATTCTCTGCTCTTGCTCTGTCCATTCTCTTTGGAGCCATACTCCTGACCAGCAATCCTGTACTTCCTGCAAAACAGCCTTTGTGGCCGTATTTGACTCCTTATTTTTCTGCCTTTTGACAATGTTGTTACCTTGCCTTTCAACTTCATATCCACCTTCACTTCTCAGTTCCCGACCTTGCTTTTATACAGTGTTGATATTGGCCTGTCTCCCAGCGTGGTGGCTGCGAACTGATCCCAAGCGCTGGGGCTCAGTCTCTGCTGGATCCCCTCAGTAGCTCCCATAATTTAAACATGTTCCTGCACACTTACAGTTCTGAGCTGCAGGGCTCAAACAGCAAAAGAAATGGAGGACCATTTAATGTTGTGCAGTGATTTTTACTGTGGCTCCTTTAAGTACAATTCTCCCGTCCTGCCTTTCGTAGAACACCCAAACTAAAAGCATTGTTATTGAAGCCTGAATGACTCGGAAGGCTCAGTTAAGGGCTTAGCTTTCAAATCTGTTTAAGAAAGAGTTCTCCTTGCTTTTATGCCTCAACTAAAACAATTAAATAGGATAGCCATCTAGTAAAAGGATGCTTGGAAGCATTGAAACAGAAGCTATCCAGTTCACCGAGGTGGGGCATGGGGTGGGAAGCAGTCAAAAATTCTGAATACAAGCAAATCTGGTAAGTGAGAAAGGAGAAAAATTTGAAGATGAAACATTATTCCACAAGGAAAATGTACGGCTTTCACAATAAAAGTAATTATAGCTGTCTGGCTCACTTTTCTGCGAGATCATCTTGATGATATGTTATAGTAGATGAGATGGTATTACTAGTTGTTTTTCTTGACATGAATAAATGTTTGTCTTTGCCAAGCCAACAATACAACCCTCTTGAGTAATTTTACACAAATAGTTCTCTGACAGTTACTGGTGGCAGGCAGCTGAGTCATCTTGTTGCTTTATTCTTTATACTTGGCAGTAATTATTGGAGGTGTGGGTTTCCTGGGAGAGTCTGGAGAATGTTTCTCCTGGTTTTGTGTCTGTCTGTTCACCACCTGTATTCCTTAATGTGATGCAAGACTTTGGAAGAGTAGAAGGCACCAGACATTGAGTTTGGGGTTGTCCATAAAGTAAAAGATGGTTGGGAAGAAATTCTTGGCGCGCAGTCCTCAGAAGAGGAGACATGACTCTAGTGTTGTTTGTGGAGAGAACCGGGAGTTTAAACTGGGAACTGTTTGAACTTAAAGGAGGTCTTCCGAAGTGTTGTGGAACAACTAAAAGTTCTTCCTCATGACCATTTCAGTCTTGTAGGTGTTGAGGTGGCCAGACAAGGGGTGTCTCAGATCTGAACTGTTTTAAACTGGTGGAAAGATGATCAGGCATTTAGTGAAAAATGGATTTGTCATGTGTGATACTACATTATCCTTTGCCTTTGAAACTCAGTGAAGGTAAAAGGGATACAGCACATATCTGTTCCCATTGACACAATGAAGGATGATAACTTGAAAGGTATGTTGTGTGAAGAAAGAAAAGAAATATAAGATAATTACATGAACTGCAAAGATGACACTCTGAAGAGAAAACAATGTGAATACAACCAAGTGGCCATTATTGACAGTACTTGCATGTAATTATTCAAGTCAGAATAAATTGACTAAAGGCCATGTGCGCTAACTTTGTTCACTTGGCAGTTTCTTCGAGAATTATTGAAGAATCTGTCCTGGTTTTGGCTGGGATAATTTTCCTCCCAGTAGCTGCTGTGTTTTAGATTTAGTATGAGAAGAATGTTGATAATACACTGATGTTTTTAGTTGCTGCTGAGAAATCAAGGACTTTTTTCAGTTTCCCATGTTTGGCTAATGAGCAGGTGTGCAGGAGTTGGGAGGGAGCACAGCCAGGCAACTAACCCAAGCTGGCCAATAGAAATATTCCATACCATAGGCCTTATGGTCAGTATATAAATGGAGGCTGCCCGGGGGGGAGGAATCTTCTTTTTTCTGGGAGTCTGAACTTTTCCCTGAGTCTGGTCTTTTCTTGGGGGGAGTTCTGTAATATCTGCAAGTTCCATGATTGCTGCTCGAGAACTGGCTGCAAATTGGTCATTGGTCAGTGAGAAAAATTGTATTGTATGTAGCTTGTTTGGCATATTCATTACTATTATTATCGATATTATTATTACTATTATTAGTAGTATTTTATTTGTTGTCTTATTAAACTGTCTCTATATCTCAACCCATAAGTTTTTGCTTTTGTCCATTCTCATCCCCATCCCACTGTGGGGGAAGGGGAGGGGTAAGTGAGCAGCTGTCTGGTGCATAGTTGCCAGCTGCCAGGTTAAACCACGACAGAATCACATGCCCAAATTTGAACTAAGGAGACAACCCAGAAGGTAAGAGCTACAGCATCAGCCACCAAACTCTTGTACCAGTACAGATCTGTATTTCATATTACAGGTTTATGGCTTACAGAAAAGAGACAAGGGGGTGAAAAATCATTGAAAAATAAGTGTATTCTGGGCCAAGTATTGTTAATCATTCTTGTATTAGAAAAAGCATGGGTCTAGTCCAATATAAGTCTGTATTTTGTATAGATTTTTAAAAAGTCTATGACAATATTTCTTGCAAGATAGCCCCATGCTGTCGTGAAGAAAACTTAGGATCCGTATAATGTTGTTAAGATGGTACAGTTTTATTCCTGTTTCACGGTATACAGAATAAAATTTCATATTTATGCCATTGAGAGGTACAGACCAGGTCTAATGTGTGAGGTTTAGGACTAGGATCTTATAAAATTACTGCCAGTGTTGTGGTTCATTTCCAGTCCACTGGAAACAGCCTTCTGTAAAAGAAATACAGACTACAGAATTATTTAAATAAACATCTGTATTCCTCAAACATAGAAGGTGTCATTAAAAAGGAAATCTGTGGTGCTATTAGGGATACGGAAATGAATTAATCGAGCCCCTCCCCCAGGAATCCACATAGTTTTCTTTCTGCCTTTTGAATTTAACATTCAAAATCAACAATGCCTGTGATAATGTAGTTGAGAGTTCAGCATGTAGCCCGTTAGAATTAAACAATGTGCAAAAAATACAAAGCTGGCTGAAAAGAAATGCAGAGAAGGAACAAATTTTAGATGAGGTTTTGACAATTGTTTCTGGTCATCATTCTGTTCAGCTTTGCCTGTCTTTTCTGTGTGCAGCACCGTTATGTTAACTAATGGGAATGCTCCCTCTCTTATGAGTAATACCCTGTCTCAGATGTAGAATTTCTCTTATTAACACAGCTCAATTGACAAGGTCCAGGTATCCAACAACAGCCAGAACACAAGACACCTCGTTTCTTACCCCAGTGTGAACCAGAAGAAGCGCAGCTCTATGCTCTAATGGCAGCAAGGTCAAGGTGTTCAGGGTTGTACTGCACAGGGACGCAGCGTGTTCCCCTGTCAAGTCAATGAAAAGTCGGTTAATAGCTCAGCTAGTTTTTTGTAGCTTGTAGAATGAAGAGGGACTTTTCACTTCCAGTCTCGGTTCTTTTAGAACTCCCTGCTTGTAAATCACACAGGTTGCTGTCAGCATCCCTTTTCTGTTTTTTTCTTACAGATGTTTCTTCTAGTTGTTTACACAGTGTTTGCTAGATTACTGGGAGGTGAACGCCTGGCTTCCCATGGCAGAATTTGACTGTACTTTCTAATCAGATTTTTTGTTAACTCTTACAGATGCCTATCACAATTATGGTCTTAGAACCATGAGAAAAAAAATGTAGGTGAAAGATCTAACTTACATAAATATCACTTTGGCATTGTTCAGTGCTTTTAGAATAGTAGCTTCAGGTATTTTACAAGAAATATACGAACTCTTCAAAATATCACCTCTAAAACATTAAATGAAAGTTTTTGTCTCTGCTAGAAACCAGGGCAGGTAATTGAAACTGCTTCCCTGAAGCAACATGGTAGAAAAGCATGAAATGATGATAGTTTTGAACTTTTGTGTCTGCCCTTGTATTGGGATTACAAGGCCATACCTCTCTGGGATTCCAGGTGCTTTTGGACTGAGAAAAATGATGAGACTGTACTCTGCAGCAAAACGCTCAGAATGTCTCCGTATCTGTACCCAAATCTTGAGTGAACTGCTGCTCTTACGGAAAGCATTTCATTTGCTGAGACTAGAATAGGCAGTCTCCCATCATTCAAGTAATCCCTTTTAAAAGTTAAAGAATCAGTTGGATCTGTGATGAATTAAAATATCCAGGACAGAAATTATTGTTACCCCATTGTGATACAAGCCTCCTGCAGTCAAGGTATGTCCCGACTGATTTTGGATATATTACTCAAGTTTTGAGGTACCAGTCTGAGGTACGGAAGGTGGTCTGAATTCCAGAAAAAAATTGCTCAACATTCTGTGATTATAAGGCCCTATTCCAGTGTCTGAAGCTGAGAGGGAAAACGCTTGCATGCATTTCATAGCAAAATCTCCCTGGTATCTCTTAGACCTCAACTGGGACTGAATAGTCTTAAAAGCATTTTCCTACCAGCTTTTTTATGCAATATGAAAATGTTTATTATTAAAAGAACATATAATTAACTTCAAATGAATCTTTAAATTACATTCAACTGTAATTAACCTTAACAGAGTTAATCAGCTATGGTTACTTAACATTTATATAATTGTAGGTGCTTCTGCATTAAAATAAACAGTATATTAGTGAAGTTGTAGCTTTCTTCTGTCCTTTTTTTGAAGAAAAAATAGAGATCTGAATGATACAACGTTATATATCTATTGTGATGATAGGTGAATTAGCAACATGACATCTTCATCTGTGGTACAGAATATATTTATGTAGACCCAACGTAATATTAAAGCAACATCAAAATTTATCTCTCTCCACCCGGAACCCATGTGTGCTCACACTCTAGCGCAGACAGACACTGCCTGCTAACCACCCCCTCCCCCACACCCAAGGTCTTGTGTAAGCAGCTGCTGATAACCAAGCTGAAGTGTATTGAAGATTATAGGGAGTGGTCTTTATGAGAAATAACCTCTTAATAGCTCTATTGGCATGAAAGGGTAGTGTTAGAAACAACCTTCAGACTGGAAAAATCTAAATTTCTTGTCCTTTCTCTGTGTTTTCAGTTTCCTCTGAAGCTAACAAGTGGACCTAGCATCTTAGAGAATTATTTGAAATAGCCTTTTAAGGGCTATGTGTTGACATGGTTTTTGCGCAGTGCCACTTCTAAAGCTTTTAGCTTAGTCTAATGCAGTGCTGTTTAAATTCAGGAAAACCGTTTTAGTATATGGGCTTCTAGTAGAAATTCTACCTTGGCCACTTAGTCCTTCATAGAGCATCGAGGACACGTTAGAAAGTGAAAGGCCAGTTATCATGGGTGTGGTATTCACTGTCATGCTTAGCTTTTTAAAGAAGCCTTGGCTCTCATTTAGACGACAAATAAGGAATAAAACCTCAGGTAAAACCCCTCTTCTACTTACTTTGAATCCCTTAGAGCAAGAAGGATGCAAACAAGAAACTGCAGTGTTTGAGTACAGAAGATGAAGTTCTTGGGCTGAAATGGCTATGGGCTACCTATATTCAAGGTAGATTGCAGTGTTATGGTCTAGTCTTTAATATTTATGGAGAGTTTTGAAGATGAATAGCATAATACACAGCATTGTATTGCTGCAGTGATTGGGGCTGCTGCTGTGAAATAGTCTAATATTTTTTTATAAGGGTAGTAACTGGAAAATTATCCATCAGGGATGTAACCAAGCCTAAAAATGAGCAGTGTGAATGGCGCTCTTTAAGAAAAAGAAAAAAGTCCTCCAAGACAAATAAACACACGCTGCCAAACCCTTATTTTATTAAATTACCTCCCTTTGCTCTGTACTTGTTGTTTGTCTTTTTAAATGGCAGTAGTGTGTATTATATCTGTAAGAGTTCCCATTTGTGCCTTCCCGAAAGCCCAACTGACTTTCAGTTACTGTCTGACACAATGAAACTGTAGCAAGAATTTTTTTAAAGTTGGAGTGCACCATTCCCTTTTTCTCCATCTGCTGCTGTCAATACAGTTTATAAAAACATAAATGCTGATAAGAGTCACATTTCAGATTTTGTGCCTGTAGTCCTTGTCACGGAGACAGTTGCTTTATACTGGTTACTGGTGAGGCTGCAGCCCCTCACAAAGAAGGAAAAGTAGTTTTAGATTCTTGTGTTGTACATGGTTATTGGGGGAAGAAAAAGTGTGTTAGAGCATGAAAAATATACCCTGGAAAGAGAACAGTGAATCAGATTTCCTGCTTCCCATCCTTTACTCAAAGATCAGCTGAAAGCTGTTGTTTGGTCTGATTTTGACCTAGGTTTCATTTAGTCTTGGAGGTGAAATCATGTGCAGGGTCTGGATACAAGGGCACTTCATGTAACTCTCGAATTACTGAAAGCTTACGAGCGCCTTTGCCTGATCTTCTGTCTGCAGCAACAGTTTTACATATGGTTTTCTGGTGGTGTACACCCAGGACAGTAATCCCTCTTCTGGCTTTGACACAAGGGGAAACCACAACCTGACTGAAAATGCAAATGATTTCGTTCTGATTTGGCTCTTACCTCATGTAAAGAGTTTTATCTGTGTTCTGGCAGCTTTCTACGGTCGTGAATGCTTGGTCATCACATTTCCTTGACTATGAAAGTTTAGCCTGCCAAATAAATACGCAAGGGCATCTGAAACTCTGCCGTTGGAGGCAGTGTAGGCAGGATTCTTGCTCTGAGGCTGAGGTGGACCTTAACTGAGGTGTTAAATCAAGGACAGGTTCAGTCAAATGCTTGGGAATAGGTCTAATCATTGGGATAAAGTGCTTTGGTGCATGAGGAAGAAGCAGCAGGTTTGACCATGGAAGAGTTATTGACACTGGGAGAGTAAGGGCAGACTTGTGTTCTCCCTGTGTCAAGCAAACTCAGATGGCACCAACAGTACTGAAAGAGGAGCATTATCACCCTGCATCCTCCCAGTGGAGAAAGATGTGCGGATGCAGCATCATTTCAGAGCTGATTTAGGGACTGTGGGACAAATACACATCTGAAGAGTCTATTTCCTACGTGGCAGCACCTAGAATTTGGAGTGAGCCCCGTTGTCCTCTTCAAACAGATATTTATATGGCATAACTAAGAATATTTGCTGTTCTGGTCATATTCAAGGTACACTGTTTTGGAAAAGCTTGCCCTAAAGCTAAATGAGCTAAAGGCAGCCTAGGCTAAGAGCAGCTGAACTAGGCAAAAAAAGGCCCATTTAAAGTCAGAGACTTCACTGGAAAAGCGGTAAAGTTGTGTGGCATGTTCCTGACAAATACATAAGCAGATCCATAAACAACTGAACAAATCTCTTCTTCTTTTAATACATTAAGCTATATGAGTTAGTCATTAATTTTGTGGTATGAATCAAAGTTCACCTACATAATGATGAGGCTTCACAGGAAGCTGTCGACACATGAGAAGCTGACACCCCGGGGCGTATAGGCAAGTGTAAATCATTAGCAAAGTTTTTACAAAGCAATATCCTCAGCTAATTAGATCTCTCCTAGTTCTATTTGCCTGACAAGAGGGGGAAGGAGGAGTAGAAGAAAATAAATAAATAAACACCAGTGAAAAGAGGAAATTAGAAGAGCAATTGTTAAAACTTGTTAATTGAACCATTAAGTAGTTCATTATCAAGCAGCACTGTGATAATAGGCTGCCCTGTGCTAATTGCGTGTGTTCAAGCAGCACTAAACGTCTTGGATCCAGCCATTCTGGTGCTTGGGGGAGCGTTCATGGAGGTGTGAAAGTGAGTTTGCATGGAATAGTAATTAAAATTCATGGGTCCTGGCTTCACTTTAGTGTGACTTGGTGGCTCAGTTTCCTTTATTTATCTGCACAAGTATTAAGGTCGAACGCTTGTCTGTCCATCTGTCTGTCTTTGTGGCCAGTGCCAGAAGTGCCTCTGTCTTTGTGGTCAGTGCCAGAAGTGCCACACAGAGCGTAGGTCTATGCCCCTACCAGAATTCGCCCACACGGGGTATGGTCCGGCGTGGCATCTGCAGGGAGGCACACAAACTATAGTCTCACTTTCCTCCTGAAAGCCCTTTGCCGTCAGTGCATTGCTGCAACGGTCAAACCCTTCAGGTTTGTCAAGTGCTTTCAGATCTTTGGCTGAAAAATGACAGTTCACTTTCCAGATTATGAGTGGGTGCTTTCTCATTGCAGGGCTTTGATGAAGTGCACTGGCAAAGCAAGGCTAGGAGGTGATGCCACCTCTAGCTGAACTCTGAAATCTGCTATTTATCTGTGTCCCTGCTGCAGGTCACAAGCAAACCTTTTCTCAAGCACTTGACGTGTATTGCTGATGCTGCACAGGGAGTAGGTACAGAAAGCACCTTAGCTTAAACCAGATTGTTTCTGTCTTTTCTATGAAAAACACTCATTAAGAGATAGTTGTTAGTACTGGTTTGAAAACAGCTTAATGACTCTCCTTGCTAAGCAGCTCTTTTAGAGCCCAGATATAAAGTCCTGTTGTTCAGCTAAAATGGCTGGGATTTTTTCTGCTGAAAGAAGTGTAAAGGGCAAATGTTTCATGTTTCAAAAGATACAGACATAGTTTGATTTCCTGTGGAGACTCCCTTGATACTGTTCACAGATTTTGTTTCTCTGTCTCCTGCCTATATGTTTCTAATAAAGCCAGTATTTGCGAGGAAAGCAAGATAAGCTGCATGTGCAGTTCTAGTCCCTCTGTGTGTGACTCTGTGCCTTAGTCCTGAATGAATGCAGGACCAAGCCTCACGATGGCACTGGTAGTCCCTGTCCTGCACACTTTTCCCCACGTGGAAGATTTCTGCTAGACTAAGCTAAGAATGGTTTCAAGTTGCTCTTTGACATGGATAGCAGTGCCTTCCACTCCTCACCAGCCTCCTCTGCTGACCTGCTAAGCTCTGTCTGTTTATCTTTAAACGAGTCCATGACTGCAAGCAGACCTAAGCCTAGCGTGCACTGCCCTGAAGGGTTACGGCATGGCCTCTTCTATTACTGAGGGCAAAACAGGACTGAAAGTTTTAAAAAGAAAAGTGGAGGCCTCATAGGGAAAAAGGTGGAACTTTGTTTTTGAAGCACTCTGTGATCCAGTTTCCCATCTGAAAAAGCAGGACCTGTCACAGGGTTGCTTAGAGAATAAATTCATTTATCGTAAAGGCTTTGTGTTCTCTTGCCACAGAATTTACTTTTTGTAACACTTTACTTTTTGTGACACATCCATACTTTTTAGTGTCAGATTTTCTTGATGCAGTTATATTTCTGTTACTTATTAATTGTAGATCTGCAAGTGAGCAAAGTGGAAATCAATTTAATCCTGTTTGATCCCACAGAAAGTCTGAAACAGTAGGTTGGAGAAATGAAAACTAACCCGTTTCTCTCTGTAGGGAAGACTGTGAACTCTATAATTGCTTTCCCACCACAATATGGCATTTTGTCAAGATATTTTAGAGCTCAGTGCTCTTTACCATTTTCTGCCTTCTGGCATCCATGGCTTTAATTTCTGCCTTAGTGCCCTGCCCGTGGCTGAGTTCTGACCTGATGCTTTTTCCAAAAGAGGAGGAGTGCAGTACGGTGCTGTGTGAACCTACAGCCTGCTGACAGGGGGGGAGAAATATGCATAAAGCCCAAGAGCAGGAGAGAACCAGAAGTTCAGTTAGTGATCAGTGGTGGTATAATGCCCCAAATCCTGGACTCAGTGCTGAAGATAAGCACCTACAAATTATATACCAACAAATATGTTAATCTGTAAGTGACAGTGGTTGTCTTTGCTAGGTAAGATAGGGATGTGAATGAGACATAGAATAAAATTAATTTGGTAGTGAAATGTAAAGGTTGCAGTAAACACAGTTTACTGCGGTAAACACCCATTTACACAGTTTAACACCCATTGTGCTAGTCAGTAAAAATGCCCCAGCTTGGGTTAGGAACTGAGTGTGTTGTTCAGCAGTGGTCTGCAGTGTCGTAGCTGATGACAGCAAAAGGACTCAAAGCCCTTGGTACTGGGTGAACAAATTATATGTATGGGTATTTTTCTCCTGTTTATAGAAAAAATGAAAAATGCAGATCAGCTACTGCTGGTTCCTCTCTCCTGCCTCTAGGCTCACTATTCTAGCAGACTCACCCTGGCTATTAAAATTTGATTTTCTTTCAGTAATTTAGAATCAACTAGGAGAGAATTAAAGCAAAATATTAGCGTAAGTGGTTTGGTGGCCTCTTGCTGTTTACCCTGACCCTTTCTCCTTTTACATGCAGTCACAGGGTTGTTTCTTCTCTTTTTAGCGAACCACTCTGGCTTTGCAAGTGATCTTCCGCTTTAGAGTTATCTTTCTTTGTGCATGTGTGTGCATGTTGTTCTTTCCTAATGCAAAGAGCACTGAAGCAAGCAAAGACAACGCTTTCAAGGCTAGAGAGTAGCTGCATACATCTAAGGATAAAAATGAAATCTGTCTGAAGCACTTAGTGCCAACCTCCTCACTCCAAAATGGCCTGCATTCCCCTTTGGAAGGAGTAAGTGTTCAGAGGAGCCTGCATGCAATTAAATATTCTGCTCGCAGGCAGGAAATTAGTAATGTCTTAAGAACCTGCTCTTCATTTGCATATTTTATTCCTTCAAGTGAACCAGGGAGATAAGTGTTAAAATTCCATTTCCCTATTTGTGTCTTTCGGTTATATTGGCCTGTTTATTATCATCTTGTTCTAGCAAGATGTATACGCCTGATTCCTCCATTCCTGTAAATCCAGACGCTTCCTGGTGACTCTGTGACTGGCATTGTGCAAGCGTTTGCACGTCATTGCCAGCAGAGATGTCGTCCTGTGTCATGAGTACACAGACATATGAGATGATTCAGTATGAGATCCTTTAGGCTGACCCTTTATGTTTTCCACTCATGCTCCCTTCCCACGCTGCCTGCCTTTTCAGCGTCTGCAGCAGAGGACAGTGGGTTTTCCCACGCATTCTGGGAACCCACTGACAAGGGGGTGGCTGGGCAGCCCTGCCTGGGAACTACTGGTAACTGAGACTCAGGCGTGTGGTTACAGATTTTGGGAGAGATGATGATGTCGCAGCTGGGGATAGCACCGCTTAGGGTACTGCAGGAAGGTGTCCTCCCTTGCTTGTGATCCCTGAGGCTCGCAATGCGGGTGCTACTGACCTGTATTTGTACTGCTGGTAGGGATTGGCTTAATGACCCCTGAGAAAGCATTCAGGACCATGTTCTGGAAAGCTTCAGGAGACTCGGCTGGGAATGTGGATGTCTCAAACCAAAATGTGGGGAGAAACACAGAGCCTCGGAAAGACTTTGCAGAACTACTCTGTGTTATATGAATTTATTGGATGATAATATCACCTCTTGTATTCTCTGTTTTGCAGAGATGTTGCAGATTAATAAGTTCTTCCTAAATACTGAGGGAAGGAAAACATTTACTGGTTTCTCATTGCTTCACTTGGTTGGTTGGCTTTTTCTCCCTATAACTGCTTACATCATAGTTTGGTAGATTGTCCAGCCAGAACACTTGCCACCTAGGGTTAGAACATGCCTGAAGAACATAGATAAATGCAACACGCCGTTTTAAAACATTTTGTAATGCATCATCTTCTTGAAACCTTGACACAACAATGAACTGTGTATGAAAACTCATTTGACTATTGAACTGATCCTGTGCCTGCCTTTTTAATTTGGATGCAGTTGTTTCTCCACCCTTGGAAAATGGAAACAGTAAAAATTCTCAAATGGGTATAAGTCCTTTATGCAACTTGATTGCTGTTGTTCTCAGTAATAACATTATCTTGGCACTGGACTACACAGATGAAAAATGAGTGATTCTGACTGCAAGGAAACCACAGGTCTGTTCAGCCTTTGCCTGGACAAAGAAATATTATACTTGCACAATCCTTTCTTCCATTGCCAGTAAGAATATTTCTGCTTCTCCTCTGTAGAACAGTGAAATGCCATCCAGAGGGACCTTGACTGGCTTGAGATGTGGGCCTGTGCAAACATCAGGAAGTTCAACAAGGCCAAGTGCAAAGTCCTGCACATGGGTCTGGGCAATCCCAAACACAAAGACAGGTTGGGCAGAGAATGGATTGAGAGCAGCCCTGCTGAGAAGGACGTGAGGGTGCTGGTTGACAAGAAGCTCAGTATGACACAGCAATGTGCCCTTGCAGCCCAGAAGGCCAACCATATCCTGGGCTGCATCAGAAGAGACATGGCCAGCAGGTTGAGGGAGGTGATTCTGCCCCTCTGCTCTGCTCTGGTGAGACCCCACTTGGAGTCCTGTGTCCAGCTCTGGAGACCTCAGCCCAGAAAAGACATGGATCTGTTGGAGCAGGTCCAGAGGAGGGCCACGAAAACCATCAGAGGGATGGAACACCTCTCCTGTGAGGAAAGGCTGAGAGAATTGGGGTTGTTCAGCATGGAGAAGAGAAGGCTCCAGGGAGACCTTACAGCAGCCTTCTAGTACCTGAAGGGGGGCTACAAGAAAGCCAGAGAGGGACTTTTTATAGGGGCCTGTAGCGATAGGACCAGGGGTGATGGCTTTAAACTGAAAGAGGGTAGATTTAGATTAGATATAAGAAATATTTTTTTTTTACTGTGAGGATGGTGAGGCACTGGAGCAGGTTGCCCAGAGAAGTCATGGATGCCCCCTCCATGGAAGAGTTCAAGGCCAGGCTGGATGGGGCTTTGAGCAACCTGGTCTAGTGGAAGGTGTCCCTGCCCATGGCAGAGGGTTGGATCTAGAAGATCTATCAGGTCCCTTCCAACCCAAACCATTCTACGATTCCATGAAACAGTTAGTACATACTTGACCTGTTTTTTAAAATTCATATTCTAGGATACACAAATTAATTTGATGCTCCTGAAAATTAAGGGACTCTTAAGATTCAGAGAGAATTGAGCTTATTATGGAACCATACTTACATAATCCTAAAAAGCATGAGTTCTCAGCACAAAGCTCTGGTGATTTGCCTTATTCCTATCCAACAGTAATTTCTGTGGTTATTTTCTTTTTCATCCTTTTTGCTCAAGTTTTTATAGGGTGTCTATCCCTTTGGTATTTGGATAAGAACATAAAATGCCTGCACTGGCCAGCTGTGTGTGCCCAGGGATGTCTACAAGAACTGAGCTAAGGTTTTAGTAATAACTCCCCTGTGCGCTGTTCTGGCATCCAATGATATGTGGCTTAAGGACTTCATCACCTGGAGGTAGTATCTTTGTACTTATTAAATCAAAATGGATTCTTATTCTGGGATTTAGTCCAGTTGCCTTCTGAGGCCTTGTAAACACGTAGCAGCTGCCATGCCCTGTGATGGTGAGTTCAACAGCTTAACTATGTGAGGAGAAATCTCCTACTGTCTCTTTTGTACCTGCAGCTCCTTTGATTTCTTCTTGTTCTTGTATTAGAAAAGAGAGTGAATAATGCTTCCATGTGCATCATCTCCAGGTTCATCAGTTTAATAGTGTCGGTACATCTTTCTGACCTGTTACTCCCTTGTTACGTGAGGTCTGGATGATGACAGGTCTTTACTACCTGTGCCAGGTTCTCCTCTTCAGGGGGTGCAGCTTTAACAGAGCTGTGCCTAGATGTGAAAGAAGAGTCGATGCTAACACAAAGCACCTTCCCTGTTAGGATGCTTAGTCCTAGTTTGAAATGTATCCCTAATACATGAGGACCAGATTCCTCTCAAGTAGAGAGTGCAAATCATGCCAAGTTGTGGAACAGTATTTTAATCTGTGCTTGGAAGAGATAACGCAAGACCATTTTGCTTGTGACTTACAGCTAAATCACTTAAATGGTAAGTTTAATCTTGAGGTATTTTTATTGCATGTTGTTGTTCAAATAATGAAACTTGCTTAATGGGAGATGCGTTTAATAAACTGGAATTCAAATAAGGGTTGAAATCCTGTAGACTGAGTTTTATCTCAGTTAATGGCAATGGTAGTTCAGTTTCTGAGCTGCATCATAGTATGGAGATGAGATTTCTATTCAACATCACAGTGGCTATTGAAAGATGATTGATGACACTAATTTTTCTGGTGCTTCCACTTCATACCAACTGTATTAATTGCTAATTGTTTTAAAATACACCTCTACCTATTTGAAATTGGGGTGAGGTGGATGGTTGTCCTAAAGTGATGGGTAGTGAGTGCTGTGAAAGTGAGTGAGAGTCTTTAATTTACTAGATCCAATAAGGGCTCAGATATTGCTTTCTAAACTGCTGCATTTTACTCTCAGTGTCCAGCTGTTCCCATGGCGTGGCTCAGAAAGCTTGTTAATCCTGATGACTTCCAATTTGCTAGTCAATAAGTAACAGGCTTAAGAAGCAAAGTCTGATGGAACAGGACTTGTTTATTCCACTCTCAGCTCCCACTGACAGTGCACTTCATTGCCTCTAGACTGGCTCTGCTCTCCATAGCTCATGGCTGGCAGGGGCATACATCACTCTTCTTGCCATTTCAGGCGTAGCACCTGGGTTTCTTAATGGGCTATCACTCAGGCTCCTAAAAGAGACGTTTGAGCACATCCTGTGTATTTGTATGGCTGACAGCCAGATTATCCTCTAGATGACAGGGCTTTGATTGGCTGCTACCTTCCCTATAGCTGCTTAAATTTGGGCAAACTGGCCATAAAAGCCAGCCAAACTAGAAAATTAGGGCACAATTCTCTGTTATACCATTACCAGCAATAGTGGAAAACCTTTTACATCGGTACCCATCTGGTGTGAAAATTTTATATATAGGACAAGGGTATCACAGAATCACAGAATTTTCGGGGTTGGAAGCGACCTCTGTGGGTCATCTAGTCCAACCCTCCTGCTGAAGCAGGGTCCCCTGGAGCAGGCTGCGCAGGACCGTGTCCAGGTGGGTCTTGAATATCTCCAGAGAAGGAGACTCCACCACCTCCCTGGGCAGCCTGTTCCAGGGCTCTGTCACCCTCAGAGTGAAGAAGTTCTTCCTCATGTTCAGACGGAACTTCCTGTGCTTCAGTTTGTGCCCATTGCCCCTTGTCCTGTCACTGGGCAACACTGAAAAGAGTTTGGCCCCATTCTCCTGACACCCACCCTGAAGATATTTATAAGCATTGATAAGGTCCCCTCTCAGCCTTCTCTTCTTCAGGCTAAACAAGCCCAGCTTCCTCAGCTTTTCCTCATAGGAGAGATGCTCCAGTCCCCACATCATCCTCGTAGAACACGTTACAGAATCGTGTCATGGGTAATTCTGAACTAGGTTAACTTTGTGTCTTATTTCCAAAAATATGGTACCTTAGCAGAGTGGTTCATTAACAGTGTGCATCCCATTACCGAGGGTGGTGGAGTGGGCTGGATTCTATGCCTGTCCTGCCACAGAACATGGAAACCCAAGAGCTCAAATCTATGCAGATTAAGAAAGCATATACATAAGAACAGGAGAATCTTTTTATGAAGTAACCTTTCAAATGTTTCTCTCTGTATTTATCTTAAAATATTAAATTGATTTGCCCTTGCAAAAAGATTTTTCTCACAACTGATTATTCAAAGTATAAAAGGGAAAATTTTGCATTTTAGCAGTTCTAGTTTGAATAATAAAGGGTATTGAAAGATTAAAGAAAAATATTGTTTATTAATCTTGTCTACCACAGTGCCAAAGTCTTACATTTCTATTTAAATAAAGATTCTTATTTTTCTGTTTGTGACTAGATAATAAGGAAGATTACTGGGAATTCAACCCTGTGCCCCACTCAGTGTAGTCCCTGAGTGTCCCGCTGTCTATTTAAATACTGCAGGGTACAGGTGGTTCAGTGCTGAGGCGATCATGAGTGTGGCTTCTTCCAGATGCACAAAGGAAAGCCTAAGAGCCCCAACAAGTGATCTATGGAAAAGCTGAAGACATATTCTTCAGAATCTGTGTCCTCAGTGCTGTCCATATTTCCACTGGGGAAAGCAGTGTGTGTGTAGATGCTCTCATATTGGTGTACTCGGACTCACACACTCCAGACATCCTGACTAACCGTGCGCTGGCAGACAGACCATATATTGCCTGGATAGACTTGATGCTTCATCACAAGACCAACGAGTCCAGAGTCTAATGTAGACACCATGGCCATTTGTCAGGAAAGCAAGCAGATGGCTGCGATAGGTAAACAGCATATTACCTCTAAAAGCAGTAGTCTAGGGTTCAAAGCAGTAGCACTGGCAGAAGTGTTTGCCTACTGCTGCTCCCAGGTAAGTGACTGAAAGCAAAATGAAATACCACATTTTTCTGTTTTCCCTTCTGTATCGTTTACTTTTCTCTGCATACCAAAATTAAAGATAAATGTTTTGTCCATTACCAAAGAAATTTAAACTCTGGATGCAGAAACTAGAAGTAAATGTATAATTTCAGAACTGTCTCTGCTCTCTTTCTTTCACAGAGAGACAGATCACAAAGTTCCTGTATCTTCTAAGCATTTTAAGGGTTCCTTTTGTACTTTTGAATCCAAAGTAGAGCCACCGAAGCCAGCAGATTGGACTGCAGTGCCATCACTGTCCTGATGACACCTTGTCTTTACATTTCTCTGGTGGCTCCAGGTGAAGGGTCTCTCTGCATCCCTCCCTGTCTGAGGAAGAATCCCAGCGACTGGGATGAGAATAGTTGTCAAAGACTCCATGGGCAGTGAGGGACATACAGGATGTAATGTTCAAAAAAGTTGCCAGAAGTGCAATCTGCCTTCTCTTGTGTTAGTTATTTGGCTGTTTGTAGCTGCTTAGAATTTGGAGGACAGGGAAGAGGATGGGGGAAGCATGTGAGATGCAAGGGCAAATGTGTGGAGGTGGTGCCAAGAAGTCAATCTGAGCACATAAGACTGGAAATTTAACTGCAGTTTTCGCTTCTCTAAATGTAGCTCTTTTAATAAGGAACCATTTGATTTTTGTAATCACTGTGGGTTTTTTTGATTCTTTCCCACTCAGCAGCATTTAGAACAATATTTGCTTTTCAATGATGAGATTTCATTTCAAAAATTAGGCTGTAAAAATCTTTTTTGGGTCCTCCTCTTTGAAGAACATCTACGTGGGTTGCATGTTAGATCATGAGTTAACTGCCAGGAAATGAGATACTGCTTCTGCCTATTGAACAGACAGATTGCTGCTTCCTTCCTTCAACACCAGGTCCTCAAACACACTGCACTCATCAGTTATTATCATCAGAATCTTTGCACTTTGATAGAAATAATACATGATACAAGATGTGATGGTATCGTTTACTTTATGTGCAGTAAGCCTACTGCTGTTTAGCCTGGCCTGTGTTTGTTATGACAGAACATAAAAAACTTGTGTGTAACCTCCCACTAACCCAATGCTGCTGTTGCCTGCAAGATGGTGTACCGTTCCTTCAAATGGAAAATAAATATGTTACCTGAAAAGGAGCCGAACTGCAGAATCATCACCTCATAGTCGATGGCTCAGTGAGGAAGCAGGCTCATTTAATTGCTAGGTAACATCCTGGCTGGAGCATACGGTGCACTTTCCTGGGGACACAGTATGCAACTCTGCAGCATGGTTGTTGGTTTGTCAGTAGTGTGTGTCCATCTGCTTTATTTCCTATCCTACCCAGGGTAGCTTGCTCGATCACTCTTGATTTTACTGACTCCATAAATCAATCGCTTGGCAGTATGTGAAGTCTCTCACGCTATACTGCTGGCAGGAACTGAGAAAAGGTACTGTCATGAAAATAAGGTCTAAAATCTCCAGGAAAAAAACCTGCTCGTCTGGTAAAAGATGATGTTTTCACCCAACATGGCAAGGCAATTGAGCCATATGCCTCAGGTTGGAGTCTGTTTTTTCTCCACGAGTGATTACCTTACAGCAGGGAGAGAAGATGGCTCCTCTGCTGCGTTAGGACTGGGGATCGGCCTGGATATGTGGCTTCCTTGTGCCAAACATACGAGACTTTATACTCTGATGAGGAACCATGTTTGTAGCAAATTATGTCTGTTTAAGTAAGTGAAGTCATGCCTGTTATCCTTTCAGCAGGAGGTGCAATATGTGGGGGAGAATGTTTTAGGTAACCCAAAGTCTTACTAGTAATACTAAATGAAGTCCCAAAGAGGTATCTGTAGCTGATTTCTCAGGCTGTCAGTTTGGTAATGTAGGGCTGGACAGACCATATGGGACAACAAGCCTATCCCTGTTCTACCTCAAGAAACACAGGTAATGGACATTAAGCTCTATTACCTGAACAGACCAGTCTCAGCTTCTCTCTTTACCTGACATTTTTCTTCACACACAAAAAGCTCCTTTCTGCACCAAATTTCATTTTGTTTTTTCCAGGCTCAGGAGTGCGGTTGAATCGGCAGGTTTGCTCTCTGGCCTGCAGAAGGAACCTACTATTGCTCTCCAGTGACCAACTGTGCGAGTTACAACTGTCAGCAATGTCAGGCTGCTTCCCCAGAGTGTGCGGTTTTAAACACACCGTCAGTTGGTAATGACTGTAGGTCGCTATGATTCTGGCCAGGATGTGAATCAGTGACCTAGAGAAGACAAGCCTGATGTGTCTTTAGCATGGCCATGAGCCATCCAGGGCTTCTTGTCAAACTGTGTAAGGAAATTATCTGTGCTGTTACTATATTTATATATTAGTGGAGATAATGAGATTCAATGAGTCTCATTTTTTGCTCCCTATGTTCAATAGTGCAGTTCTGTTGCCCTTGATATACTGTTATGGGAGACCAATGATTAATGGGCAGGCAGAAAGGGAATGTCTGAAGCTTGCCTCTCTGGGAAGGCCAGGAGGTCTAGCCAGCCAACCATCAGAAGCTCATTACTACAGCAATAAAAGGATTGATCCCTTAGTATAGCTCCCTCAGAACTTTAACAATTAACCCACATGCAATTATATGCTGGCAGTATAAAGAGGCTGCTGATAAATCACATTTTTTATTTCTAAAGGCAAGAGGGAAGAGAGATATTAATACACTGCAGCATATGGAATTAATATAAATTGGGAACTAATAAAACAAGCTGCTAGGAGCAGTGCTGCCATTGCAAAATTTTGAATAACTTGACAGTAGCAGCCATTTCATGGCATCTGGACGAGGAGCAGATTCTTCCAGATCAGGTGCTTTGGCTCAGAGTAAACATGCATCTTAAGCAGTCTACCGAGGGCAACAGAACTGGCTGGCAAAAATGGAGTTAGTGCAGCTTGAAGCAGTGACCTGAGGAACAAACAGACTGTTGCAAAGCATAGAGTACTAATTGCTCCATTGTATTAGATGCAAACACAGAACCAAAATTTATTTCCTACTCCCCAGTGTTAAGAGTTTATAGTTTTCTAGACAGTAATGTGTGACATGGTGTATAATACATCTGGTGAAAGACAGATTGTGAAGGAGAAGCGTACAGGACAGAGAGATGTTGATTCTCTGGCTTCTCAGTTTCTGAGTTTCCACGTCCTGAGGGCACCTCTGGACTGAGATAAGGAGACTGGGGCTGTCTGGCTGAATCCCATTAATTGCCTGACTCTGCTTCTCTGGCCATAGTCTTAAGAAACCCAGTTAAATTACAGGTCTGCGGGCAGAGCTGTTTGCTCCTCCCCAGAGTAGTCTTGCAAGATAAACACTGCTTATGCGAAGGAAATAAACTGCAACAGTAAATCGATACACATACGCCGTCTCCAAGAAAGGGCTTTAGTGGCCCCACTCTGCCTCGCGCAAGGTAGATATTCAAAGCTTTTTCATATTCTTGCTCTGTGTCCTCTTTCAGATAGAACGACTACCTTTTCTGGAGCTCTCCTCAGTGCGTTTCGTGGGGCCCCATAGAATCACCATAAGACTGTTCAGAAATCAGCCCGGGGAAATTTTGTCTGTTGATGTAGTTCTTCAGCTTCCAAAAATCTCAAACATTTTACCTTGAATAGAGCGACAGGGGGACGTGCACAGTGATACCACTTTCTGTTGGGTCTTCGGGCATGCCTGTGGGGTGCCAGGTGGGCTGGCTCGGGACTTCAGCAGGGTGTGGGGTGTCCTCCCTCTGAGGCAGTATCGCAGCAATGCTTCGGCTCAGTGCTACAGGGGCCATGGGTGTCTCTATGCCCTCTTGGGTGACTTCAGAAGCACTAGCAGCTTTAGGATGATAAATTAGTAATAATAGTATTTCATGCTAACTCTGTTTACTGCTAGAAGAACAGAGTAAGAGTACGTTAGATTTGTGCAAGCCACTTGTTCTGGATTCTAGAAACATCACTAACTGGAGTCCTAATTCTTTGATAACCCAGCTGCCATTAGATATGTTATGCTGCACTCCAGATATTCCAGTCCATTTAGGATAAATGAAACATAAATTGGAGCGATGTAACATAGGAGGATGTCAGCTTTTTATCCTCAGGATTTTTTTCTAAAACTGTTTTTAAGCAGCTGTAAAGAGCTGATTGAATAAACTCTCTGATTTCTTCTGCTTCCCCACTGACCTGTGTTTATTTTCCCTTTTGGATCTTACACAAAGTTGCTAAAATAAATGGACATTGGTCTCTGTGCTTATTTAATTGCATAACTATATGTATTCCTCTGCTTTCCTTATAATAAGCTTCATGGAAACCCAGTTGCTGTAAATGAATTATTGCAATTTATGAACATCAAAAGAACTGACAGCAAGGACAGTCAAATCATCATTTTGTTTTCTCATTCCCCAAATAAATATACATTTTCACAAAAATTTTTGAGATGACTACTTGATTTGCATCATAAATGCAAACCCCCTGTAATACAGTTTTCTTTAAAACTTAAAAGATTGATTACAAAACTGAAGCAGGAAAAAAGATACAATGCCAAACAAAAAGAAAATTTTGAAACAAAAAATCTGCAGAAATTTGTGATTAAATTGCTGTTTTAACAGCGACATTTTTGAGAAAATTTCTTTTTTTTTACCAATTTTGGTGACAGTCGGGGTTTTAAGAAATCAGCAGAATCTTAGTTTTCAATGCAACAAAGAGAAATACACTTAAGACATGAATGCATTTATGCAAAATAAAAAGCTATAGGTGAATATAGGGCATTTGAGAAAGGAAGTATTCTTTGCCTCACTCTAGTGGTTGATCCACAAAAGATAAAGTTCAGTAATTTAGGTGAGTTCATAGGTTTAAAGGAAGTAAGCGAGAGCTGCTATCGGCCTCTCTAACTGTTGGGGTCTCTACAAGGTTAGCATGAGAGCACGTCCTCTCCTCCTGTCTCAAAACAGCAACTCCCCTGTGCATAGATTCAAGAGCTCAGCTGATGTTGCTGTGGCAATATGCGCATCCACTCTTAGCAACTGCTTTCTTTTCATTCTCCTTTCATGACCTGAGTTCCTCTTGAGGGAAGGACTGCATATTTTAAAGGCACAGTTTTAAAGCTACAAATATTTGGAGCATGAGAGAGTATTTAGGGAAGTCTTGCTATGTGCTTGCCCTAGTTTTATAAGTTTCTCTATGCATTTACAGTGTCCCCAGAGACATAATATTGAGTTAGACTAACCTTTTGTATGACCAGGATGACTGTTTTTTTTATGTGTATCTTCATCAGAATATATATCCGATTTTAGAAGTTAGCAAAACTCCAGAGATTTCCACAAAGCATTGTTTTTCTTCACAGGCGCTCTTCTTGAACATTCACTTCTGTGTGAAGGATCTTTTGTGTTACTTTTGCTGTCTGCAGCATAGCAGGCACATCTTTTTTTTCATCTTACAGTCAAAGATACAAGGCGTGAAGTCTTTCAGTGCCCTTGGAGGACAGGATGTGAAAGGAGAACTCATGCACTCATTTCTCTTACGTGCAAAAAGGGCAGCTCACATACACAGAGTCTTCCAGAGTCTGGATTTAAGATGTTGGCATCACTTTACATTTTTAGGTGGTGTTTGCAAAGAAAGTGTTGATGTCCACTAGCTTTAGGTAGTCACTGAATACTGTTGAGTATGCATCTACAAACCCAGGGATTCATAATCATCGGTCTCCAGAAAACAGCTTTGTTTCAGCCCAGATGCAGTGTGATATTTAGTAGTTGTACAGGCTTAGCAAAGTGCTTCAGAAAGACACAATGTCATGTCTAGGCAGAGGCATACCTTCCTCTAGAAAATGGGAAGAACATTTCTCAAAAGAAGCAGCAGGTGAGAAGTACTTACTTAGCTGTGAGGTTGGTTAGTTCCTCAGGGGAGGAACTAAAAGAGTTTCAGAGAAGGTGGTTCAAAAACCTTCAGGGAGGCTGAGAAACATCAGGAACTGCTGTTGCTATGACCATGCTACACCGAAACAGCAGTACTGGCTGCACAGTGTGAGCTCCGTGTATTCAGAGCTGAGTGAATCATTACATCTTCTTTCCTGAGCATGCATCCTCTCTCCCACAGCCATTCCCTAGCACAGTTCCATACAGGGCTGTGCAGGTGGGAAGCGTTACGCCATTCTTCCATCCTTACACCATCAAAATCCTCTTTTCCATAATAGCTTAGTCCAGGACCTGTACGAGAGGTCATGATAGAGACCAGAATGGGGCCAGGAGACCCAGGCCAAGAGTTTGATAAGCAGCAGATGTAAAACTGTCCCCTAATATTTAACCGACAACAACAAACTGACTGGTCAAAACCACCATAATGTACTGTACGTACAGCACAGTCCAGGCATAAGTTTAGCAGCAAATTCAATATTACAGGGTAATACGTGTGCTGGGGAGAGCTGGATTACGCGTGCTGTGGGAGCTATAACCATGACTTTCTTGGCTTTGTTTGCATTTTCATTCTTTTTCTTCATACATTCTTTTTGGGGCAAGAGCCATTTCAAAACCTGAAAAAAATCTTTTTGCAAGAACAAGACACAGGTGAGAGTGAGCTGTTGTAACCTGAGAAGCTACAGAGACCAGGGAGTCCTTGAACTGAAAGACAAGGAAGATGCCCTCTGCATTTGAGCACGTGTTTTTGCAGTGGGCTGCCATCATGAGCCTAAAGACTGCATAGTTGTCCAGGATAAAGAATATTCCAAGATGGTACTTCAGTGTTATTGTTTTCATTAGCAATGGAGCAAAATACTAAAAACGCCATAAACCCCAGCTGTTTTCCTCTCACCTCTGTCATCAGAGATCTTGGGACAGTTGTGTGATTGCTTAAATGTTATCCACCAGAGTAATCCCTGATGATGTGCAAACCCCCAATGTCTCCTGCCAAATGATCTAACTGAACCAAAGTGATATTCTTTACATAAAAATACCCCATTTCCACCAAAACATGAGTCACTTTCATCCTCTTCTCAGATAATATTCCTCAGTGTGCTTATTTCCATAAGTTTCACCAGTTTATCAGTCCTGTGCTCTTCTCACAGCCCATCAAAACCGTCCTGCCTGGTGCTTTTCCTTAGCTCACCAAGACTGGACTTCATACAGCATCTCCTGAGCACCTTATTTAAGCAATTTCCTTAACAGCTGCTACAAAGATGCCTTACAAATCTACCCTTTGCTTCTGGCTGAAGGACGCTGTGTTACGTTGGGAAGGGACAGGCAGAAATGCAAGCTGGGCAGTGGAAAGCTCCCACTGCACGCCTTGATGGGATCCACAGTGCTGACAAAGACTTGTAGGGTGCAGTAAGTGCCTGAGTGATCTGGTAACTTGCTTCCAGGCTGAAAGTATGGTTAGGTGTTATACCAGCATCAGCTTAATGTTTAAGAGCTCTGAGGAGAAAATTAAAGTGATATGCAACCAAAACCACCTTGCTGTGGACTCGAGTTTGAAATCAACTGTGGCCATTAGTCCTAAATTTTCAAGAAAAGTTAACTCCGGTACAACTTTCTGGGTTTGTGCCAGAACCTCGCCGTATGCTGAAACTGAGGCCATAGCTGTGTTTCAGATCAAGGCCATAGATTAATGTCCTGCTACATCCAAACCAGAAATGTCCTGGGTTTTATTTTGTTTTAGCATTTGCTCTTTTTCATGTTGTTCCAGTCACAATACGTTATCCCCCAGTACTACTATCAGCAAATACTTTGCCCAGTACATTTCTGTACTGGAACCTCTTTTTGTTGTTGCTGGTCTGGCCTGACCGTGTAGGTAATTCTTTCCTGGGATGGAGGCAGGAGTGCTCAGCAAGAACTGTGCTGGCCTGGCACAGGGTGTGCTGGGTCTCGGCCTTTCCTTGCAGCTGGAGCTGTGGTGCCATCAATATGCTAATTCAAGGCAGCTGAGAGCAGAACTCGCTACCTGCAGACTTTTAAACTCAAACATTTTAAAATCAGTTTCCTAATTGGGACATAGGGGACCCCATTATGCTTTAATAATACATTGGACAAAATCTATCTCTTTTTCTTTCAAAATCCTTAATTATGGGATGCATTTTAAAAGAGTTTGATCATGGCGAATATCTGTGTGTTCCAGGCTTCTTTTTTTTTTTTTTGTCTCCTTCAATGAGATTGGCACACAGAGATGCTCTGGAATCAGACATAAAATACTCCATATGGACAGTTTATTTAAGGCATTGTCACTGTATGGATCAAGTCACTACACAAAGGTAACGTATTTTTTTATTCAGTTGTTTTCTTTGTCTTTGCTTTATCGGTGACCACAGTGATTGCTGTGTGTGACTGTGGTCAGATTGATCTGCGTCTCAGACAGTTTAAGGGACTGTAGAAGATACTGTGTTGGAAGTTTGGAACTGACAATATAGGCCAATAATTCGTGGTGTATACTCCATAGACACTACAGGAGAATACATCAGTTCATCATAACACTTCTGTAAGGAATTTCTTCCTAACCTCATCTGGCGATTGGCACCGTACTGTCCCTGAGCTTGAGGACTGAGAGTTACTGCTATTTAAGATTCTTATCACCTAAAGATAAACACCATTTTTCGGCATATAGGCAGACACAGTCAGAAGTATCCTGCCTTGTAGAAGGAAGCTCACATATACACAAAACCAAAGATCTCTCTTATTTACTCTATATATGCTGATATACTGACTGTCCAGTTTGTAAATCATCTTTTTGTTGCTTTTCAGCTTACAAGGTGAAGACAGAGTTTCATAGCACTTACACTAACTGTGAATTTAGCAGTTAGTCAATTTGCATACTATTTCTAAGATACTGATCAAACTCCAAGCCAATTTTCTTGTGAAAGTGGGATTAGATTTTCCTAGACACTACCTTGTGCTGCCTTTTCTTGAGTCCTGATGAGGAACTTCGCAATGTTGTCCCCAGGACTTCAGTGACTGTCTTCGTCATTTCATTTTTGTGTGGTCCCCATACCAACCCTTTAGACTGGACATCACTGTCATCTAAAGAGCACGCGCTTTGCTTTGTGACTATGCACAAGAGGCACAGTAACCATGCTAAGAGCTATCAATGCATCTCTTCTTGGTATATCTGTAGCCTGGGCATGTCCTGCATTTTGCTGTTTGTTAAATAACTGCATTCTTTGAAAGAAAGCAAAGAAGGTGTGGTATCTGTCAGGAAACATAGGGGAATTTGCTCCTACTGAGTGTTTGATCTCTGAATTCGTATTTCTTGTCAGTCCTTGAGATTCTGGAGTTCATACTTACATCTAAATGTCTGATTTATAAGATGAGTAATAAATGCGCTGAGTGATGGTAGGGAACCTGAGGCTGTTCCTATAGAAACAAGCTGCCAAGAGATGTAGGAAGAGTTTGCTTTGGAACTTTACAGGGGGCCTGGATTTTGGTCCTGGGGAAAGGATCTGATGATGGAGAGATCCAGCATCACTGAGTGTCTACCTTTACGACCCACACTGATAGACATGATAGGAGTCTTATTTCTGCTAAGGGGTACCTTTTCTCCTAGTTTTATGTGTCAACTATTATGCTCAGTTAGGATTGCTTTTGCATCCGTATTGTTAGAATTAAAATGCAGATACCTACAGTAAGTAATGCAGTTCTGAGATGACTTGGCTTAGAGAAATCTCCCCGCCTCTTGCCTTTGAGCACAGGGGGAGCTGCGGGTGACTTGTATATTTGATTGAATGTCTAGGATTAGGTGGGGCAAGCTTGGACTTAGGTGTATAAGCAAAGTAGTGTGTTCTGTTTGAAGGAAGAAAGAGAGGCACTGATAATAATTCTCTGTGGAATGACTTCTATATTTGAGCAGAGGAAATCCAATAGAAGGGTTCCAGTAAATACTGGCTAGAGGCAGCTGTGCTGCCAGCTGGGACACAAGAGAGTACAGGGTCACCTAGTAAATCTGCTCCAGGAAGTTACCTGATGGTGACAGTGAAAATCAATATGGGCATGGTGTTAAATGAATGAGGGCCGAAGAAGAAACTAAAGCATTTCTTCTATCCAACCATCTCCACTATGTGAGTGTGTGTTTGCTCTTTGGCTCTTAACTGGAAGGAACACACAAAACAATTGTAATTACATTGTGGGACCATAGAGAAATCATATACAGCTGAAAGGAGACCCTGAGGGAAGTGCTATGGAGCACAAATATGGCCACAGCTTTTTGAGGGAAGGCAGTTCTAAGTCAGGCTGAACTACTTGCCTTGGTGCCAGAAAGGACTCCATGGTCCTATTTTACTGAATTTTAGCCATGCACTAGGAGGAAGATGTGCTGCTGGTAGCCAAACGAGCTGAAATATTATCAAAGGAAGAAAAAAAAGAGGAACGAGATCTAAAAAGAGCAGGAAACAGATAGGTGCAAGGGAGATGCATCACAATTCATCTCGATCTTCTTCAGCCAGGCAGGAGGAATCCCATCTTCCCTGTTGTCCTAGGACATGCAGCATATCTTTGTATGGCTGGCCTGTAAACTTTATTTTCCTACTGCAAACACAGGCAAATCAAATATGTATGTTCCTGACACTGCTTGTTCTGCCATCACCCAAACTGGGAAAGCAGCTTCTGCAAAAGCAGCATCAGACGTCAAACTGCATGACACATCCACTTAAAAGAGAAAGCAAGTCCTTCTGTGTGAATAATTGCATAATAAATAAAAGCTCTTTTTTCTCAAAACTGTTGACATTCTGGGTCAAACCTCTCCCTGGTGTAACTCCCCTGTCTTCAGTGAATTTACATGAGAAGAAAAGTGGTCCCCACTGTTTAGAAACAGAGGCGATTCTGCCCGTGCATTTGTCTCACAGCTTGGAAAACTGCAACCTTGTGTCTGTGTGTGTCTGTGTATATAACATACACATCTGTGCAAGTGCACATGCACGTGTGTGTATGCATTAAGGAACTGAACTGCAGTTATGTTACAAATTTTAATGCTCTAATTTGTCAGTTTAAATGCATTCTCATGATCTGCCAGGCCCATTTTACCTGTTACAATTTGCCTATTCACTTTTGATGTAAATCATACTGTCCCTTAACTTGCAGTGAAACAGGATTCTCATGGTAATTTTTAGCATTAAAGAACAAAGCACTATAGATGGAGTTTAAGCACCATAATAATAATAAAAATGACTATAAAGCAGCAACTTCCTCTACGACTTACCCACTTTTGTAGTTTCTTCAAGTCATAGCTGCTGATTAAAATGAAGTTTTTACTCCTTTTTTCCTTGTAGCCTAAACACAGCTACAGCAGAAAGCTGAATCCTTGCTGCCTCACAGAGATCATTTTGAAGATCAAGCTCTGTTGCAGAATGGTTATTGTGGTGATGAGGTGAGAACAGCAAATACCAACTGGATTGCCAAGTCCTGCAGTTGGCTATGAAGCATTATCAAAAGGGGAAATCATAAATTTGACCTCAAACAAGAATAAACTGTCAGCCACTTAAAAAAAAAAAAAAAGATCATTTTTCTGGGCTTTTATCTCTGCAGGGAGAGAGCACAAGTATAGGTCTCCAGCACTATTTGAATTGCCTTCCTTTTCACTGGAAAGAATCAGGATGAAACTCACCTAAATATACCTTCAAGAAATAAAGGCCATCTTACTATTTGCACCAATGGAAAGAGATCAAAATAGGTCGAGTGTGAAATAAGAGATGAGCAGGTGAAGAGTTGGAATCTGGGTATATCTTGGGTAGAATACAAGGCTGTTGAACAATCTCTCTGGGAAAATCACATATCCAGCAAAAGCATTCCTCTTTAGCCATCTGATGCACATTTTTCTTCTTGTCCAAGATGTCAATTTTACTAATACTAGCACATTTCTGTAGAAAAATGTATCTGAAAGCTCATAGGGACATGTACTGAGAAATTCAAAGCATAGAGAATTGTTTTTTGCACAAGCAATTACACCATGAAAGTGACGGTGGCAGGTCATCACTGATGACAATAGCTTCTCAATATATGAGAAAAGAATATTCACCTAAGGAACAAAAGGACCAGAAGTTTTCATAAGTACCACCAGTCTCACTGGGTTTTTGGGGAAGGTTCTTGAAACATTTTCCTCAGGGTCTAAACCCAACAACTGCAGTTTGAAATGGAGGCTGAGGTGAAGGGGGACAAGTAATGAAGCACATTAATGCACATCCTGTTACTGTCCTGATGTGACTTGCTCTGCAAGCCTTCTCAGAGCCTGGGACGGTAGTAGATCTCAGCCCTCCACCAAGACCTTCAGGCTTGAGGCGAATGTCCCATGTGTGCAACCTTCCTTCAGAGCATCTGGTGCCGCTCACTGGCAGAAACAGGACTCTCAAGTAGCTGGATAAGGTCTTGAAAATTCTCATGTTTCTCTGCCAGGCAGCTTAAATACTCATCATACTCACATTCTATGAATAAAGTATTTATGTGGGTTTTCTCTTCTGTACCTCTCTGATACCTTTCTGTGCCTGTAGAGAAGATCTTGCTGTCATGCCATATACTTCACTGCAATAAATGCTGATGTTTTCATAATGTGTAGACTGCTTTTCACACCTACATATAATTGCAGCTGCCTAATTAGAAGCTGTATTATGGAGGACGGAAAGTATTAAAAATATCAGCTCTATTTTATGTACTGTAACATGGAAGGAAAAGTGCTGAATTTTCAATTAAATAAAAATTGTTGTATTAGCACTGCATGGTGCCACCCCAAAAGAATAGTTTTTAAATGTGCTACCGAAAGGTGGCTGTCTTGCACATTCTTCAGAACATCAGATTCGTCCCCACCACCCAGTGAGTGCTGAAGCCAACAAGGTTAAATTGGTCTTTGCCACTCAGACCACTTTTTCCTTTAGAAAATGAGGAAAGATTAGAGATTTGATGCTACCAGACAATCTTCCTTCTCTCTCCCTTCCCGTTTTTCAATGCATAGACTCAGTGTGTGATTAATGGTTGTGAATAGTATATTCAATATGCATTTTCTGTGCTAGAAGTTATCATGCTACAAGCTAAGTTAAAGCACTTCATGCGTGATGTGGCTTTTTTCCCATTGTCACGAGGAAGGTCTGAGGGAGAGCAGTGACATGCTCCAGAGAATGGGAAAATTTTTTGAACAGGTTTGTGATAAAACTAGTTTTAAAGTTTTTCAGCCACTTGGTTTCATGAATATCGTATCCAACTGCATAGGCTATAACATAACACTTAGATGGAAATGAGAGTTTCCCCTGTCAGTATGTATTTAGTGTAGCATAGCCATTCAAACTCTTCATTTAAAGAATGAGTGATCTCAAGATAAATTGTAAGGCTTCTGGTTACTTTTTGAGAGTTTTCAAAGAGATGGCTGCACGAAGAAGGATCTGTGGTTTGCTCAGATCTTACTTTGACTGTAGTGGCTATTTTGTTCATGAGAATGATGTCTGGATTTGATGCTGAGTTAGCAAGAGCTGTCCCCTCTTGCTTCCCTACCTGTTGCTCAAGTAGGTTGTATTGTGTTACTGTTATTTGAGTTACTAAATATGATCGTAGATGTAACAGTGCTCAGAACTGAAGCCTTTATTGCCCTGATTGGAAGAGAGACTTTGAGGTCTACTCTACAGTAAGACACGCTAAGCATACTCACTCTTTTCCTTGTATTAACCTTAACAATATTAAAATAAACACACAGCTTGATATACGCAGCAGCCATTTGTAAGTCTTCAACCTGACAATGCCACTGTTTTAAAAACAATTGAAACATTTTTATTGATTTGAGAGCAGGAAGGAGATAACCAGTGGAGATGATAGAATATTATTTATGTTGTCATATCCCATTTCCATTTGTTTGGCTGCTTTTTTGAGAGATGATATGTTGGAAAATAAGTTAACAGCATCTATCATCATTTACCTGAGCGTAAAAAGTTGCATTTACAGTCTTTACAACATGGCAATGCGTTCTGCTCTCCATCACTCTGTAGTAATTTTGGACTAAATCTAATGACTTCTACAAGGCTTCTTGAGATGATAGCAGAGTAAGATTTCTTAACCAGTCTAAATAGGATGACACAGTGGAATTTCCTCAGCATTCAAAACTTTCTTTAAAGGCCAACACTCTGTACAGATTAGCACTGTATTTGAGAATTGTTGCATCAAATACAAATTAAATTGGACAACTGTGTTAAAGTAGTGTAGTCTTGTCAGAATTTTTATTGTCCACAGTATCGGTCATATAAGATAACCTTCCAATGTCTGCTGGACAAGGTCATAACAAGATACTAGGGAGAAACACAAAAAATACCTTCACAAACATGACTTAGAGAAAGTGCCTACTCAGTTGCATCCAATTCTTGGGAGGTATCTGAAGGTGAGGGAAAGCTCTGCCAAAAAAGAGGTCACTGACCTTTCTCATGGTTGGATTTCAGATGTAGACTTGTTTATATTTTTAACTTTAGAGCTGTGACCAGGAGGTCTAAGCAATGTTATTTGCCAACAGAAAAGAAAGATGATCGATAAGGATCTGAACCTGCAAACTCCAAGTACGTGTTTATCTTCACCAGTGAGAGAGCCCAGTTAAAATCAGTGAACCAGAGGCAGCTGTAAACCTAAGGAGATACATGCTTCAGATTCCAAGTGAGATTCCTTTTTCAGCTCATGGAAGAACAGATTATTTTTTTGCAGTACAAATATTTGTGCACAGATCCAAATCCCAGGTTGAATAGGATTTAGTCAGTAGTGGAACTGCAAGTCTCGAAAGAAGTCTGAGAATACTCCTGGAAACTTTTCTCATAATTGAAACAGCGGGTAGTTTTTCCTCTGAATCCATAACCAGGCTAGAACTAGGGAGTAAGTTTTAATGGTTTTGGGCTTTTTTGTATCTTATCTTAAGGAGATAGTTGTTCTGTCTACAGTATGTCTCACTTGCTGGAAGTCCTGAGAGCAAGGTGAAAAGTTGGGCCTTTAAAAGACCTAGACTTGTTCTTCTCTCAGATGCAGACTTGTTGGATTGCTTCTTGCAATGCACTTCTCTTCATTTGCTTTCCACTCCCTCCTCTCACTCTCTTCTACCTGTGGCAGAGTAGATGAAACCGTTGACTGACAAAATATAAGCAGTTTTTATAAATAGTAAAGTTTAGGAGCAAGGCTGCTAGTACCTCTCAGAATTGGAGAACTCAGAATTGGTATTTAGAATAAAGTGAAGTTCACATAGATGCTGAGAGGTAGACTGGTTATGGCTGCATCACTTCTGCAGCAGAGCAACATAGTGGCACAGGGCTAATGGCCATTTTCAGCACTGAGGAAGTCACAATATTTTTTTTGTGGGAAGTGGGTTATTTAATTTTTGTGTCTATTGTTGACATTTGTTTGAACACACTGTACACCTTTCATTGAAAGCATTCAAAGTTTTGGCAGTCCTTATTGACTGTCTGAAAGGCAGTAACATTGACTTATAGTATGTGTAAAACGATCATTGTGGTCATCAATGAATTTCATCCATTTCTGGAGAGAAACACAGCAGGTGCTCCACTGAACACAGCAATTCTAAGCAATATCATGAGAGAAGATGAAGAGCCTGTCATATAGTGGAAAAGCAACAGAAAGAATGGCAGTAAGTAGGAATTAATATATTGGGGATAGCCCTTTATTTCTAAGAAAGGCATTGTGAAATGTTGTAAGTGGTCAGGATATAGCAGCAGAGTGCACCTTATAATCAAATCGATAGTAACTTGGAAGAGTGTGACCTTTATTCAGTTTATGAATTCATAAATTCTTTACTCCTGAAACCAATCCGTATTAGAGATGGCTTTGAAAGAGTCAAGACTGGATACCAGGGGAGAGGCAGAAGCAGATCTGTGCTATACCACATTAGTTTTCCACTTTGTCCCATTTTCTTTTATAAGCGCATCCCGTTTTATCTAAATGCAGTGGCAAAAAACATAAGCTGATAAATAAAACAGCAGACACAGAGCAAAAAAATCCCATTTGAAAATTCTGTGTTGATGCCCTGAGTGTTTTGATTATAGCCCAGCATAGCAACCTTCTCTTTCACCACAGCTTGAAGTGGAACGACAAGGGGTTTAGATCACCCTGAATTGTCCTGTGTGTTGCGGTTCCAGAAACACCTGTGAGAACCCCTCTCTGCTGATTTGCTCTTACAATTCACAATGTTCAAAGGTCCTTGATTTTTTTTTAAATTTTCGTGACAGATGTGATGGTCTAGTGGTTGTACATGGGGTAAGAGTGTACAGCATGTAAGCACAAATCACATTTTTTCCTGCAACTGTATGTGCCAGATTTTAAAAGGAAAAAAAAAGAGGGTTTTTTTGTGTGCAGTGATGAGCACTTGTTTCACATCTTAAATGCAAGCACAGACAAAAACCCAGACTATGCAGAAAATGGAATCTACGTAGATACTTCCATGGTGATGGAGACCATCTAGTGAAATATCCAAAAGGCTTTCTGTGAAACATATTGTACAGACCTATACTGTGAATATTCATCAATACAATTTGAGATAATTTGTAGTAGCTGCCTAATTCTCTTGGCAATTTTAATTGGGTAAATGATTCATCTTTGTTCATTGGCTCATTGCTACATAATGTTCTTGTTCATTATTAAGCATCTGCATTAGTCCTTTGGGATTGCACATGTGTAGCTTCTGTCATACAGAAAAGGTATTATTGAGGAAAGGCAGAGGACTGAGTTGTGTTCCTTTCTTATCGGTAAAAGGGGCTAATAATACTTTCCCCATCATAACAATTTAAATTGCACAGCTTTTGTGGTACGGTCTCTCTTGGACAGAATTTATCCTGCCTTCTGCAAGGAAGCATTGGCCCTGGCTTCATAGTCTATGTGTTCACTAGTGTGGCTGAGAAATTGTAAGTGGACTGCAGTGTCAGACCCCCCACCACCTTCCCCTTCTGTGGGCTTTGTGAGGGGATGAGCGTCTGTGGAGCACTGGGTTAGGAACTCTCCTCTTTTAAGTTATGCTTCCTTCCTTGCAAAGGCTGCTCACTATTGCTGGCCAGGATAAAACATTGCCCTCCTCGGTCACATGAGATGTTGGAAAACAAAGTTTGCACAGAAAGCTCCCTGAAACACTGTAAAACACTGTGAGCAAAAGAGGTGTAATGACCTGTAGTCCTCCAGAAGCTATAGATGGAGGGGACTGTCTTCCGGCCTACTCAGGAGTGAAGGAGAGGCACACTGAACCGGAATGTAACGAGAAGAAAAGCCTGAGCAAGAGACAAAGACTCTAGGAAAAAAAACCCAAACAAACTCTGGGCCTTAGATAACCAGTCAAATTAATTACTGCTGTTAATTACTGCTGTTAATTACTGCTGTTTGGACAGCCTTTGACAGTGTCTCAAGGAAGACCACCCGCTCAGGTCAGCTTCCATATCAGGAGAGCAATATTCAGGCAAATGATTTAGAAGGAAACACTCGGGTCCTGAAGGAGACCCTGAAAGAGCAATACCACCACAAACCCCAGGGCTTTCCAGCATGTTTTTTGTCTTCTCTCGCCCAGCAAGTTTCTGTAAAACTTTCGTTCCTATTTCACTGCAGAATTGGGTCTATAGAGAATCCAGCTGTTGAAGCATAGAGCAAGGCAGGTCTACAAAGGCTTTTTTCTCAGGCATGTTTTGGTAGCTCAGCTCCTGGAGGAGGTGAAGGAAAAGACAGTGACATCTTGGGAATACATCAATGCTATGTCAGCGTGGACAGCTTTTTGGCTTCAATCACACTGCTCAGGCAACAACAACGGTGCTATTATAACTTACAGTTTAGTACTTCTTTCTATCACAGATTTTTGTGTAGAATAAATGCTTTCGTGGTATAGTGTAGCTATCAAAGATAAATGGTATGAGGAACAAAACCCTGACTTTATCACTGTGCTTAGCTAAATCAACTAAAAATTATTCAACTGTGCATTGCAGGTCATGTAATAAAGTCAAGTCAGAGACTATGAAACTAAGCTGACTTGGACACTGAGAACAGTCTAAGAAGAGCTGCACACAGAAGGGGAAAGGCTAATTTATTTGGCTTCTCAGACCTCTGCAACCATTGTGTAGATTGGTATTGCTAATGAGGACTGCTATATAACATTAACAGAGAAGAAATATAAACTGAGATCAGGAAGGTCTGCGTCTGATCTTTGCTGCCACCTGCAATGGAGTCATGTGAAATTCAGAGGTTACGAAACCCAGCGTGTCTCTCACTGGGTGGTAACAGACACAATATAGTTCCACTGCCAGATTTTTTTGCCATTCTTTCCATAGTCTGTCTTAAAATACACGTTGTAAAACTGTAATTTCTTTCCAGATTTCATTTAGAAAGACCTGCAATAATTGAAGGCTCATCTGTTCTCTGAGTCTTTGCTGATGGGAATTTACAGCTGCGGTCGGGTGCAGGATTTCCATCCGCGGTGCCCGAGGCGTGCTGTTCCCCGAGCAGGAGGAATGCAGGAGGGTGAATTAGGGAACCCGGGCTTACCCCCTGGGCTTTCTTTCATCCCTTGGTTTTCCTGCCGTGCAGCCCATTTCATCACTTAACTGGGGCTGAACACAGGCTGCCAGCCACGTCACTCACACCGCTGGCCTTCGGGCCTTGGGGAGGGTTGGGGTCACGACACGACAGGATGGTGGACCCAGGCAGGGATCCAAAGCGTTTCCATTCTGGGACCCCTCCTAAGCGCGCGGCCGCTGTTCGCGTCGGATCTCTGACGCACAAAGCTGTACTTGGGTTTGTGACTCTTGGCTGTGAGGCTTCCCCCCTGCCGTTTCTCCCCTTGGAAGCTGCTTTCCCTTAGCTGCCCGGCAGCGTTGCGCGCCTCGAGCCCGCTCGGCCGCCGGTCCCTCAGCGGGGCCCGAGGGAGCGCGGCGCCCGGCAGGGGGCAGCAGCGGCCCGCGGTGGGAGCCGGCGCTGCCGGGGAAGGGGGGCGGGGGGCTCGCAGGGGGCTGGCGTTGGAAGTGTCGCTTGTCTTCCCTAGCACCTCGCTGGCTCTGATCCCCCCCCTCCCGCCCCCCCGATCGCCTACATATTGTATAACAATTATCCAGAAGGGTTTTTCGTTTTATTTGCTGCTGCTCTTCCACACCTGGGTGATTGACAGAAGCCTTGGCGGTGCACTCCTCAATACATAAACAAGAAGGGAATTTGGGAGGCTCAGATGATTTCTCTGCAAAATACAGCACTCAGATTTATTCTTGGTTTCCCTAACACTTCAGTCGCCTCGTACATGCTTGCAAACCGAGGTATTTCCAAGTGACTGATTTGGTTCCTTGTGCCCCTGAAGCTGCCGTTCTGTGTGAGAGCAGAGAAACCTGGGGGAATGGCTTTTTACCTTTTGAACACTCTCTTTATTTTTAATTGCTCTAGCTCAGTACCATGTCTTTTAACAAAGGGAAGAACTGACTTTATTTATACCATGAAGTAGGATCCCACAGGACAGAAGTATCGCCTTTTTGTAACCTTGCGAGCTAATAGAAGGTTTTGAAGTAAGGTCGGTTTGCCCTCTCAAGCCAGCGCAGTGGCCACAGATTCAGCCACTGAACCTGCCGTGGGGGTGATATCTCCCAGGACTCAGGCACTGCCCCAGGGTCCAGGCCTGCCTGATGCCCACACACACTCCCACCAGTCTGGAGCTCCCAGTGCCTTTTTTGTCCCAGCAACAATGCTCATTTCTTCACATTCTTCTGTCACTTAAAACACCTGCTCCCAAAAAACAACCTGCAGTTTAACAGCTTTGCAAGTCAGGCATATGCGACAGCTACATGCAGACAGATGCAGCAGCTGGGAGTAAAAGTCTAGAAAGTACCAGTGTTTTACCTAACTAACAAAACTGAAGAGAAATTGTTTAACAAACAATGAAGTAACTGCAAGGCCCTTCACTCCTGTTGGACTCTGGGTGCTCTCTGACCCCAGGAAGGCAGAGTTATCCCTGCTTCATCAAGCTAATTCTCTTACCATGAGCACCCACATTATGAAGACAACTCCTTGGATCAGGGTAGTTCCTGGCCTCCAGGCACTGAGCCCTGGGTCAGTTGCCTCATATAACCATAGAACTTTGCAGCTGATTTTGTGATTATAAATGACCTGTTCCTGACAAATTACTTTTCTGGGGTGTGATCCCACCTGTTAGGAGTTGCACACACAAAAAGAGAGCTGTGTAAATTACTGACACTCTCTCGGTAAGCTTTAGAAATGTGTATTTTGGAGAGAAGCAGGAAGAACGCAGTACTGATATGCAAAATGGAGTCTGTGGGTTTTTAAGGATACAGATGGGGAGTTCAGTATTTCCCACAGAAATCATAAGCTGCAGGAACGAATTTCCTGTTCAAGTCTTAGAAAGTCTGTACGCTGATGTAATTTCATTCCCTGTGGCTCTGCCTGCCGTATCACTGCCCTTCGAGTGCTTTGTTCTCCCCTTGTTTTTACCAGTTCGCCACAGGCTGCATTAAACCTTGCGCAGGCAGCATGGGCAAATGCAAACATCACCAGAAGAGCCATTCAGATGGTTTTCAAGTGATAATATCATATGTTGGTGTAACTGGTATGTTCCTTCCTCTTTTGATCAGAAAGAAGACTGTTTTTGGCATTGGAGGATAATTACATGCCACCCTTGGGAAGCATACTTGAATGCTGAGCTGTGATGTGGAGGAGAAAGAGCGACCTAAGTATGTTTTGTCATTTTTGTGGCTTAGATCATATGCAAGATCAGAAGTGTTTCCAAGAACTGGATAATAAGCAAAGTGATAGTAACAAATTGTTAGGTGAAAACAAGGGTTGACGTCTTCAGTTTTGCTTGACCTATGTAGTAAAGCAAAGCTAGAGCAAACCACATATTTTTAGAGGAATCACATGACATATAGTCTAAATACACATAATCTAAAATGGCATTGGTTCCTTTGGTAAGATATCTGCCATCTTGGATGCTGGAACTCAGACATCATGGGTTACTTCCAAAAAGTAGCAGAACCCTTTCACAGTTTGATTTGACTGGGATCCAGAACTGAGGAAATTTGTGTCCATAATTTGAATTTTTGGCTTTGGGATCGTTTCTCTTGCCTTGGAAAGAAATATATACATGATGCATGGATAGAGACAGACAGAAATGAGAAGAGTAGCTCCGGATTGCATTTGATGGTTCCAAAGGTTGGCAGGAACCTGGAGTTGTTCAGTCTCTGAACATTAACACTGGTTTTGTACTTAGTAGAAATTATGGTCCTGAGCTGCTACCACTGACGAAGGATACACAACTTGTCATTCACAAACTTTTAGCAATGAATGAAAGCACACAGCCTGGTGTAAGCTTCTAACACTGTTCGTAGCAACTCAGCAGTTAGAGATGTGTAACTGTAGTCTAGTGCCAAGGGGTAAAGCATGCAGGCTGCAGTTAAAAGTTTCCAGATTATTAGAAACAACTTTGAAGGGGATTTGAAAGTAATATTAAAAATTAACAGGAATCTAAAATGTTCCTTAAGGCAGAGTAACCAGCAAATCCCACTGCATTATGCTAAGCACAGTGGCTGGACTTCCATCGTGATTAGCCACACATCTTCATTATCTGGACCATCTCTTATAGGTGAAAATGCCTATTAATACCCACTTTAAAGAAGAAACTTGTGAGAAGTAAAACTAGTATCTGTGAAGGTTGTACTGACCAGCCTGAGTGTAAAGGATGGAGTTAGCCCTCCAGCAATGAATATTCCCATCCAAAGAAATTACTGCATGTAACTCATCCACAAAATTCTTCATTTACATAATTAAAAAGATGGCAGCCCCTAGTATTAAGTTTTCTTGCTGCTTAGCAATTTAAGGGGGAAAAAAGTTTAAGAAATATTTCAAAATACACAAAAGCCTGGAACTTTCCTTGGAGTATCTGAGGTTGGTTTGTAGATGTATAATACAAACTTTACTATATTGCTATGTCCCAGGAAGGACCTTTAGAAAATGATAAACACAAGTATAAAAGAGAGTGACATAGCGATAGCTGAACCTGGAAGGAAGATGGAAGGCAGAGAGTCTGCCTAGATGGCAAGCACTGTATTGAGGAAATCTTTGAGATCTGCACAGGAAACACTGAGCTACATTCATTGCAGAAATACAAAAAAATAGCCTGCTTGTCTTAGGTAACCTCTTTCTTTACACAAAGTAGGGATCTCTGTAAGTGGCTAGAGAGTCTGCCTTTGTAGTGCAAGCCATAGCGGTTCTGATTTTCAAGCATGGAAAATAGGGCTCAGACCTAGTTGTCAGCTAAAATGGTCATCAGCACAACTATTGTGTGGTATATTTTAGATCTCAGTCTTGGATATTCTTTGTCAAGGAACAGAGAACAGATTAGGATGAGAAGAAATGAGAAGGGTATAGATAAGTGTGCATTTGAAGTGTGTTCAAGCGAACAAGTGAAACATATCTGCAGATAAGGAGTGAAAAAAGCATCAGTCAGAAAAACAAGCTGGTAAGTGTAGGAAAAAAGGGGAACTGAGGAAGTCAAGCTGAGTTAGATCTTGCACAGGGCAGCAATGAGTTCTTAAAATATTTAGAGAAAATGAGAAGATAGAAAGCTCGAATCATTCTTCAGTGAGGATGAGACTGAAATATTAATTTAGATACACTTCAAAACAGAGTTCTTTGCTAGCTTTTTTGATAATAATAGCAATGGTGATGTTAATATTAAGGGTACAGACAAAGATTAGTAAGGGTGAAGGGATGAAAGTTGAAAAGATTATAGTAGTTAAAAACAAAACTCAAGAGCATAAAATGCTTTAATTGGGAGATTGTAGTAATATGTGCTTAAGACTTGTAGCCTGTGTTTTAGGTAAATACCAGGACAGATAAAAAATAATACAATTAAAAAGGAGGAAAATGCTGTATGAGCAATAGGTACAGCCTGGTAGTAAAACTATTAACTAGAAGCATAATTAAATACTTTTAGAGAAGTGGGAAATGGGATAAAATATGTCATGCTGTTCTAATTTCTTTTTTTTTTTTTGGTAACAGAGGGTTAGGAGTTTTGCTTTTTTTGTTTTATGATGGTGACAGAATTTGAACTGAAGAAGAACCAACATGTTAGACATAGCTAGTTAGCAGATTTCCTCAAAGATTGGTCTTGTAGATAATCTTGTTTGGTGTTTAATTAATAGATATGACAAAAATGTAAACAGTTTGCCAATGAAAAAACATCTGCAGGAAAATATTTGAGTAACATTTTAAACTGGAATATCCTTAAGATGAGTACATGACCAGAAACAAGAAGAAACATATTGAAGTAAACTTGTGGTCAAACTCCAGGATCAGCTAAACTAGCAGTGACATTTCTCAAAGTATTTCCAATAGAAGAAGGAAAGTATTAGTGCCATTACAAAAGCTACTGGTGGGAATTTTTATGTGGGTGCCTGTCTGAGTTTCTGACTCCCTCCCCACATTCAGACAAGACTAAATCAAACTGGAGCAGGGCTTGAGAAATCTGTTATGGTTGAGCCAAACAAAATGAAAAATAGGGTGGGTAACACTGACTAAACAGCAGATGCTGCAGGAGTCATTGAAGTTGTTGCAGGGGAAATTCAGTGGTTGGGGCTGCTTGGAGAAAAATCTTACAGAATATCTGTTCATCTGTAGTCAGGACGTTTAAAAGCAGTATCAATTCCCTCTGCTTCAAGCTGGGAAGCAATCACAAATAGTGTAATTGCAGAAAATGCGCTGTCATGGACAAGTTATTGAAAAGTGGCACGTTCCAGCATGTAACGTGTTCTGCAGAAACAGATGGTTCAAGGGACTGAGATGCTGGTACCAGAGCAACGGTACCATTGACTTGATGCAGGCAACAATCTGTCTATGTGCAAGATGGGCCTCCACAGCCCGGAGAGCGGCTGGTTATGAACTGTGTTTGCTTAATAGTAGAAATACAGGAATAAGTCTGGAAGCACTGCAAGCAGCTACATCACTGTTCTGATGAGCTGCACTAAGAATGCTGGATGACAAAGAAAACAGTTGGGTTTTAATTCTTTTCATTACCTGTTATATTGAGAGGCAAAAGACTGGAATTCAAAGGGGAATGCCAGCTTCTCTGGTCTTTCCTGCAAGGTACTCGGGGTATTTTTAAGTGAGGCCACTGTTTGAGTCTCATACCGTAGAAGTATCAGATGGAGCAATGATAGAAAAACATTTATGGGAATGAGGCAAAGATTGCATGTCAATGTGCTGCTCATTCAAGCACTTTGCAGACCTTGGAAGCTGAGAGCGGGGTGAGGGGAATGAGAGGAAAATGCTGTGACATTTAAACCAGACAGGCATAGTTGAATTCACAAGGGAATTTTTTTTCTCCTGAAGGCAATTAGATTTTCTGAAGTCTTCATTCCTCCCAATGCCTCACTTCCTTGAGATTATATTAATTATGTAGCAGGATACTATAACAGCAAAGTAAATTTTGGAGCAGCCAGGAGTGGAGCTGGCAAGTAACTCTACTGAGACTGCTCCTGGTTCATGGTACTCAGTCAGGTTATACCTAGAAGACTTTAAAGCCCATGAATATTCCTGTTACATGCCTTCTGATACTTAACTCTGTATCCAGAAAGGATCCCCGCTAGATCAGAAAGCTTTCAAATATGCAGAGGGTGTAGCATCTGACTTGGGTAGTAACAATCTAAATAAAGAAGACAGAAAAAGGGGTGTGGTGAGATGGGTAAATTACAAAAAAAAAATATTCCTTAAGGTCACACAACATAACCCAATGATAGAGCCAAGAATAGAAACCCAGATTTTCCAACATCTGCTTAACCTCTAGAACACAAAAGGTGCTGCCAAGCTGTGTCATTTGTCACACTGGTTGCCTGCAAGCCACTTCAGGGTCATGCTTGCCACATTGCAGGGCTGAAAATGACCACTGCTACTGCTGACATGGGTGGCTGGGAGTAACCTGGAGCTGCCCTAGAGCAGGGCCCCTGGCGTCTTCCCATTCAAGTCTTCCTTCCCTGCAGCTCATTCTCTAGAACATGTGTAGACACTAACTTGCGAAAAGTGCGGGCTTGTGGCTGGACAGGAGAGGTTACTGAAAGGCAAACATTAAAGCCTCTTCCACTTATCCTTGTTTATTCCAGTACACTTAATATTTCCCATTAGCTGCTGAACAAGTGTAATAACTCAGACATTAATGAAATCTGTATAAAGTGCACATGGCTTAAGTGGGGACAGGCTGAAGAGTACAGCATAAAGAGTAGTTCTGCGAGAGATGGAGAGGGATCACCTGGGTAACATTTGTGTTGGACAGCAGTAGATCAGGCAAACAGAAACCTTAGGATGGGTGTCTAAAAGCAGATTGCACTTTAGCAGGCTGTTGCTTCCTGTAATGTTAAGCTCTTCTGCAGTCTTTTTGGAAGGATATTGCATGACAGCTGAGGCTTGGAGTAAAGTTAGAAAAGCTTAAAGAAAACATAACAGTCACTGTCTTCTCTTTAAGTGTCTTTAGAGCAACCTGTGTAACTTGGTGTAATTTTTCCTTCCAAAGAATTCATTCATTCCTGTGATCACTTTATGGCTGGAAATCTGCTGGTAAGGTTGTTACGAGTAAAGGAGACTCAACGCTTGAGATCAATGGGTTTAGTTACTGCTGAGCAAGGAATACTGTGGATTTTGGGTTTTACATTAATTATTATTGTAAATTATGACATTACTTCCAGCTAAGTACTCCCAATCTGTATATATCTGAAGGGTATCGCTTGCATGATGTTATCCAAGTTCAGTGCGTTATCCTAGCTGTGCGGTAGTCTTGTGCTGTGCGCATGACAAATGACTTTTCTAACCAGGAGCCTTCGACTGACTTGCTAAAAAGCCCAGACAAGACATAAATCTGACAAAATCTTATGAGATGTAGATTTTAGCATGCTCAGACTGAAAATGCATAGTCATGTGCCCTCTATAAGGAGGCTACGTGTGTATTTGGGCCTGTGCTATGTAAGAGATATTTTTTCCCCAGCTATACTTAATGACTGGAAATGCAGTGCCTGCACTTAAGACGCAGTATCGGTGCATATGTTGCAGCTACCACTGGCCTGGGTGGTTCAGGCTAAAAGCTGGCTATGGTAAATGCACAGTGGGAGCCTCGTACTTCTTGCTGTCTCTTTAACTTAGCTACATGGATCATGGTCTGTCATTAAGTCACCGGCATTAAGTATCCATAACTGAAACATGTTTTGCTGCAAAATGCCCTCACTACCATCCACTGTTGGAGCTGCTGGATGATTTGGGTGAAATCAGGAAGATCTGTCTTGTGTCTAAAGATCTGGGTTCAAGATCCTCATCTGTTGCATGTGTTCTGGTGCATTAGGGAGGCAATGAATTTTTATGAAGGGAGATAAACCATCTCTGAATTTTGCCACCCTTTGAATTCTCAGCTGCCTGTGCTGCCTTCCTGTTGAGCTACCTCCCTATTTGATGCTGGTTCATAAAGTGCTGGACCATGAGAGAAATAGGAATGATACAAACATTGGGATAGGTCATTTCCACTGAAATAACTTGCACTTCTCCCTAGTTGAACAGGGAGGGATTAGGAGACTTGCTGACCCTCATTGTTTTCACTTCAGAATCAATGAGAAGCAGGGAATTTCTGGAACTAAGAGACAATCTACTAAAAATTACCTGCTTTTTCAGAAGAGTTTCCTGGGAGGAGTAACCTTCTCTAGGAATCAACCCTTCCTCAGGTTCCATACTCTGCAATCCAGTCTTAATGCTTCCTTTTTCTATGTCTTTGAGGTTTTGTAGCTGTCAGAATACATCAGTATCCAGAACTGATGCAGGGTTTTAGCATATCATGAAGATTACCAAACGTCTCCTCCACGTGTGTGTGGTAAAGGGAAGCTTTATTGCTTCATTTCACAAGCAAGCAACTGAGTTATAAAGAGGTTAACAGTATGTCTGGACTGGGAATCGAACCTTCATCCACTGAATTTCAGATCCAGGGAATTGCTTAAAGGTTGATTCGAGCCTTGACAATGTTTTCTGGGTTAATAGGAATTAAAAAAAAACCCCAGTAACAAATCTGCATCCAGAAAGGAGTAAGATCCTGCCCCACAATGCAGGTTGTTCAATTCTCTTCTCACCCTCCATGAAAAAGCTGTAGTTAGGCGCTGTGAAGTGTCTGGATCCCTGTTGTTTGCCATTTTGTGGTTACAAAAACAAATGACTTATGTCAGATCAATAATCTTATGTCCTTGAGGTATTTATATCTCATCTAATCTCCATGTAATGGATTATACACTGTACTTGCACTAGGGGTTTGAATTTCATTATTCTTATTAAGATGTCATTTCCATAGCTGCTTCATTCATTTTCATTTTGCAAAGGCCTTTGCTGAAACTTTGGTGACTTTGCTAGCCAATTACAATCATGTCTTTCAATTATGCTACAAATAGAAGACTCCAGCAGCTAATATTTAGAGTGTAAAATGTTTGTCTTTTATTTGGCTTGACACTTGAGATGTGCACGCAACCTCTGGTACCATTGTTATTCTAAAACATTTATAGAGTGGGATCAAATCACACACATTTTAGACACATAGAAAGAGACAGGTTACCTGTCCCAAGGAGCTTGTATTTTAAGATAAGGCAAGACAAATATAAGACAAGACACTTGACAACAGATCAGTTCAAAAAGAGTCTGGGGGAGGAGAGAGAGAAATGGGTTGGGAGATGAGCTCCAGAACGATGTTTTAAATGTATGGAAGCATGTGAGAGGCATGACACTCTCAGTGGGAAGTGAAATCAGGTGCAAAAATTAGGACTTTTGACTGGAAGCAAGGGATACAGGGAGAGCTGCGCTTTGCAACAAGTTTGTTGCAAAGCCCTTCAGACACTGCTGTCAGGGTAGTTTTCATGGGAAGTGAGAAGTAGTTACATCTGTCTAAAGACAGGCAGGACATGGTGAAAGCCCTTCTCTCCCCAGCCTTGCTGAGGCATTGAACCAGAGCTGCTTACGCCATCTTTCATTCCAAGCGAATTTTCCTCCCGTTAATGTCTGTGTTGGTTATGTGTCATGGGGACAAATCCAGCGGGAGCCAAGAGGAGTCAATGCTGAGCTGGTTTCTTCTTGCAGCTCATGACTTGAACGTGTTCACATGGACCCAGAAAACAGGAATCCCTGCAGGTAATCCCCTTTTTTACTGGATAAAGAGAGTCAGGAGACAAGAACCATGGACTCCGATTCATTAGCTCTTTTGTGGCAGTAGTGTTACGAGTTTGAAGAATGAAACGGAGACAGACAGGAGTCAGCATGAGATCCTTGACCTTTGAGAGTCCTTGGGATGAATCTGTTTCCTCTTGATGCAGGTTTTAAATGAACAGCTCGCCCAGGTGAAGCATCCAACCACATCTTTTTTTCCAGAGTGCCGTAGGTGTGACTGACATTTGAAAGGCACAAGATGAGAACTGTATCCTCAGGAGCTTGCAAGCCATTGTTTCACTGAAGCTTTCTGCTAAGAAGTGACATATCTCTAAGGAAAACTAACTGTATTATGTTTCATTAATCTGACATGAGAGTATGACCTTTGTCTTAATTAAATAGGAACTGGGGAAAGAGATGCTGCAGAAGGCTCAGCAATGATTGCACAGTCACAGCAACTCTACCCTACTTATTCCACCTACTGTCTTAAGGTCTGAATCCCTCACGTGCCGTGGAAAGAAATGCAATGTTTACACTTAAAGATTTTGGAAAACTTTATGAACATTAGCGGTTTATGCTAAATGCCTTCTACTGCTGAAACTTGCAGTGAGGTGACAGGGCAAATAGGGCTCTATGACTTTGTTTTTGGGCCCCATCAACTCCCCTTGTGCTGGTGGTGTAATGAGACAACCCTGTGCTTTGGTTACTGTGGAGACTGTGACTTGGAGTATCGAGTGGACTTTCTCTTTTTGGCTGAGGATATATGGCTCTTTAAGTTGGGCTGAGACTGCCCTCAGAAGTGGTATGGCTCAATCTCAGAAATTTTAAACTGATTGGTCAAACCAAGGGGAAAAGTGTAAGTGGATTTATTAGCTACAGATCTGTGAAAGAAAAACTGCCCTTCCCTGCATTAATCATCTGCTGTCAAATTGCCTGCAGTGGTTATTTTGCTAACCGGAAGTGGGAGAAGGAGCAGAAAGATGGAGAACTTCCCCATAGTGAACTTACCGGGAGCGTGCTATGCAGAAGGACAAAAATGCAGGTGGTAGTGACAAATGTGTACACCAGATAGTTCCTGGAGTACATCCCGATTATCAGGCCAAGTGAATTGGCTAATGTCTTCAGCTGTTAGAGATACGTGTTGGGTTTAGTGTAGCAGTGAAATCGTAAAACCTACTGTGACAGTGAGAAAGGAAGTCGGGTAATGGCTATGATTTAGGAGATCTGTTTTCAAGTCTGTTTAGCAGCTTTTTAAGGCAAATTCTTATAATGCCTTTGCACTTGCCCTACCTGTGAAGTGCAGATAATGTCTGTAGTGATAGTAGTTCTATTAGAGATTGAGAGGCCCTCACATGCCACGTTTGCTAAAGGTTCACAAAACAAGGTCTGTTGCACCCAGGACAGGGAACAAAAACCATTTCAGTACTTCAGAAGCTACAGAACACTTGCACTTCCTATCTATGAAATATTTTTGGAAAACCCTTGTCACACACACACCTTATTTAACTGTGTCTTAATTTTGTGGGACAGATACCCTGGGCCAGTAGATTTTTTGTTGCATGACTTGCACATCACTAAGAAAACTTGGAACACAACCTATGGTTTTCCTGTGTTGAACTAAACCTGGAAATTGTTCTTAATGTTATTTTAGCTCTGGGATGTGACTCTGTTTCTGATGGGCTCTTTGTCTCGTTAAAAAAACCCCGCATGGTGCTTCATTAAAAGCCATGGAAGAATCTGAAGTCTTACATCATGATTTTTAATTAACGTAATTGAGCAGACTGATGAACCCTTAACACAGTATGAAGAATTAATTCGTTGTAACAGAGATTATAAACTACTTCTTTGAAAAGCACTTATCTGAAAGAAAAACTTAGAGGTGCTAAAGAAGCAAATATACGACTCATTTAATGACACTTAACTTCTGTGATAAAATAAGCTGAAAACATGTATTTGTCCTTTTGTAATTGGTTCCTGTCTGTGTAGGTATTAGGTACATCAAATTAAATTAAAAAAATGGTATACCAAGTAGCCAAGTAGTAAAGGCACAGAATTTAAATTGTGCTAGCTGTGAATCTGCATGGATTTGATTCCTATGCCTAACAATGCCAATTTTAGTTCAAGTTTTCGGAAGCCACCCAAAGTTGAAGCCTTACAACAACTGAAAAGGGGAGAGTGCAAGCAGATCACAACTGAATAAAGCACTGAGCAACCCGGTCTAATTTCAGTGTTAACCTTGCTTTGATCAGGAGGCTGGACTGAAGACCTCCTGAGGTGCCTTCCAGCCAGAGGGATTCTGTGAAATATGGAAGAAGCTATCTATCGTAATGATGCCTTTTCACGCAAAGACATGCACACACATGCAAGCCCACAAGAGATGCAGGACAAAGCTGTGTCTTAGGGCATAGTCTTGTGACCCTGAAGTTTCAAAACGGTGTAAAATGAATGTGAGTTTGGAGTGCATGGAGAATCATGAAATAACAACTTCTTCTATCTAATAATATTAATTTTCAGGGAGTGGTTAGCTACTACTACTTCTGCCACAAATATTTTGAGATTGAAGGTTTTCTCTTCTACCAGAGATTCTGGCAGTCTGTGATTTTGTGAGCCTCTGTTCTGTTTTTAAAAACATTACATTTCTAGTCCTTGGCTGCAAGAAAAAACCCTAAATTATTCTTCTGCATTTTCGAGTAACACAGAAATATTGTTTAAGTGAAGAATCATACATTTTGAGAAGAGTATTTGCTATTACAGAGAAAGAAAAAAGCTCCGAGTTTCATAGTAAAATATGCTTGCAGATGTGATGGGGGATGGTCGTCATCTCCACCGTCAGTTCACAGAATGTTTCTGGGATTTTTCACGTTTTCACACTGCACTGCAACTTGATTTAAAGTAACCTTTCTGCTGCAGATTAGGAAAACTCCTCGTTTAAATTTACCTATTTTCTTCTGTCTGAAAATCCCCTAGATTGGCTGCTGAGAAACTGGAGTACTGGTTATAATTACTTTTACAATGACACTCAGATGTGTTCAGATAGAAAAATTGTATATACCTACCTTCAGTAATCAATGCTTATATCTTACTTTAAGGCTTTTCTCTCTAATGTGGGATTACTGGAATCTTTAAGTAATTCATAAAGCAAGCTATAATTGCCTTCAGCAATACTACAATTAAGACTTTGTAATATTTTTCTCCAGAAAAGTATGCACCTTGGAAGTATCAGTGCCATTTATTGTATTTCTCATATATGACTCCATACTAACATTTGATTTGCTCATTAATCAAAAAACGCATTTTTTTCTGGAAAGCCAGGGACCACCTGTGACTAAGACCAACGTAGAAAGAAAAATTTCTGAAAGTGTCTGTGATTGTTTGTTTGTTTTCTCTGCTATTTTATCTCAGTTAGCTCTGAATGTTATAAAAATCAATACATATTCAAGAAAAACTCTAACCATATTGTACATCTTACAGTTTACAAATCTATTTTAGTTACGTAATAAAAGGGTAATAAAAGGTTCTGGCAAAAACAGAACCCCCTTGGGGTGCTGAGAAGCTGGAAGGAAATAAAATGAGACCTCAGGAAGGGAAAAGTCTCAAGTTTTGTGAACAAATGTATAGAAAAGCAGAAAAAATATATTTTAGATGTACTTGATTTCAGGCTTCCATTTCAAAAATACTTCAGAACTTGATAAGAAGTAGATATTTTTGCATACGTGTGCTAAGTTTTTCAGGATTTCCATTTTCTAAGCATTCATTTCAGGGCTGAGGATAAGATTCCCAGGACTCGCAGCTTAGCAGCTACTGCTAAATAAAAGGTTATATACAGCATGATATTTGCCACAATATTTGTTGAAACATACCCTGATAAGAATTTAAAGAAAAAAGAGGAAACGATCAGGGCCATTGAACCTTATTCATAATAGCAGTAAAGCCTCTACAAGGCAGACTGTACAGGCTGTGCTTTGTGCAAAAGATCTGCCAAGGATGGGCAAAGGACAGGACACAAAAAGAAAATTCTAGGTGCAATACTAACTTCAGGCAGGTATGTAACTAAATGTGTTAAACACCAACAAGTCTAGAAGCTTCAAATTGACACAATTCATCTTTTCAACAGAGTAAATACTGTTAGTGAGGGCCTTAGGAGGCAAACTCTTTTCTAGAAAAAATAAAAGAGCAGGAGATTTTCTGAGAGGGTGAGAAAAGCTAAGGGGTATTTGTTGACCAAAAAAACAAAGCAACCCACAGTAGGAAAGGCTCTGAAGATGACACGTTAGCATAACACACCATGGAGGAAGCTGGGGAGGGGATACTTTGAAAATCCCTCTGAAAAACAGTGTCTGATTGCGAATAATGGCAGAAGAGGGCAGGGACAGAGAGAAGTCTTTTCCCCAGGGGAGATCCAGCTCCTCGTGGCAACAGAAAACCTTGATGAGGCTAAAGGTGAAGAGCAGCCCTACCATGGGTGCTGGTGGAGAAGGGAAGACCTGGGGGAACTGGGCACTGTGGTTTGGGACAAGAGGAGGGATCTATTTGGAAGGATTTTGCTTTGTTGATGTGAGGCATGTACTGAGCCAACTGCTTTCTGAAGCCCTGGACATAATTATAAAGTAGTGAAATGAATGATTGCAAGGTTGTTTTCTGCAGTGATATTTACTATTTGATAGTTTGACTGACCTTTTCATTGGAAATAGATGAAAGAGAATTTTCTGACATGGATTTCTTCAACTGGATCAGTAAGTTGCTTTAAAAGAATAAAGGAATTCAACTCAATCTGAAATTACATCTCTCTGCAGTTGAGGTTGCATAGATGTAAATCTTGTCCCCTCTAGCATGTTCATCCACAAAAAGAGGTAGCATATCTAAATAATTTTAGTGACCTGTGCTTTCTGTGCTGTTCTGTCTCTTTCTGTTGGGGTCCCCATGGATGCAGAAGTAACAACAGCAGCAAAAAGGCTGCAGGAGACACAGGAGTAGTCAGACAAAAAAAAGATAGCAAAAAGCACTATAGCTGCATTTAGAAAACATTCTCAGATCAAACACTACAATGGTTCTATAAAAGAAGAATCTTTTTATACCCCAAGATTGTTTCAGGTACACGATAACCTTAATTCTAGAGGTCCGGATGTGAATAAAATTTTTCGGGGTAAAATGAGCTGAAAAGTCATGCCAGACACACAAACCTGTGCAGCCGTAACTGCATGTGCAGGGTCCAGTGTCATCTGTTTGAATACAGCGCATGCAAGCACTGAGAACTACTTCAGACATGCCCTGTCTGTAGTTTGTTTAGGTTACATACAGGAGTTCAAGTGTCTGATAACCAGATTAAAAGTTTTGTCATTTTTCTTATGTAGCAAGCAGTCATACCTGTGAAGGGAAGGGTTATGAGCACCAGTAGCTCATGGGGATGGATTCTTTGATGCATTTCAGCAGAAAAGAATATTCTTGATGACTTGATTGTGTGCAGAAGACAGGCAACACATTTTGGCCTTGGTCAAGACCTTTATGGACCTGCAGCTCCAGAAATGTACACCTTTGTGGTGTGCACTGCCAAAGTTCACCTGGCTGCTTCATTGCTGGAAAGCTGCTGAAGGATTTCACCTGGCAGAAGATCTAGCATGCAGACAAGTACAGCTTCTAAGTGCCCAATTTAGAAACTCTGAATTCCACTCATGAACCTTTGCTGAGGTTTCACTGCTGAGATTTCGGAGGCAAATGGGTTGTTATTGTATATGAAAGACTGAAAGGAAAAAAAAAATCAGTGTTAGGCTGGTCCTTTATCCAGTCTGAGGTACTGTGGAGGTGATGTCAGTGTGATTGGAGAGAATCTGAGGTGCTATAGAGTTGGCATTAATATGCTGGGGAGAAAAAGAGGAATTTCTTAAATGTGTTGAAATAAGACTTTTGACTTACATAAAGATCTGTCCTTTTTGTATAGAAGTACTTTGAAAAAGAAGGGGTTGAAAATGTATATTGTTAAGATGGCATTGTAATCCTTTTCAGTGCATGACCCAGGCATCTGTCTTTGCAGCTATTTACAGCTTTATGTTCTTAGAGCATCATAGTACTTCTTCCTCAAAGCAGCAATAGCAGGCAAGTATTCATCTCCATCTATTCAGTGGCTACTGTGTACTGCAGACAAAAAAAATATTAAGAAATGTTATGAGTTTCTGGGTGAGGAATTGAAAGCAAGTCCTTCTTTTTAGCTGGTTATGCTGTAAATAGACAGGAAATCCACAGAATTTCAATTTAATATTTATTTTTTTCCATGGTTATGTCTCCTTCCAAAACAGTGAAGACTGTAAAGGGATGTGGGATAATGCTTTTCGTTATTACAAGATACAGAAAAAGGCCAATTATCTCAAAAGATGAGAATGTGCAAGTAGAACCCACTGGGAGCACAAGCAGAACATCAGGGCTTGAATTGCGGTGGGAGGTTGAGGATTTCTCTAAAAAAGACTTGGCTGTCACAACTCTTAGTGCCCAGTTAAGTACTGTCAGCAAAGAGGAGTGATTATAGGCTGATGATGTCATCTATTCCTATTTTTTTTGATGCTCCATTCCTTTCTGTAAGCAAAAGCAGGGAATATTATGTTGTACATCCCAAAACTTTTTATGACACGTTCCCTTCCCTCAGTTATTTTGGGAATTGACAGCATTAACATCTGTGGCATCTCTTCCCACTTGCATGGTCAGAATGGCAGATGAATTTAATCAAACAATTTAATCAGTGAGCCCCACTAAATGACAGATTACTAAATTGTTCTCAGATTCTTCATGTAGGAAATGTGGCCAAAGAATAAGCTTTTTCTTTTTTAGGACTGCCATTGATCCCAGTAAATGCCTTTAATGTTCTCCCTCCCAGTAATTACCAGGATTCATTATGCAATCGTGGATGTCATGAAATGGTTTGTCTGCCTTTGAAGATGCCAAAGACAGTTACTCATTAGTAATAAAAACATTTTCATAGCCCATTTCACCCTACTTACAATAACTTAGCACTTTTTCATAGAAATGCAAGATGATTGCCAGTACTTTGACAGGTGATGCAACATTCATGAATCAGAAGGGAGACCTGAACCATCCAGTGGCTGATTATTTAAGGGAACTCGTAAACGAGATCCCATAAAACCAACACATCATGCTGCGTGTGTCAGCAGGACTGAAAAAGTATGGGTAAATGTCAGGTGGAAAGGCGTGTATAAAAAGCAAAGGGCTTAGTCTGAATCAGGAAATATCAGTTTTGGCAGTTTTGAACAATTCAGTCTCAGATTATGGTGCAGTTCTTAAGGGAAACAACCTTAAAAAAAACCTAGTGAGCCACTGCAGGTGCCAATTGTTAGGAAGAGTACTACCAGGCAATAGAAACAAAAACACTTCAAGAAAAATCCTTAGCTCAGCAGTATTCGTGATTACAGGCTTAAACCCAAAAAGACAAATTGCAGTCTGATGGCTTTCCGAAATTGGTATACAATGGAATTACCCCTTTTCCTGAAATTTTACAGGGACCACCAACTTCGGTAAAAGTTATTCTGTGAAAAAAGCACTGAAGAACTGAACATGTTTATTAGGTCTGAGAACAGAAGAGACTGTTATAATAGTTGGCAACTTCTCTATAAAGACTTGCTTTATAAATATCCTTTCATTAATACTGTAGAGAGCTTATATTTTATTTTTATTAGCCAGCTGTTATCCAGCCATGAAATAAATATGAGTTATTGTAGATTTTTTGACGTGGTCTGCTTGTGAAAGTAGTGAAACTGGGAAAATCTACATCATAGGCAACAGAGTATTAGGTGGGTAGTCCAGAACATAGTCCCAGGGAGAAAAAACAAGAAAGAAAGGTAGATACAAATGTTTAACTTTAATTTAAACACAAACTTTACCTTTTGTTTTAAAACCTCCTGGGAAACACAGAAGTTACAGCTACAAGGAAACTGATGAACGCTGGGAGCATTTAATTCTTTCTAGAAGATTTTGAAGGTGGACCCAAAAACCATTGTGGTTAACTGTTGATGGATTTAGATGTTCTTATACCAGAAGCTTTTAGATTAAGAGTAGAGCTCTTCTGTCAGATTGGCCAGCAGTTTATATATTGAAAAGATCTACTGCTGAGTATGAAATGAAGATGTAGGAACAGACTCTTTTAAAGCTTGAGTCTGCTAAAGGAAAACACATCCAGCTGTGTGAAGAGCAATAAACCCCTTCTAAAGCAGCTCATCCAGTCTTTTGCCCCCAAACAGAGAAAGCTACATGCACTTTGCTCTGGTAAGGTCGAATAGCAACTCTTTCAGAAATACCTTGTAACATCTTAACAGGAAATATTCTTTGAATGGGACTCAAAATTGGAAGTCCTTAAAAAGGGGTAAAACCCCCTTTAAAAATCTGAGGAATAGGAAGCTCTCTCTTGAAGCAATGACAGCGAAACTGTTGGGGAAGGAGTGTAAATCAGACTGTTACTAAATTTTCCTGTGTTTTCTGCTTATCGGTTTTAATCCAAGACAGTAAAACGAGTGCACAGTCTAAACAGATCTGGTGTTCAATCACAAGGGAGGGAATGAACGACTTTGCTTGCAAATGGGAAAACAACTGCAGCAGCTCAGGTCCTGGCTGTAGAGGTGAAGGCTATTTTCTAACCACTACATTTAAATGAATTTGAGAAAGCTACAGTTTGCTTCTTTATGCTTCAGAGATGTCTGACGTCTGAAGCAGGATAAAGGAAAAGTTGATATGTTTCTTCTAAAACAGGCAGAAAGTAGACATTCGTAATAAATTCAGTACCTGCCTTGCAAGTCAGAAAGACTTGTATTGTGTAAGACACATTTTAGGAAGAAATATCTGTTCAGGAAGGGGCACCAGCAGACACATTTATTCTCTGGATAATAAAGGGCTCTCTTGTTAATGGTTATAATACGCGCTATTTAGTTTGTTGTGCCCTCCAGAGTCTAGTCTGCATCATTAAAACCCACCTAATGCTGGGGATGCTTTTATGAAGCATGGGGATATTTGTGTAAAAGCATTGGTCTGGCTGAAAAACTCATCTTTTGCTGCATGCAGATATATTGAGAGGGTCATATTGGAACACCTGAAATGTCAACTGCATACTAAAATTCTCAAATATAACAACTAAAAGGTGGAAATTGGTTAAAATAATAATATTTTGTTTTTTTTTTCTTTTGTAATGATTTTAATATTTATCTAAACCTTTTTGTGCTCCTTAGCATGTTCTCTGTTGTTACAGAGGATATCTGTAAGCTTCTAAAAATAAAACAAGACTGCAATGTATTTTTATTAAGAAATGTGGTAATTGCAAAGACATAAGTAGATTTGTTGAAACAGGTTTTGAAATGACCCAGACTGTCAAAAACTCTCTATAGCATATAGTGTATGTATAGCATATGAAGTATACATAGTGTGCGTATTTAGTACAGACAGATTTTCTACATCTGTAATTTATTTTTATTTTTTAATATATTTGTGAGTGGCATCAGCATAACTTTTTTCATAATAAATGATCAGAATATGCTTTCAAAACGTGTTCGGAAGAGAGCCCTTCTTTCTGTGAGGTAGGAAAAATGTACAGCAATTACTTCAGAAAACAGAACTTTTTGAAGTCTAGGATGAAATTTTCCATATTTCTCATGGTATTGCTGTCCTATTCCCAGTCTTTCTAGAAAACAGAATACTGAGAACAGGGTTGGGGGGAAAAGCAGGATGCCACTAGGAATCAAAACCATTTTGAAATCAAGACTTAAGCATTAGAAAATTCGCCTATGAAGTTTGTGAAGGGTGGAAGTCCATTTTCACATGTAGTCAAAAAGTATTTTCTTCTCTATCCTAGTGTTAAAAACTTCATACATAGCAACATTAAGCAGAGATTGATTAAGGTCTTGAGAAGTTTGTTTCTGCTTTATAGTTTCCCTTTTTAATAAGTGAATAGTGCACACATCTGATCAGGAGACAAGACAAATGCAATACATCCTTTGCAAACTCTGCCCAATTAGTGAACACACTCGTGATCTTCCATTTTTACTGGCCAGGTTCTCCAGCTGCATATGTTCTTTTGCCCAGCTGTCAGTGTCAGGTCTGTGGAACATAGAAGTGGTTGTTCTCCACTTCTGTGCCACCGGTGTGAAAAAATTAATATCATCTGTCTGAAGCTGAAGGGATTTATAATGCAGTTCTTGCTAAAGGCACAATTTTCCGTGAATCTAGTAACAACTGTTTTAAGCAGCTATCCCAAGAGGAAGTTTTCTCAATTACTAGCCTGGTTGCCAAATGCTTTCATCAGTCTTGGTCAGTGAGACAGGTGACAATGGCTGCAAGCAAACCTGAGCATGCCCAGGCAGATTTAAGAGGCACCTGTAAGTTCTTCATGGCTTTTGAGAAAGGGCAAGTGGGTAATATTTGCAGTTGACACTGACCGACTGCAAGGTCACTCACTTATACAGAAAGTGCTTTAATATGGGGTAATTTCATTTTCTTTTTCTCTCAGCTCTGTCTGGGCTGTCAGGCTGACATGTACTGTTAGAGCCAGGATGCTGCTCGTCATTCAGGGGGTTGCTGCATGTCAAGTGAAGGTATCTTTACAAGTAGGCTAGTCAAAAATTGAGTTGCCAGGGTGTCAAGGCTGTAATTGAGCAACAGCCTCCATGGGAGCTCTGTGGGCCTGCTGACAGTGTGACTGGAACTTCTGAAATGATTGTGCAAGCTGACATCCTGCTGACTGGAAAACACTTGGGGAAGACTAATTTACTTTACTGCTAATTAAAAAAAGAGTAAGATAGTGAGAAACAGAGACAAAACTAAAAACACCTTCTTCCCTGCCTTCTCCCCCAGCTATGTCCAACTTGGGGGAAGCTTCTGGTGCCTGCTCACAGAGGTCCCCAACTAGCAAAACTTTGCCACATAAGCCCAATATAGGTTTAATCATCTTAAGTTTACTTTTCAGAAAAGATACAGTTGTCCTAAAGAAATAACAGGTATTCTTGTTGATCTGCTGGGTTTCTCCTAGGGAAGGGCATGCTCAGTCTGTGCTTGGTGATAGCCCCACTTGGAAGGATGCTTTGACAAGATCTTTCTGCTGTCAGCACAACACTTGTTTTATTAAAGCCCTAGAGGTTTCAAACAAAGGTTAAGCTTGTTGATCATCTTACCAAAGCAAAAAGAAACTAGTCTGTTCTGTTTCAGTGGTGTTGGAGTTGGAAGAATACTTCCCTTTATGCTCACAGGTGTTTGTCATACACAGTGAGTTCAGACTTCAAATAAGGGAGCAATATAATAAGGGGATAAGAGATTTCCTCCCAGGCTGCTTTCAACAGTGTTGGTTTATGCATGAGAAGAACTGAATCCTCAAGTCATATCTGCAGTGAAGGGAGATACATAAACCTTGCGACTTTATACCTCTAAAATATTGACTATTTCAGCATCAGTGGAAAACGCATATCACTACCAGAGCACAGCTTTCCAGACAACTTCTCTGCTTGATAAACTGGATCAGGAGCACTTCAGGAAATGCAGAATGATTCACCTGTAATTGCTGAAGGTTTGAAAATAGCCTTATCACAGGAATATATCCTTTTTCCTGTTTGAAAAAGAAATTTGAAAAGAAGTGAGATTACTTATACCCTTTCATCTGTATGTGTGGGATATTTCTATTAAAACTTCCACACTGATACTGAAGAAGTACATTAATTATTCCCTTCCAGACAGTTGGAGAATTTAAAGCTAGAAGTTGAACACAGTCAGATGATTTAGAATATTTGTGTATTTATATACAAAGCAGAGCTTTATATACAGATGTATATAAATTGTGACTCCTCCCTCTTTTTGATATCAAAACCATGTAGTTTTGAATATGAAACACTCGGAATTCAGAAGCAGATTGATAGTCAGTACCCTTTATAAACAAAATCGGAAATACAGCTCATTTGTAATCTTCAGCATCTTAACTGACCGACACTTAGTGAATTCAGAACAAAGTTAAATTTTTCTCTGGGTTTGTAATACCCATCATTTTTTTGAAAGGGGTTCAAAGCAGAGCTGGACATGAGATGTCGCAATGCAGAACAGTTGCCTACTGCCATGTGAGCTTGCTTAAGTATGTTGTTAGTTATTTTGTTAGGCTGTGTGTAAAGGTCAAGACAGAGTGATTCAGAGTAAGAGTCACTCCTTGATGTGGCTTGCAAAGAGATACATTCTTTTTCTTACTCAGCCCCAGATCTAAAAGATCTACTGAGGAGAAGAGACGAAGACAAACATCACTGGTATTGAAGACAGATGTCAGACTTCAGGGAATATGGTGTTTACAAAGAAAATGTTGAGGGTCAGCAAAGATTTATGTAATCATTTCAAAATCTATGTAATACAAAAAAGTCAGGTTTGGTTTCATTTGAGAAAGGGCTGATAAGGGATTTAGTTAAGTTACTTGAGATTTGTTTTCTCTTCATGTCCACTACTTGATCAAAACCCCTGATTGAATGAGAGATAAGCTCCTTTTAACTTCATTGAGGTCAGGACTTCCCCTGTGATTGCCAAGCTTTATGTAAATGCTAGTTCTCAGGTGAGAATCTAGAGATTTTCTCTGACTGTGGGTGAACAACGGAATAGCCACAAACAGAAGAAGGAAAACTGTCCCACTTATGTGAAGGCATCAGGTGTCGTCTCTGATGAAAAGCCATTTTTGCTGCCTGCCACGGAAATCTCTCAGACTACATCTGCAGACTACATCAGCTGAAAACACATCCATCTTTCCACACCATTTAGGCCATTGCCTACTTAATGGTACATATAATGGAAAGAAATTGCCACCTGGTGGTTAAGATATGGGACGGCTCCCAAGGGTATAATTATATAGGCGGCTTTTTAATATTTGAACGGTACTGGCTGTAGAGATGTATCCCTGCCTCTGGATTTAGTTCATATTATGGCTTGCAGAAATCAGTGGCATTATTTTCCTTTGTGTTTTCCTTAATTGCTGAAAAAGTCTATTTCAAATATGAATTAGCTATGTGTATTAGCTACGGGCTATGGAACTCTGGATTGAAGTGTGGTTGAAGGTGTAGAGGACAGAAAGGGTAAAAACGACCAGTAATGTATTAAGTTGGAAAGAGCTAGTGTCAAGTGAAGTACTGCACTAACTTGGCTTTACAAGAGACATGCGTTGCTGATCTAAGAAGTGAATCCGCAAATGCGGCCAACACAGAGAATTAAAGTAAGTCCAGATATTGACAGTCAAGAAGCCCATACCTCTGCATTTTTTGAGTTACCATTAAGGCAAGGAAGGAAAAAAGTCGAGTAGAGGGGAAATGGAGAGAGAGGTGACAGACAGACAATGTTCATCAATTTTAGTTCTCTTGAACTAGAAGAGCAAGATTTGCTAGGCAGGTAAGATGACCAAGCACAGAGGCATTTACTAAATATGGGATGGCAGGTCGATTTAAAGGGGTTCTCTAGAGAGGCCATCACTTCCGTAGATGCCTGTGTCACTACCATGCGAGTGGAAACATGCACAAAGTTATCCTGTAAGAAGGAAAAGAATCTGACAAGTATAGTAGGAAGGAATCAGACACATTCCCTGAGAGATGCAAATCCACGCAAAGATGTAACGCCAAAAAATACGGCTACCAGTAAGTTGCATCGGAAATTACATCTGGGTGTAATATTGCAGAAAGATTTGGAAACACACATGCTGAGGCACCTTGTCAAGGAACAGAGGGGACAACAGACCAGACATCTGTAACCTAGGCTTTGTTTAAGCACTTTTCTGAGAATTTTGGTTGGTGCAGTGGCTGTTTGCGTGGGGACAACTTATCTATGGCATAGAAGTGATTGCAATGAAGTACTGTGTTTCCTTTTTGTTATCGGGAAGATGTGGTCAAATTTGAAAAAGTTAAGAAGGAAAGAAGAGTGTTTGAAGGCAAGGATGCTTTGGGGCATTTCAGCACACCAGTAAAACTAAGTTGTGCCTCCCAGAAGGATGAAGTGTTAGCACAAAGCTGTGGCTGAACTGTTTGCTATTATGAGAAAAAGAGGGAGAGGTACAGAAAAAACTGAAACTGCTGTGCTGTGCTGGGAAGGCAGCTGTGTAGAGTCAGGTTTGCTGTTCCTATGAGTGACTGATGGTGAGAATCAGTCTTGTATTGACTGAGAAAGTGAGTCCCGTTGTCCGACTCAATTCTTTCGGGAGTGCCATGTCGCCACAGGACTTGTTTTTCAAGGCCCAGGATGGTATTCCGGGCAGTGGCATGGGGCACAGGGTAGGTTTCCATCCATCCGGTGATGGCCTCCACCATTGTGAGCACATAGCGCTTGCCTTGGCGGGTTTGTGGCAGTGTGATGTAGTCAATCTGCCAAGCCTCCCCATTTTTATATTTTAGCCATTGTCGTCCATACCACTGAGGCTTTACCCGCTTGGCTTGCTTGATTGCAGCGCATGTTTCGCATTCATGGATAACCTGTGCAATGGTGTCCATGGTCAAGTCCACCCCTCGGTCACGGGCCCATCTGTATGTTGTGTCTCTTCCTTGGTGGCCCAAGGTGTCATGGGCCCACCGAGCCATAAACAGTTCACCCTTATGTTGCCAGTCCAGATCCACCTGAGCCACTTCAATCTTGGCAGCCTGATCCACCTGGTGGTTGTTTTGATGTTCTTCAGTGGCCTGACTCTTAGGGATGTGGGCGTCCACGTGACAGACTTTTACAACCAACTGCTCCAGCCAGGCAGCAATATCTTGCCACAATGGGGCAGCCCAGATAGGTTTGCCTCTGCGCTGCCAGTTGTTCTTCTTCCATTGCTGCAGCCACCCCCACAAGGCATTGGCCACCATCCAAGAGTCGGTGTAAAGACAGAGCACTGGCCACTTCTCTCGACTGCCAATGTCTAAAGCCAGCTGGATGGCTTTCACCTCTGCAAACTGGCTGGACTCACCTTCTCCCTCTGCAGTTTCCACGACTTGTCGTGTAGGGCTCCATACAGCAGCCTTCCACCTCCGCTGCTTCCCCACAATAGGACAGGACCCATCCGTGAACAGGGCATACTGTTTCTTATCTTCTGGCAGCTGGTTTTACAGTGGGGCCTCTTCAGCACGTGTCACCTCCTCCTCTGGCGATGCTCCAAAATCTTTGCCTTCTGGCCAGTCCATGATTACCTCCAGAATTCCTGGGCGACTGGGGTTTCCCATTCGGGCACGCTGGGTGATCAGCACGACCCACTTACTCCACGTGGCATCGGTGGCATGATGCGTAGAGGGGACCCTCTCTTTGAACATCCAGCCCAGGACCGGCAATCGTGGTGCTAGGAGGAGCTGTGCTTCAGTGCCGACCACTTCTGAAACAGCTTGAACACCTTCATATGCTGCCAGAATCTCTTTTTCAGTGGGAGTATAGCGGGCCTCAGATCCTTTGTATCCCCGGCTCCAAAACCCCAGGGGTCGACCTCGAGTCTCCCCTGGTGCTTTCTGCCAGAGACTCCAGGTTGGGCCATTCTCCCCGGCTGCGGTGTAGAGCACGTTTTTAACATCTTGCCTTGACTGGACTGGACCAAGGGCTACGGCATGAACTATCCCATTTAATTTGTTCAAATGCCAGTCGTTGCTCAGGGCCCCATTCAAAATCATTCTTCTTCCGGGTCACGTGGTACAGAGGACTCACAATTTGGCTGTAATTTGGGATGTGCATCCTCCAAAAACCCACAACACCTAAGAAGGCCTGTGCTTCCTTTTTGCTGGTTGGTGGAGACATAGCTGCTATTTTGTTGATGACATCCATTGGGATTTGACGGCGCCCATCCTGCCATTTTATTCCCAAAAACTGAATCTCTTGCGCAGGTCCCTTGACTTTACTTCGCTTAATGGCGAAACCGGCTTTCAGAAGGATCTGAACTTTTTTCTCCCCTTTCTCAAAAACTTCCTCCGCTGTGTCACCCCATACAATGATGTCATCGACGTACTGCAGATGTTCTGGAGCTTCACCCTTTTCCAGTGCAGTCTGGATTAGTCCATGGCAAATGGTGGGACTGTGTTTCCATCCCTGGGGCGGTCGATTCCAGGTGTACTGGATGCTCCTCCAGGTGAAAGCAAAGTGTGGCCTGCACTCTGCTGCCAAAGGGATGGAGAAGAATGCATTAGCGATGTCCATTGTCGCGTACCACTTGGCTGCCTTTGACCCCAGCTGATACTGAAGTTCTAGCATGTCTGCCACGGCAGCACTCAGCGGTGGTGTGACTTCATTCAGGCCGCGGTAGTCTATTGTCAGTCTCCACTCTGCAGCAGATTTTCTCACTGGCCATATGGGACTATTAAAGGGTGAGCGAGCTTTGCTGATCACTGCTTGACTCTCCAGCTGGCGGATCAGCTGATGAATGGGGAGAAGGGAGTCTCGGTTGGTACGATACTGTCGCCGGTGCACTGTTGTGGTTGCAATGGGCACCTGTTGTTCTTCAACCCTCAGCAACCCCACAACGGAAGGATCCTCTGAGAGACCAGGCAAAATGGACAGCTGTTTAATTTCTCCTGTCTCCACAGCAGCTATGCCAAAAGCCCACCGATACCCCTTTGGGTCCTTGAAATACCCTCTCCTAAGATAGTCTATACCAAGGATGCACGGAGCCTCGGGGACAGTCACAATGGGGTACTTCTGCCAGTCCTGCCCAGTGAGGCTCACTTCAGCCTCCAATACACTCAGCTCTTGGGACCCCCCTGTCACTCCCAAAATACAAATGGACTCTGACCCTTTGAAATCTGATGGCATTAAAGTACACTCTGCACCAGTGTCCACTAGAGCTTTATACTCCTGTGGATCTGACGTGCCAGGCCACCGAACCCACTCCGTCCAATAAACGCAGTTGTCCCTTTCCTCCACCTGGCTGGAGGCAGGGCCCCTCTAATCCTGGTCAGAGAATTTGCTGCTCACCTGCTGTAAGAATGACTTGGAGGTCCCCTCCAGAGACTCAGAATCAAGATCAAACTGCCTACCTGGTCTGGAGAGCTGGCTGCTGGAAACTGGAGCGGCATTTTTCCTAACAGAATCCCCTTTCGTGATTGTTTTACCTCGCAACTCATGCACTTGTGCCTCTAGACTTGAGGCGGGTTTTCCATCCCACTTCCTCATGTTCTCTCCGTGGTCACGCAGGTAGAACCACAGGGTACCCTGTGCTGTGTAGCCTCTGCATTCCCTCTCCTGAGCAGAGAAACGCTTGCCCCTAATAGCTGAGACACTCGCCCGTACAGGTGGGGAGTAGGATATATGCTCTTTGATTTGCCACACCTCTCGGGCCAGTTTCTCCACTGCTGAGACAACGGAGGAAGAGGGACTTTCCTCATATTGCCGGAGTCTGACAGCCACCTCATCCACTGTTGGTGCCTCCTTACCCTTCCAGTTTACAACTGCCAGTGAGTTGGCATATGAGGAGGGTGCGCTCCGCACAAACTTCCTCCACATAGATGCTGTGCACTGGACTTCATCTGGGTCTGTGGGTAACTGCTCATCGTCTGGTTCATAGTAAACCAGCTCCTGCACAGCTAATTCCCTCAAGTACTGAATACCCCTTTCTATATTGGTCCACTTGCCAGGACAGCATACAAAATCGTCACTGAAGGGGTACCTCTCCCTCACCTCTGACAGAATTCTCCTCCAGAGGCTGAGGACTTGTTCCTTTTTCCCAATGACCTTGTCAATGCCCCCATCCCTGGCCAGGGATCCCAGCTGCTTGGCTTCCTTGCCCTCTAGTTCCAAGCTGTTGGCCTTGTTATCCCAGCACCGCAGCAGCCAGGTGACAATGTGCTTGCCTGGGTGGCGGCTGAAATCTTTCCGCATGTCTCGCAGCTCGCTCAGGGACAGGGACTGGGTGATGATTTCTGTCTCTATCTCCTGCGATGACCCTGGCTCACTGTCATCCCTCCCGGAGCGATCTGCTCTCTTTGCATCTTTCTTTAGTTTTACAGGGGCCACTGCTGCTGGCACAGGTTGGTCATTGGGCTCAGCCATGATACCTGTAGCTGGAGCTGGGGCTGGAGCTGCTGCTGTGCCTGCCGGGGAAACCGAGGCAGACCCTGCAGCTGTGGCAGCAGCAGCCGTGGTGCCAGTCAGGGGGGCTGTGACTGCCTGCTGGGCTGGAGGGGCTGCAGGGCCGACTGGGGGGGGCAGCACCAGTCGTAGTGCCTTCAGCTTCATTTCCCCCCCTTTCCCCTTTAGGGCACTGAACAGTGTTGAACAGGGCTCGGTAGGCGTGAGCCAGACCCCAGCACATTGCGGTGATTTGTGTCTCTCTGGAGTTCCCAGGGTGGCAGCACACTTTTTGCAAATACTTTACTAGTTTGTCTGGATCCTGCACTTGCTCAGGGGTGAGTTTAAAAAACATCTGGGGTGTCTACTGCCCTAGGTACTTTCCCATGCTGTCCCACACACCCAGCCACTCACAGCTATCCAGGTCTCTGCATGATGTTCTTAACTACTTGCTTAACCCTAAACAAGACCCAAAACCCATTCAGGAATCAGAACAAAAGGAAAGTGCTGCCCTGAGCATCCCACGGGTACTCGAAATTCTCAAAAGCAGTTAGGACTAGCCTGAGGGAAAGAGGGGGGGCGAAAGAGTAGGGGAAGGTATCCCCTTCGGTTTTCCCCACAGATTGGGTTTGATTATTAACAAATTCCAAGACATAGGATCCGAAGTATGGAAATGACTGCAGTGCCGCATGCAAATACAAGCCTAATTTCATGCACAGTGATGTTATCAAGTCATAAATCGATATCGTACAGTAGAGCAAAATTATCATCCTGATCTTTTTCCCAGCGATGATGAACAGCACGGCATTGAATACATACTGCAAATAAGGATTCAAATACCAGAGCCATCTGATCAAAGTCAGCAATATTTTTTACTGGCGACCATTTAACTAACACAGTAAATATGTACAACAAATTATAACAACATCTAACAAAGTTGTTTTAACACCCTCTGCTCAGCCCTGCCGTTATCCCTGCCCCATGCTTGGGTGCCTAATTAATGTTCTGGTTTCGGCTGCAGCAGGCAACAAAAGTGCCACGCGGCCGCCCCTCCCCCTGCCGGGGTGTGGAGGAGAATGAAAAGAAAGAGGCAGAAACTGGTGGGTCGGGATAAGGGCAGTTTAACAGAACAGCAAACAGAGGGAAACAGGAACAACAACGATATAGAAAAGGGGATTACACAGAACAAACCCGCAGAACAGAGCCCGCAGAACAGACCCGCTTTCTCGGACCGCACCGCCGCTGTGCCCTCCCGAGCCGCGAGAGAGTTCCCACCGCGCCACCCCCCTCACCGGAACCCAGCATGACGGCACATGGTGTGGAATACCTGGCTCTGTTTGGCCAGGTTGGGGTTGGGTCAGCCCACCCGGCTGTGCCCCTTCCTGGATTCTGGTGAAAATTAACCCTGTCCTGGCCGAACCCAAGACACAAGGCTGTGACAGAAACCACTTCAGTACAATAAATGATAGCCCTTCTGGAACTTTTTCCATGCCAGCATGGAAATATACTCCCAGAACTAAATAGCATCTTTGCCACATCAGATTCCTCAACAGGCTCTGCACTTCAGTACTGTGTCTCCAGGTATTTTATCTTACTGCTTTTCCTAACCTCCTCTTCCTTCCCATTTCTATTTCTTCTTGATATTGCTGGGTTAGAAAGCATTCTTAGAGATTACATTTGTGTAGTGCTCATGATACAATGGCAGCATTTCAAAAATAGCTAATGGCAATAAGAATCATTCCTCTGGCAGATGTCTGAAACTGCCAGCAACAGCACGGAGTGGAAGAAAGGAGTGACTTTGAGTGGTCCAGTGAAGTGGATCTTATGGGAATAATGGCACAATGAAAACTAAGAAAAGATTAAATTGAATTGCACTGAGAGGAAAAAACCCCTATGTTGTTACCAACAGTGGAGCCTGCTAGGCTCTGGAATAGTCTCCTGAGTAATTGCTTTAGTCACTTTGAAGTAGACTGAACACAGCCCTAAAGAATACACTGTTTGGTACTAGTCTCCAGGGAGATGGGCTAAGTGTAATCTAACTGGCCATTTTTATCTCTTCCTTATGTGTCTCCAGGAGTTGTAGCCATGTGCTTCATTACTTCAGTAGCTCAGTTCACAGAGTGCAATCAGCTATCAGCTTTGATTCTGCCAATCTGTGGATTTAAGCACCATGTTCACCAGTATGCTCCCTCCTTTCTGAGGAGGAGAAGTGTGAGGAAGGAGGAGGGTGACAGGGCAGGGAAACTGCTGAGTTTAAGGCTCATGGTTGGTATGCTGTGCAGACAGACAAATCAATCGGCCCCTGCCAGGGCATCTTAATCAGAAGCGTGTGGTTCACTGCAGTGGTTAAGTGCTACCGTGCTGGTGATGGCATCTTCTTCAGAGACACTATTGATTGCTCTTCTCTCTCTTCTGAAAAGAGATTCCAACTGTGTAGACAGCATCAGGGAGAGAGCTGGTGGAGAAGTGCCCTCTTACAGCTCTACAGGATTAGGATTGACAGTTTAATTTCCCTGGGGGCAGGCAAACTGTCATTCTAATTCAGCCAGACTAGTGTGGGAAAGAGGAAAGAGATGACTGTTTGAGAGGTCCATTGATTATCTGAATAAGCCTGGTGTAAGGCCGAAGAAGATGCAGTGCAAAACCATGCAAGCTGAGGTGAGGGAGCATGTGTTTGGGAAATGTCTTTGAAGGGAAATCCACTTTCAGAGTAAGATGGAAGAGAGCAGCACATTGCAGAGTGACCTTTGCTTGGAGTGGAAGAGAATCCCAGAGCTGCGTGGCATCAGAGTGGGGATGTTATAATCCTCTGGTAATGCTAAAATACCAGACTGTTAAAAGAAACATGAGAGTAAGCAAACAAACATATGATATTCAGGGTAGGAGTATCTTTTGGTGACTGTGTGTTTGACTACATGTGCAAGTGTCTGCTTATATGCTCTCCATTAGTAGTCTTGTGATTTTGAAAACGCAAGCGTGTTATACAAAATAAAGGTGATGCAAAGCAGTCAGAGTATATTTTCAAGAAAGGAGGAGATGCAGTGTCACCACGCATGCCATTGTGGTTTTATGAGAAATTCCTTTAGACACCAAGTAAAACTTTGATTCCTTCCTTTTCCCTAAACAAAACCAGCAATACTTGCATAAAACATACCATGCTGACAACAAATGAAGTCTATCCAGTTACCTGTTTAACGTGGGCTATCCCATGTGCCTTACACATCAGTATGTAGACTGCAAATCTTCTGTGAACAGATGTATGAAGTCTCTTCTGCTGTGTTTCGTTGCAGTGTCTCATCAAGCAGACAGCCAGGTCTGAAGTAGCTTTATAATTTCTTTTTTGAAAAGACTGCTCGTAAATGTACCAATTAGTTGCCAGCTCTACGCAGATTTTGACACGAGTTTTTGTTGGCAATTGCATTGCCACACTGACCTCGTTATTATGTAGAATTCTCTCTCTGGTTTGTTTAGTTGTGAAATACTTGTTATTTTAATTTGAGAGCATTGAGAGTTAGTAAGCTAGTTACATCTTTCCTGGCAATGGAAATTTTACCAAAGATAGATCCTGAAAAGTGCAGTTGTTGCTTCTAAGCTTGTGCACTCTTCCCCTAGAGAAACAAACATGGAGTGTCACATACTAGAAAAGTGGGAGAGGGTGAGGTTTTAGCTGGAGGGCGGGTGTGGTGCTTTGCATGAGTGATTATCAGGATGCAAGAGAATTGGGAAGGCTGGCTGTAAAATATTCAAGTGCTTAGAATCTCTTTACCAAACACATTTATGTCGTGTTGAATACATATTAGGAAATACATGTTCATCTAAACTACAGGTAATTCTACAAAGAGCTAAATTATACCCACATTGATTAAAACACTTCCTCAAAGCTACTGCTGATTTGCACTTATACAAAGAGCAGCAGTGTGCTAGCCGTGGATTTTTGTGTGAATAAGCATATCTAAGGAGAAGGGAGTGCTGTTTTCATCGCATTCACCACTTTCTTAGGTCTTGTTCCTTCACACCAATAAATCAACTGCCAACACTTTTTTATTTCTGGGCCCCTCTTGCCTCTGTATTGACTGGCATGCAGAAGATACACATCTGTGGGAGCTCACTGCTAGTGCGGTAATGAGGAGTATAAATAACAGCACAGCACTGAAACCGACCTACCTAAATAGCAACATTTTGGTGAAGCTCTCACTGTACTTTATGGGTGTGCAGAGCACTGGGGAGGCTGAAAAAAAGAACTGCTTTTTGAGAGCTGATTTTTCTTTGTTTGCATGAACTGGGGTCAGATGGATGTGGGTCCAAAGAGCAGCTCTCAGAGAATCCTGGTAGAACACTGGTAGAATAAAAAGGTGATTGGTGGTGCGGTGCTGGGGGAAGAAGCCCTTGTCCCAGCCTGTTTAGCTGAAGCTCCAGTGTATGGTGGCATGTAAGAAATTAGAATTGCTCAGTGGTGGTCAAGGGTGGTAAAATATTCATTCACGTGAGTCTTAAAGTACCCAGTGAGAGGAGACACGACTGACCATTTTTCATAAGCCTCTCTTATCCTCTAGGTGAAAAATAGCCTTATAACAATTTGTTTCACTCAGCTTCTTTACAGCATGTATCTCTCTTTTCTGAAGCCATTTTCAAATGTATATCTCTGATTCAACCTCAGTAATAATTCCAGACCTCAGCATGACCACATTGTTCAGAATGAAGAGGTGCAGTTACTGCACCAGACAGCAAAATAAAACCAAACCAGGGAAGAGCATGTGGATGTGCTTTTGAATACTGTCCAATTATGCTACGCTGATACTAAAGCACACTATTATGAAGTGCTGATAGGTTTAAAGAATGCCATGGTTTTCATTACAGATCCAGACCTTGATGGCAAGATATGTAGAGTATGAGAAGTCAGTCTACACGATTAGAGATTGGACAGCCCATGGTAACAGTTCTCAGCCTTTTCCATACTGTGACCTGTCTTACAGCCCCATAATGCTTCTGGACTCCTTTGTCATCCAGTCATGCAGCAAAGGCAGCGTGGGTCTGACTGGGAATTCAGGAGCTAGTGGTCTCTACAGTGGAGGCTTTGACAGGGGTTAGTGTTAAGGCATCCTATTGCGTCGGATTTCACACTCATGAAATGGGGCTGCTACTCGGTCAGCAGCCAGTCGTCGTTACCACATACTGGTGGAGCATAAAATACACATCGTGTCACAAAATGGCTTCGGGCAGACACCACAGAAACTCTGTGGGTAAATTTCTAGGAGGATTGAATGAACCTGTTAAAGCTTACCCAAGACAGCCCAGTAGTTAGTGTTAGATTAACCATTTCAGCATGCAGAAGCTAAAGGAAAAGAAATGTTTTACTGAAAGTTCTCATGCAAACACAGACTGTACTGTGTTGTAACATTTCAGTCCATCTAAAAATTTTAGTTATAGCTGTGATTGCAGGTAGTGGTATTGCTGGCAAGGCCCAAGGACTGGATCAGAACTGACGGGTGGGACATTTGGCTCATGCACAGTCCTTTTCTGTGCTCTTGCAGAGCAGCACATGTGTTCCCTGAGTGTCAGTAATTGCAAGGTAATGGTACTGTCATGCTGCTTTTGAGCTGGATTGGGCTGCTGGGCTCAGAAAAGGTGAAATGCTTCAGGCTCTTAAACATTAGACTCAGGAATTTACTTATTTCTTGCACAGAGGAGGTAGCTTTTTGGAGAACATATAGAGGTTAAGCACAATCTAATGTTTTATTCAACCATGTATTCAGGGAGAAAAAAAAGTGATAGATGTTGGGATGTACAAATGGGTGGACGATAGGCTGATACTTCTGCCATGACCTTGTCTGGCATGCTCTGCAAGACAAAATAGACCCCTTGAATTTCATTTTTTCCAGAGCTGTGAGGATGAACTATGTGTGTTTGTGCAATGCGCTCAAAAAATAAATCTAGTTATTTTTATCTTACTGTTCTTAACCAGAATCACAGAACCACAGAATAGAAGGGGTTGGAAGGGACCTCTGTGGGTCATCTAGTCCAACCCCCCTGCCGAAGCAGGGTCACCTACAGTAGGCTGCACAGGATCTTGTCCAGGCGGGTCTTGAATATCTCCAGAGAAGGAGACTCCACAACCTCCCTGGGCAGCCTGTTCCAGTGCTCCGTCACCCTCAGAGGGAAGAAGTTCTTCCTCATGTTCAGACGGAACTTCCTGTGCTTCAGTTTGTGCCCATTGCCCCTTGTCCTGTCACTGGGCACCACTGAAAAGAGCTTGGCCCCATCCTCCTGACACCCACCCTTCAGATATTTGTAGGCATTTATAAGGTCCCCTCTCAGCCTTCTCTTCTTCAGGCTGAACAAGCCCAGTTCCCTCAACCTCTCCTCGTAGTGGAGATGCTCCAGTCCCCTCACCATCCTTGTAGCCCTCCGCTGGACTCTCTCCAGTAGCTCTTCATCCTTCTTGAACTGGGGAGCCCAGAACTGGACACAATACTCCAGATGAGGCCTCACCAGGGCAGTGTAGAGGGGAAGGAGAACCTCCCTTGTCCTGCTGGCCACACTCTTCTTGATGCACCCCAGGATCCCATTGGCTTTCTTGGCAGCCAGGGCACACTGCTGGCTCATGGTTAACCTGTCGTCCACCAGGACACCCAGGTCCCTCTCCGCAGAGCTGCTCTCCAGCAGGTCCACCCCAAGCCTGTACTGGTGCATGAGGTTGTTCCTCCCCATGTGCAGGATCCTGCACTTGCCCTTGTTGAACCTCATCAGGTTCCTCTCTGCCCAGCTTTCCAGCCTATCCAGGTTACGCTGAATGGCAGCACAGCCTTCTGGTGTATCTACCCCTCCTCCCAGTTTGGTGTCATCATCAAACTTGCTGAGGGTACATTCTAACTCTTCATCCAGGTGGTTGATGAAGAAGTTAAACAAGACTGGGCCCAGTACTGACCCCTGAGGGACACCACTTGTCACCAGCCTCCAACTAGACTCAGCGCCGCTGATGACAACCCTCTGAGTTCTGCCATTCAGCCAGTTCTCTATCCACTTCACCGACCAAATAGAACTTGGGACAAAGGTATCTATCTCTGTACTACAATAATCTTCACTCAGTTCTGGCCTCGTTTTGTTTTTTTCTGAACTGCAGGAACCCAATTACGCAGTAGGATTTGGCCCTTATTTGCCTGAAGCTGACAGGAAAATGAACATCTGATGAAGATTGAGTCAGTTTAAATGCATAGTAAAAAATAGATTCTTTCTATGGACAAGGTGGAAATAAGAGCCAGTTCTGCTGCAGAACATCATTGTAAGCCAAGGAGTTTGCAGTGTGTTTCAATGTGACCTCCCATTCCCCCTCATTATCTTCCACTTATTAACCCTGATCTAACTGTTATTGATAGCTCCATTATTCTGCTTGGGACAGCAGTGATGGTCTCACTGACCTTGCCCTAGGTGATCAGAAACTCATTTAATGCTGAGCGTACTCTGCAAAAGTATACTGAGGGAAAAGTATGTTCAGCATAAGAAACAGACGTGTTTTTACAAGGATTTCTTGTGGCGCTGTTAATTATCTCAAGAGGTGCATTGTACTCTGCTAAATGTATTGAAAACTTCTTGAAATTCCTCTTTAGTGTTAGAGAGAAAAGCTGTAATAAGAACAAGAGAATAAGAATTCCTAATCCTTGATGCTGCATAGTGTTAATTTTGGGAAAATGGCCCAGGAAAGCAAGACTAAACTAAAAACTAAGGGTCTAAGATTGTACTTGCTTGCATGGTTCTCTTTCTAGTGTGTCTACCTCTTGGGCAGTAGCATTAGCTGCTTTCTAAACACTCATTGTCTCAGAGAATAGAATTTCACATCCCACCGTTGAACTTTGCGTAGTTGATTTATTGGCAATGTGATAGCATTTCTGTTCTATAGAGAGTATATAATCACAAGGATTGCACTTCATGCACTTGGAGAACAAGTAATGCTCTTAGGGAAAATGAATGAGAATTGTGGCTGTCTGGTTCTTCCCCGAAGACTGGAATTTTGTGATACTCTGGCTTGTGCCACTGAGGCTTAGGGTTTTGTATGTGAGGTTGGAACACTTAGGCTATAAGAAATATTCCTGTAAGTTTATATTGATTTATTCAAGTTGATATAGATCTGTTTATTTATGATAAAGTTGTAATGTATCTTTTTGTGGTGGAAATGGGTTAAAAAATTCATTTTCTGTAGTAATTATTTCCTTCTTTTATATCTCAGTTTCAGCAATAGAAATAGTCAGCTTGTTGATTAATCACTGGTTTTAATTCCCAGTTTTGGTGCACTTGCATGTAGCTCTACTGCTTGTATGACACATACTATGCAGGAATATTTAATTGCATTAAAATAAGGTCACTGATGGAACTACAACAGATGTGCTTTCCATCTGCTCACACAAACATACATACGAGTGTTTTGGTTTTAGAAAAATACTATTTTGAATCTCTACTCTCACAATCAAACTAGACCTTTTAATCTTAACAGAGATAATACTCTTGGTGTGCTTACTAATTGGAGACAAGAAGACTGAGGTTTTCTGAAAACACTGGCTAAATTGCATACTGACAGATGAAAAACCCAGCATATGTTCTTTGTTTTAGTGATACTTCATGTCATCGCTCCTTGTTTCAGCAGGAAATTTATTAAAAATGAGTCATCTATTTAATAAATACAGAATGCAGGAGGGTGAAAAATAGTATTTAGTTAAAATGGTAGCAACTCAGTTTTTCAAAAAAAGGTGTCCAAATAGTCTATTTAAAATGTGTGTGTGTGTCATAGGGAACACCTCTGTGGCTCATTCCACCTGGATAAAGAAATACCAGGTTCATGCAAGACAGATCAGCACTGGAGACAATCCTGTGGCCCCTATGGCAGTGCTCTTTAGTGGATTTCTGGTTCTTGCGGTTTTGGTTTCATTTGGCTTTACATTCAAGTTTCATGCCATTGGCTCCTGATGGTCTATTTCTTTCTGAGTTTCCTGTGTCTTCAGTAGTACATAAGCTGTAACAGATTAGCAGCTACTGAATAACTGAAGGTAGAAAAGTCAAAACATATTGTTCGTAACATTGAAATTTCTCTTTGAGGCCTTTTTTTCAGGGATTCTTGTGTCAGAGACTGATCTGAAGCAGAAATAGCCAGATTTAGGTGAGACCGTATTTATATGGTGAAAATGCAATAGCCAGGCAGAGCTCAATAGGTGCTGTTGCTGTTTGTGCTGGTGTGGAAATTGTCCTTGGAAATTCTACTAGTAAGGAAGTGAGGAAAGGATTTTTATCCCATAAATGGCGAGGAATAAATTCGGACATGAATTATGTGTTTTCCCTTTGGAAACATAGAAAAGAACTAGTGTGGTTTCCTATAGGTGTTAGGCTGAGCTGCCTAAACGTTACTGTAGGAAAGAAAATCATAGAATCATAGGCTTGTTTAGGTTGGAGAAGATTCTTAAGATCATCAAGTCCAACTATTAACGTAACACTGCCAAATCTGCCACTAAACCAAGTCTGTAAGTGCTGCATCTAAACATCTTTTATATATCTCCAGGGATGGTGACTGAACCACTTCCCTGGGCAGACTGTTCCAATGCTTGATAGCCTTTTCAGAGAAGAAATTTTTCCTAATATCCAATCTAAACCTCCCCTGAGGCAACTTGAGACCATTTCCTTTCGTCCCATCACTTGTTACCTGGGAGAAGAGACTGAAAAGACTCCTTACAGGTAATTGTAGAGAGCGAGAAGGTCTCCCCTCAGCCTCCTCTTCTCCAGACTAAACAATCCCAGCTCCCTCAGCTGCTCCTCATAAGACTTGTGCTCTAGACCCTTCACCAGCTTTGTTACCCTACTTTGGACACGCTCCAGCACCTCAATGACTTTCTCGTAGTGAGGGACCCAAAACCGAACACAGTACTCGAGGTGTGGCCTCACCAGTGCCAAGTACAGGGGCATGATCACCTCCCTACCCCTGCTGGCCACACTATTCCTGATACAAGCCAGGATGCCATTGGCCTTCTTGGCCACCTGGGCACATTGCTGGCTCATGTTCAGCCGGCTGTTGATAAACACCCCAAGGTCCTTTTCCACCAGGCATCTTTCCAGCCACTCCTCCCCAAGCCTGTAGTGTTGCGTGGGGCGATTGTGACCCAAGTGCAGGACCCAGCATTTGGCCTTGTTGAACCTCACACAGTTGGCCTTGGCCCATCAATCCAGCCTGTCCGGATTCCTCTGCAGAGCCTTGCTAACCTCGAGCAGATCAACACTCCCACCCAATTTGCTGTCATCTGCAGACTTACTGGGGCTGCACTCAATCCCCTCATCCAGATCATTGATAAAGACATTAAACTGAACTGGGCCCAGTACTGAGCCCTGGGGAACACCACTAGTGACCGGTTGCCAACTGGATTTAACTCCATTCACCACAGGTCTTTGGGCCCGGCCATCCGACCAGTTTTTTAACCAACGAAGAGTATGCCCGTCCAAGCCACGAGCAGCCAGTTTCTCCAGGAGAATGCTGTCGGAAATGGTGTCAAAGACTTTGCTAAAGTCTAGGTAGACATCATCCACAGCCTTTCCCTCATCTGCTAAGCTGATCACCTTGTCATAGAAGGATATGTTTGTCAAGCAGGACCTGCCTTTCTTAAACCCTTCCTGGCTGGGCCTGATCACCTGCTTGTCCTGTAGGTGCCGTGTAATGGCAATTAAATGCAAGGAGAAGAAATATGAATGTAGCTGCTCTTATAGAAGAGAAATTGATTCAGTTACTTAATCCAGAATCCTGCCTTCTTCTACCCAGCTTTGTATCCTTCTCCCTCTATGACTTGTCAAAAGGTTTTGCTGGAAATTTCATTCTTATGCAGTGGCCTATGCTACTAAGTCTAAACTAAAATATTGCTAAAATCATGTTTCTCTGGAGTATGCTGGCACTTATATTCTGATCTGGAATGATTCTGGAAAATTTTGGCTCCTTCAATGGATTTTTCTTCTCTGTAGTGTATGAAGAGCCTCCAGAAAGTGGAGGCTCTTACTTCTGAAACAATCCATTGAATTATGAATTTTGTGGCTAAGCTAGTTTTTTTTTCTGAAGAACTGTATTTCTATGCCCACATTCATTTGCATGGAGTGATTCTAAGATTAACTCATTGTTTGGAGGGTCAAAACCCCTGTGCTGGGTTTCTTCCTGTTCTGAGCCTAATGTAGTTCATCTTGCCACCATCCATGAAGTTACCTTTGAATGCATTGTAAACACTATTGTATTGTTGTCACCACACATCAATGTTCTTGCTGACTTTTATGCACTTGAGTGAAAGCAGAGCTGGAATAAGGATGTTTGGGGTGGGACTGCAGCCATGTCTCAGGTGTCCATCGGACTGTGCTGCTGGGAAAGTCTTGAAGGGATGAGAATGAAGACGCTGTGATCACTTGTCCTCTTGTTAGTTCACTGTTGCCTCTCCAACAACTACCTCTGGGAAAGAGATGGAAGTTCTGAACTTTGAAGTGGGCTATGAATTTTTCATTTCTTCATTGCCTGAACCAAGGTAGTATGAATTTCAGCAACTGGATCCAGAATTTGTTATCTTCCAGACGATGTTTACAATAAAGCTGAATATTACTCTACCACTTTTTTTCCCCTTCCTTCCTCCTGGTCCTCTTCCTCCTCTCTGATCTCCAAGAGCTGTTCAGAACTGTACTGCCCACGTAATTTTCTAGTCTCCTTGCTATTCACCCGCCAACTTGGTTGTCTGGAGTGTTCCTGCCTCACTTCTGGTCCACAAAAGCCTGAATTCTGAGTGTGTTCTTTTTGGGCTTAATTCTCTGTGGTACCAGTGTAAACTAGGGTAGGTTCACTGATCTTGGTGAAATACCATTAAAATGTAACTAGTAGGAATGAATGGAATCAGTCATGCTGGGTGAATCATCTACTGAGTTTAGCTGAAATGGTGCCTTCGAAAGGACTTCAGAGTTCACCTTCTATAGAAGCAGTTTGCTTCATAATACGTCACACTTGTAAGCTCTGACAAGAGAAAAGAAGGATGATTACAAAAATGAAATCTACATCTGTACACACCTGTGTCTTTAAGGGTGTTTGTTTAAAATCTGAGTCAGGAACTAGATTTGAACCTAAAATATGCTGTCCCCAAACAGACAACTTCAATTGTCTGTGAGTTGTACTGAGATGGATCTGCTGTTGCTTTGACTGACCACCAAAACAATTACCCAAGGAACTGATTTTACTGTAACTCTTTGCCAGGATTAAGATATATCCTTGCTTTGCCTCTCTGCACCAGAAACCTGGAATGTGTCTATGGTGAATCTGTGACACTGTTTTGAGTGCAATGAAGTAATTTTATGAGTGCAAAAATTATTTCACTTCCATTGCTGTAACTCAGGTAGAGTCAGATCTTGGAACCCAAGCTATTCTGGTTTGACAATTTAAGGACATAAACCTAGAAGAAGAGGGGGAGGGTAAAGACAGAAAAATAATTGAGAAAAACAGTCTCAGAAACAATAATTGGAGTCACTTGTAACTGCTGAAAATGATTCATTTTGTAAGAAGGTAAATAAAATGTTTACATATTTGTTTCTTCAACTCTTCAGTGGTTCCTCAAGTGTCCCAAAACTCATCTTCTTCTTCCTTATTCCAGTGGTAATTAACTATGGGAGTATCAAGATTTTAGGCTGTTTGATTTGTTAACAATTTTCTAAATCAAGATTTTTTTACCTTTCAGGAACCCTGAATGTTTCTGGCACTAAGTACAATCTTACTTCACCAGAGTGATTAGAGCAGAAAGGAGCAGAATCTAAATCTGTCAAAACACAACACTGAAAGACTACAAAGATAGTGGAGAGTGAACACATGGAAATGCCCTCATCAGGTATATTCCTGTGTGTGTGTAGTCTAAAGACTCCTTCTTGAAAACCTGCTAAGAACCGGTGTTGATGTGTGTGAACAGTGTAGAGACTCTTAGCACAAGAGCTTCCAAGAGGAAGGAAAATTTTCATTAGAGCTGGGGCCTTTGGAACTTTCAGGTTGCTAAAATATGTCCCTGCTGAGCGTGAGAGCTGTAATTTTTCAAAGACATATTGGTTAAATGAGAAGTTTTCGTAAGGTCCATAAAGGCCACCTCTCTGGTTGCAAAAGAAATCCTCTAACTTCTCTGCCCGATTCAAAGCAGGAAGACAATAATGCAGTTCAAAGGAAAGAAACTCTTAATACAACTAAATATTTTCTTGTGGATATATTCTCAGATACAGCCTTTGGTTAACTTTTTGTTTGTTAAACAGTAGTAATGGCGATCAGCCTGGAAGATATCTGGCATACAAACTTGTATTCAGACTGTGTAAGTGGCATGACATCATAACCTCTAAGGCTGCCAGATAATTTTGAGTATAATGACAGGCAGCACTGTCGACTTGGCTGATAATGAATCCAGTTTGTGCAGTGCAGCCTGCTATTTCAGGAAAGCAATGTAGATGTTCGTTTGTTCACAGAAGGGCCACAGGTCATTTTCCCTGCTCAGGCCTTATTCCATGAGAACAGCTGGAGTTTTACCTGAGTAAGGATTGCATTATGAAGCTGACAGCATGGAGATAAGAGGTGGCCTTTTTCAAGGGATACTGCAGAAGCTGTGGAATCACAATCCAGTCATTTAAGTGGTCTGTCATTGTGAAAATCTGTGTTAAATCTTTTTTGAGTTAAGATTTTCATTAAAAGACAAAGGAGCTGTGTCTTCTGAAGTGAATTTGTAGGAAGGATGTTGCCACTGAATCTGTGCATAACGCTAGAGACAAAGAGTATACATAATTTTCTTTGGCCAGGAAGGATCATTCAGTCTAGCCTTGTGTATATCATGGGACAATTAGAGCCACACAGTTTTTCCTGTATTGAATCTACCACCTTGTGCTGGACTGAGAAAATGCTCATCAAGAAACTGGCAATCTGCTGCTTCTTTGGGTAGGTCGTCTGAAGTTTTTTTTTCAACCACACTGTTTAAAAATGCTCCTTATTGTATTAATTTTAATTTGATTTTAATTTCGAGAAAATGCTTCTGGATTAGTCTTTCTGAAGTAGACTGAAAGTCTTATAGCAGAAAGTACCATCTTCCTACAGGGTCAATGTGAAACAATCAAATTACTTTTATTAGTTTAATGATAAATGTGGTTAATATGTTTAGTTTCATTTAAAATTGCACCGAAAATCTTTTTTTCCCTGGTTCCATACTCATTTCTTTAATTCTTCTCTGTGTCCTTCTTAGAGAAACCTATCTTCAACACTTTTTCAAATTATTGTGGAACAAGGGGCAAGTATTTTTGCATGAAAAAGGAAATGAAGACTCTTAACTTTGTTTAGAGAAACAAAGACACATTATTCCAAAAATGCTTAAGCCTGGATTACAATTAGTGATTCAGTGAAGAAAAAGTCACTACAGTCTGTAGGATATCATAAAGGATAGCTGAAAGTACATTTCTTTTGTGTAACAGCAAACTACTGGCCAAAGTATTTTGAGTGGCTTGCACTTCAAGATACCAAGAGTGATTTACCGATACTATTGAGTAGGCTTTGAGCACTGTGTTGACAAAGATAAAGTAGTGTCCTCTTTCTGTAGAGGAGAAAAGAGGTGAAGACTAAATGATGCAAGGGAGTTGACATGAGTCTGAGGAAAAACTGAACCCAGAAGCCCCAAAGCTCAGTTTCTTGACTTCCATGGTTGATGCTCAGTAAGAATTCACTGGTCAGGGGTTTGAAAAGTACCACATGACCTTTTTTTCCTTGGAAAAATCATAGAATCATAAAATCATTTAGTTTGGAAAAGACCTTTAAATCATTGAGTCCAACTGTAAACTGAACAAATGTTGCTTTGTGTTAAATATAGAATTATCATACCAGTTGTGAGACCTTCTCATACAGTGAAAAGAGGTGCAAAAGTGCTACAATTCTATTCAGCATAATTTCAAGTTTAAATCCTATTTCTTTTCTTAGTACAAGTCTGTTCTTGAATGTAGGTTTAATTGATCATTAATGCAAGACACACTGCTGTTAGGCAGAAAGGCAATTCATCTCATGCTAGCTTCTTTATTTCAAAGACATAAAATACTTCAAGTAAGATGAAAACGAGGTGCTTAAAAATCCCACACTGTGAATCACTGGTCATTGTTGTACTTTCTCCATTTCCAAAGGTGAAGGATATTATTTACTTTTAAGAACATTCAAAGATTTCAGCTGTGATGAAATAGCCACCTTGTGCTTTGAAAGGAAACATGGGACAGCAGATGTTCCGTCATGTCTGAAAGGTACTGAGGTGCCAAGTCAGAAGACGAGTAATTAGTGTTTATGCGCACAGCAGGGTGCCAGATAAGAGAGGAGTAGCAGCTGATGAGAAAATGGTGGTTTAAGAAAATATCCAGATTAACTGAATTGTTGATACAACGGTTGGTATCAACAAAGCACATGTGTACAGTGATCTGATCAGGCGCAGTAGGGATGTGCACATGTCACAGAGAATTTACACCAGTGCATCCAAACTCTTCTGCAGTAATAAAATAAATGCTCTATAGGTTTTAGTAGAGTGAAGTGTATTTTAATAGTAGATTCTTACAATAGGATACCCCAAAGCATCCCTTATGCTGATAAATCCATGCAAGGAACATAGTCACATGTATTATTTGAGTTTTGGAGACAAGGAAGTAGAAATACAGGGTAAAATTATCTATCCCAAAATTTAAGGAAATATCTGGGACAGAATCTAACTTCTTATCCTACACTTCTTTTTCTAATGTGTACTAGAGGAGTGGAATTGTTTCTTCCTCCCAAGAAGCAGCAGTTGAACCATTCTTAATATAAACAAACCAGAACAAAACAAGAAAGTATGAATTGATTCTTAGCAGATTAACCTGCTGTCAGAATTTAAATCCTACTTGATGTTGTTACCAGGAGTTACCAGAGTCTTCTACCTTTCATTTTAATCTGCACAGATTCAAATTAACTTCAAGTAAGAAATGAAAATATGAAATGATGACAGCTAGCTTGAAGATGATGTCAAAAGAAAACTGCATATTGGGGCAGAGGTTTTAAGAACCTTAGCAAACCCAGCAGAAAAACATTCTGCATTTGTGTGTTTGAAAGTCAGACAAGTCCTGTGGCTTTGAGTTCAGCATTTTGGGCCTCTGGCTTTGTGAACAGAAATGACATCCCGATAGAATGAGGGACGTTTTGTTTCAGTGGCAGCCTTGTTCTAGAGAGTTTTTTTAAAGGTGAATTCATTCTGGAAATTACTAGGTGTATGACAAAGACTCCCAGTCTCAGTCTCACTCAATAGCTCTCATATTTAAAGCTAGGATGAGATTGTTTGTTGAACTGGATTAGGACAGTGCTTTTAGTAAGTTACCAAGTTACTTACAGCACGGGTCCAAACAAAAAAGCAAATGGTACAAGCCATTGGTAGCTTTCATGCTGCAAATTTTCCTATTGAAAAAGAAGTTTGTAATTGAATCAAGTTTTTCATACAAAAGCATCAATTCCTGAAAGCTACTGGGGTTAAGGCAGGAAATATGAAAGTGACAACTTTTATGCACCAGGTATGCTTTTAATTAAAAAGTACTTGTCATTTTGTTTAAGTGGAAAAAATGGCTTTCATTTCCTTGGTTTAAACAATTTTAAACCTCACAAAACAACAACAAAAGTGCCCAGTTAAGTCCATCTTCTACATAAAAACATCAATATGAAATTAGAAGTTTTATTTCATTTTACTGAGTACATACGAATTCTTTGACGCTCCCTTTCTCACAGATTTTTTGTGGTTTGATTTCTTTTTTCTTAAAACAATCAACCAATTTTATTTTTAATAATTGAACAGTCTATACAGTATGAAGAAAATTGGTATCTAGTGCTACTTTTATGCAAGTGCTGGTGAGTTTAGAGAAAGGGAAGCCAGGTTTGGGGGTTATGTATTCAGCTCATTTCGAAACTTGTGCAGCTTTGGACAAATCACCATCATTTCTTGTTCTTTAGCTCCCCAAACACAAAAGGGAAATAAATGCTTCTCTTCCTCAGGCGAATGCTGAGAGGCTCAGATAGAAACTACTGGAGAAGGACAAAGCACTGTGAAAGATTATTAGCTTCGTTAATCCAGGTCAGCCCATTTGTTTCTCACAAAGACTGTAACAGAACTGAATTGCTTCTGTTCTGCTGTTTGTATTTCCTCAGTGTTCTCCATCCTGTCTCAAAACTGAACAATTTTAGCTGTTGCTAAAGGGTTTAAAACTCTTGATTTGTGGCAATAGCTCCCACAAAGATGCATTGTGGGTGCTGAAGTGATTATCTTGAATGGGCAGAAAAAGGTAACCTAACTGGCAGTTGCATTCCAATGTCTGTCCCTCAGCCTAGCACCTGCTTGATTGACTCACTGGTCCATCCCACAGAGCTTTATTCATTGGTAAGGGCCACTGAAGCGTTTAATGAAACTCTTTACATTGAAACAGCTTTGTTTGCTGCTATCTATATTTTAGACTTCGTTTGCTGAAGACAAATCCTTTAAAAGGTTATAGTTTTGCTATGTCTTTACTCGGTGAGCCCTTCCTTGCTACCCCAGGTAGCTTTGCTGCCCCTCACCTGCAGATGGAAAAGGTACCCAATGAAGCAAAATTTTAGCTTTTTTTTTTTTTTTCCAAAAATCTCCAGACAAAATGTTAAGAAAGGTCAGCTAGTTGTGGCATATATTAAGATGCTGCTGTAAAGCTTTGCTTTATAACACTTGGAAGGACTCAGATGATTTTAGCAGTCTGTACATTTTTTTCTTTGTATGATTCCAAAGGGTTTGGACCTTGTTCCAGATTATACCTACAGGCACACTCTAATATGAAAAGCAACCAATTATTTTGGTTTTAATATACTTTTAAAACTCTCAGAAATACAGCCCCTGAGCATGGAGAACAAGATTGCTAGAAAATCCTAGGAAACGCATGAATTTAGAATTAAACCCAAGTCACAGTGCAAATAACATTCAGATAAGAACAATGGCAATAATACATTCAAATGAAGCATAAGCCATTTCGTTGAAAAAATGTAAAATTGAAGCATTAATTATTGAAGATCCACATATAAGTTTACAGTCTTCTGTATGGACAGCATGATTAAGCTATGAGCTTAATCCTGTTGTGGGAAAAAAAGTGGGTCAGTCCTTAACAAGAAAACAGGAACCTTCTTTATTAACACTTTCTACCTTGAAGACCTGGCTGAGTAAGTAAAGAAGAAACTTAACTTCCCTGGACCTAGCAATTGAAGTCCATCTGGGTGTAAAATTCCCAATGGGAAAGTCCTGTGGAGTCAAATCAATCTTTCTGTTCAGGGCTCTGAATTTTTTTCTGCTTAATTTTAGCTTTTGGAATTTAGTTCAACCTATATAAACAATGACCCATGTTTGTTTCTCACTGGTTAGCTTCTGAATATCACCAATCTCTGAATCCTGGCTGCACCAAAATTTGTCTTCCTGTTGCGATACATAGAACGCTGTTGGGCTTCCAAACTGTTAATTTTAGATTTTGAAGACTCAGCCCTGATCCTTTTTGAATTGACTTAATCTTGTTGTCAGTTAGGGCTTACTTTAAGTTGGAGGAAATATCCTGTTAAATATGCAAAGGTAAACTGCCTCTATATTTCTTTCATTGTAGACCTATTTCTTTAAAAGGTTACTGGCTGTCAAACTGTATTGAATAGTAGTTCCATTTGTATAGAGTTAAGGGTAGGATATAGTTTCAGGCTGAGTTTTCCAGTCGAGGAAGTTCAGAACTTGACTAGCATGCTCCAGTTCCCTTTTTTTGTTGCATGCCTTGCTGTTGTACAAAGTATTAGTGTCTACTCTATAATAGGATCAAGACATCCTCTCCAAAACACTCTGAAAACATTTATGGATGTGTAATTACTGTGTAATAAATGCTATTTGACTATATGTCATTGCAGAGTGGTGCTAATACACATAACTCAAACAAAAAGTATTTATTTTTTTAAATTTATATATTATTGCACTTCTTGAATGAGGAATGTTTTTTTAAATTTAAAAATACGTGCCAAAGTGGATATATGGGCCAATAATACTCTATTAGCTTTTGCATCAATATCATAGTTTTCCAACTGGAGTTGGACATCAAGCAAATGATATAGTATGGTGATAGGCCAATTTTTTCCTTAATACAACATTTACAAAGTCTGTGATGTTACTCAGGGGATAAATTTAGTGGATAAAGCCAGATTTTCCTCTGGTATAAATCAGCCTGCCACCTCTAGTGGCAAATAAAAACAGGTTTTGCTATATCGTCATTTATGGAAATAACCAGAGAGATAGTATAGAGGGGAAAAAAAAATCTTTTATGGGATTTAATGTCTTTAAAAACATATCACAAGCCCATTACATGCTTGAAACAGCTGAAGGAGATACCGGTCAGCTGTTACTTGTCTCAGATATGTGTTGTGGCAGCCAACTGCTTCTGGTTAAACCCCTATCAAAAAGCCAGTTTCTCTCCATTTAAACTAATTGATTTTCACATTTGGATTTAATTGCCAGTCATAAAATCCATACATAACATGGAAACTTTATTCTGTTATTCTATGGCCAATTTTGGCTTTAAAGACACAAATAGAGGCTTCCACTTACTGCACAGACTCAGAGGCAAAGATTTTTCCATTCTGCTTCCTATAGTCACTCATCTACTAATTGCTTAAAACTCAAGAATGACACAATGTTTACTTGTAGTGTTTAAGCCAACCTAGTAAACACGAGCTTGAACTTACACCCTGAAGCCTGGGACACCAGATAAACCAGTGGAAATCTGAAAGCTTCTTTTGATGCTGTAGCTTTGACTCATCCTAAATTCGTAACGATCTGACTGTGATTCATGTTTTGCCAGGTGGGTACAACCCATCAAATGCCAAAAGCACAGCATGTTTCATCACGAAATACAGAATAACACTCCGTGCTAGTATCTTAGAGTTCTTTTGACTGCAAAATAGACAGGTCTCTGTCTGAGATTTATGCAGCCTTTCCCCGCTGGGTTATCTGTTTAGATCAATTTAAGTGCTGGTAGGGATCAAATGGATCATTTCCATTTGAGTATTGTGAAACAAACGTTTAGACTAACCCCAAGAGATTATTCTGTTTATTGGCATGTAATGGTATCTCCAAGTAGAAATACGTGCATACTCACAGGCCGGAAAAGAGATTCCCTTACACTGCATTTGGCTGGTGATGCTTGTTCTTCAGTATATAGAAGCTGTTGCTTTCTAGGGTTGTTAATCCACAGAACTAAATAATTCACAGATAAAAAGATTTTAAATGGTATTTCTGGCATTGTCTTTACAGTGGCCCAGAGAATGGAACTCACTGTACTCCGATGTATTTTTGCAGAAATGTCCAAAATAGTTTACGTAACAAACCTGGCTCAGATCTGTACATTTCTGTAAGTTCTAGCTGTTCTACGCTGCTTGTTCAGCAGCTGCCTTTCTTCATAACTGGGTTTTGGCAAAGAAATGACATCAAGTTGATATACAGCAAAAAACAGCAAAAAAAACCCCAAACAAAAACAATCTCTTTGCATTTCTGTTTGTGAATCAAAATCAGATCATAAAGAAGTCTGTTCCTTGAACCAAGCAGGCCACTCAGTAACTTAGAAGACAGTTAGGATATATCTATATGCAGTCTCTCCCTTGTGGAGCTTTACATGAAGGCATTTGTCATTTAATTTCACATAATTATACATCAATGAAATGTGAAAATGACAACAGTTGTTCCATATTTTTTTGGCACTGCAGCTGATTCATAGGTTGCTGCTTTCCTTCAATGTCATTATTAGGAAAAAAGAAATGTGAGAAATGAAGTAGAACTTCAGCATTTGAATTTCAGATGTTGGCTTTTCAGAGTTTGCTCAGAAAAGCAACATAAGTTAGGAAGATTTATAGCAACACTGAATCCTAAACACATAACTGCATTTTGTCCCTTTTGGTCCTTCCCTGATTCTATTGGGGCTCAGCCACCTTATGTATATTACAGATTTTCAGGAAAGCCAAATGTCTGATCATTTTTGGCACATAGAAGTGACAGCAGATACGCTGTCACTGTGATTCTGAAGAGCCAGGAGCTGCAAATTGACTGGGACATTGCATTTTTGCATAGTCTCTCACATTGGAACAACTACTATTGTAAACACTATCCTTTCCGCTTCTCTTTGTGCTTCATCAGGAAGACACAAATACAGTGTGAACAACCCATAACAACACTTACGGGAAAGGCTTAGATGGGATGCAACGTCCAAGGAGAGATTCCTGCCCCTTCACTGCTTTATCACCTTTTTATTCACTATAATTTATTTTCTGAGTGCCTGACTAGAGTTCTGTCCTCTGTACCACAAGTCTTGTATCTTGGTGTACCAGCTCCTTTACCTCCTAAATTCTGGTCTCCACCTAAAGGCTATTTCATGGCTTTTCAAATGGCATGGAATAATGGAGACAGATTTAGATTTCGTTTGAACTTGTTTACTGTCTGATCCTGTGGGGAAACTGAATGGCACAAAGTGTCTTTTGTCAGGGAGAGGTATGACATGTGCTGTGATTTACAGAGAGATGACTCAGAAGTACTTTGGCTAGAAGGTGCCTGGGAGACATGACAGTTACATTGATTGGTTTTGGGCATTGATTCCTTATTATATCTTATAATGCTAGTGACCGTTATTGCCATGTGGACATGACGGTGCTGAATTAAGTCAGCAGCGGTTTTCTCTAGACCCAAGCAGCTGCCAGTTTTTCTAGTTTAATATGCATTCATCTTTACTATATTCAGAGGAAAGTGTAATGAAAATCACGGTATTAGTTACAAGCTGTCTACAGTGAAGAATTTCAATTACTGTGATAGATGTCAGCTTACTGCAGAGAAGGGATATGGCATGACATGTAAGAATAACAAATGTGTGACATCCATTTTAATTTTTTTCTTATCTGTATTTAACCTCTATCATTGTAAAAAAATGGAAAAGGGAAGAGAGGTGCTAACCTTCTTTTCTCAAAGGTAAGGCAGAAGACTGCTCATGGCTTGGACTGGCGTACTCTTTGCTGGGTAAAAGACTGGTTGGACGGCCGGGCCCAAAGACCTGTGGTGAATGGAGTTAAATCCAGTTGGCAACCGGTCACTAGTGGTGTTCCCCAGGGCTCAGTACTGGGCCCAGTTCAGTTTAATGTCTTTATCAATGATCTGGATGAGGGGATTGAGTGCAGCCCCAGTAAGTCTGCAGATGACAGCAAATTGGGTGGGAGTGTTGATCTGCTCGAGGTTAGCAAGGCTCTGCAGAGGAATCCGGACAGGCTGGATTGATGGGCCAAGGCCAACTGTGTGAGGTTCAACAAGAGCAAGTGAACATGAGGAAGAACTTCTTCCCTCTGAAGGTGACGGAGCACTGGAACAGGCTGCCCAGGGAGGTTGTGGAGTCTACTTCTGTGGAGATATTCAAGACCCGCCTGAAAAAGGTCCAGTACTCGACACTGGTGAGGCTGCACCTTGAGTACTGTGTTCAGTTTTGAGCCCCACACTACAAGCAAGACGCTGAAGTGCTGGAGCGTGTCCAAAGCAGGGAAACAAAGCTGGTGAAGGGTCTAGAGCACAAGTCTTACGTGGAGGAGCAGCTGAGGGAGCTGGGATTGTTTAGTCTGGAGAAGAGGAGGCTGAGGGGAGACCTTCTCGCTCTCTACAATTACCTGCAAGGAGGTTGTGGCGAGGTGGATGCCAGTCTCTTCTCCCAAGTAACAAGTGATAGGACAAGGGGAAAATGGCCTCAAGTTGCCCCAGGGGAGGTTTAGATTGGATATTAGGAAAAATTTCTTCACTTAAAGGGTTATCAAGCATTGGAACAGTCTGCCCAGGGAAGTGGTTCAGTCACCATCCCTGGAGATATTTAAAAGTCATGTAGAAGTGGCACTTAGGGTCATGGTTTATTGGTGGAATTGTCAATACTAGGTTAATGGTTGAAGTTGATTATTTTAAAGGTCTTTTCCAACCTGAATAATTGTATGATTCTGTGATTCTAAGGTAAAGCAGAGGGTGGAAAAGCAGCCAGCAGATATCAACTTACGAAATAACAATGTCAGGGAGTCCCTCCATGGAGACCAGCTGGTGTGTGTTTGCTGTCCTGATCAAAACAGTTTCCATATCATCATCTGACTGAATATTCGTACTGCTTGCCACTGCATTATTCATCACATAAAGAGGACCAGCTGGCGATCGTTTGTCATAAGCAGAGTTTTGAATGAGGTAGTAATAGAAGTTCTGCCAGTGATTTCCTGTAGCCATACAGGAGTGCCTTTAAGTTACTCCCTCTAAAGCAGTAAGGACTAGTTTTTGTCCTGCTGATCTGTCTCTAAACTTTTCATCTTCTCCAGAATTATCTTTGCCTAGGTAGAGGTAAAGGTTTTGTTTCTTTAATAGTGTCAATGGGGTTATCTCCAGACTTGCAATCTACCCAGCTCAATTCCCCGCAACTGTGCATCGCTGCAGAAGTATCTTTCCTGCCAAATATTTCTGGGGTAAGAAGACAAGTCTTGAGCTCTTTTTTGTAACACCTTTCGTACTTCAGTGCTTAAGATCAACACCATACTGAATATACAGAAATATGCTTTTTTTCTTTTTTTTTTTTTGTGGATGCTGTTAAACAGCATAAGTCAAGGTGGAAATGTTTGAGAAATCAGGAAATCATTAGGTGGGAATTATTTTACCTTAGAAATAAAAGTTACTCTAGAAGCGATAGACTTCTCTAGCATGTCAGAATTATAATTACTGCAGCAAAAGGAGGCCCTCATCACCTCTAATCCATCCCGTGTCTACCAAGTATAATTTGAATTTTAGGTGCTGATTTTGGCCATCTGTACTGTGGGCAGAACATGATGAGCTTAGTGTTGTATTTCAAGATGACTGAAAGGTGCAAAGTAAACAGTATCAAAGATGAAAAAGCAGCCTGGAACTTTGAATGGGCTCTTGGGATCTGACTCATGATTTCTGCTTGACAGTGGCCTTTTACGTTAGTCTAAATATGTGACATAAATATTCATGAGCAATCCTGATGAAACATGCCACATAATTTTTCAGCTGTGTTTGTAGATTCTTCACCTGGTTCCTTAAAGATGCTACTGGTATGCTATTAACTTATATGTTAGAATCATAGAATAGTTTGGATTGGAAGGGACCTTTAAAGGTCATCTAGTCCAACCTCCCTACAATGAGCAGAGTATTTTATCCGTTATGATTGCTTGGATGTAAAGTTTCAAGATACAATAGTCAAGATAATTTTTGTTTGTGCACCTCTACTTGTCTCCCAGATATCATTCCTTTAACACCTTAGAGAATTTCAGTGGAGATTTTTAAGAAGAGCTTGATTTTTAAACACATGAAAAAATACTAATTCTTTGACAAAGGCTGGATTTGATAAGACTACTTATGTTACATGGAAACATCCTGAGACTTTTTCTTAATTGCTGTGGATTTCTGCTATCCAGTGAGGCAGACATTTTAACAGTCATTCAATCCTAAAATGGATGTTTTTTAATCTGATGGAAAAGAAAACCAAACCTCGGTCTTTGTATGTAATGTGTGCAGCTAATGTGCTGTGCTTCCTTGGCTTCTCACGTGGTCTCTGTTTCAAAGTTCTTTTCGTATCTATGTTACCAGAAAGCTACTGTACCCTAAATAGTAGGGACATGGTTTAACAGGCTTGGTGGTGTTGGGTTGACCGTTGGACTTGATGATCTTAGAGATCTTTTCCAACCTTAGTAATGATTCTATGGTTCTAAAACACTTTATTATGGAGCTGGGTGGCTGTCTGTGCTGGATGAGTTCCAATTTCTTTGTCAATGGTTGATTGTGCATTATTTGGGATTCTGTTGGTGTATGATCACCGTTGTGAGCTGATTTTTTCACAGCGTTAAATCCCAGAAATAACAGGAACAGTTCCTTGGCTTCCTCTCAGTTGCAAAATCTCCTGTACTCTCATGCTGGTTTTGTAGCCTCGGTTTTTCATTTTGCCTGCAATTCATGTTTCTGTATTAGGATTTCATATATAGCCTACTTAGAGTTAACTGAAGCTGCTAAACCACATCAAATGACTCAAGGATCACTCATTATCAAGTACAACATAGCTATAATTTTTTTTTTAATCTATTATCATGTGTTCCTTGTAGGTACAGCACATGAAACTGTTTGGGTTTTTTCCAATTTTCTGCAGTTCTGGAGAATTTAAGCCCTCGCAGAGCTTAAAGTTGCTCCTAGCTTTCTTCACGCACTTCACTCTAGCCCCTGGCAACATGCAGTGTTTAGAATTTTATCAGAACAGAGAGTCTGATGTCTTCAAAGTTGAGTATCTCAGTCCTTTGACTTCAGTTTTGTTACAAGTGAGACTTAAATCTACCACTACCTTTGTACTTTTTCAACTGCAATTTCATCATTCTTTTGAGACACAAGACAGTGTTATCAAGGTCACTAATGCTATGTACAGAAGTCTTGACTAACCAAGCCTGGGACTTACGTAAATGATGAAGCTGTTCCCTGGTTTTCACATCCAAATTTTGACCTTCTTTGAACTTTGGAGTGATTAAGATACATTTCCACTCCTGACAAATACGACTCTAAACAGTTTCCAGGTTTAGTTACAAATAAAGAAAATCCAAACAAATGTTTCTAGCTGGCTATCCCCCATGAAATCTCAAGTTAAACCAAATATTGTATTGTATTAAACAAAAAAAAGGGGGAGGGAGAAGGGCAAGAGGTATGAAAAAATGCTTCAGTTATTATTTACTGTGGAACTATCAAAGTAGATTGCAAAGTAATAAGGTTCTGGTTTGTGTGCTTCACTGAAGTGCGGAAAACCATCATGTAGTTATGCAGAAGACTAAAGTTAGTGTGAAGGTATAGGCTCCAGTCTACACAAGAACTGATGACTCTGCTTTTCAAAGTAGTGTTGCTCCTGGACTACTTTTGACCCACAAGGCAGGAATGGAATTCAATCCAAATGAATGAAAAATTATGTGGAAAACACAGTCCTGTGTAAGTATTTAGCATCACATTTGTGGCTATCTGCTTTAGAAAAAAAAATATCCCTGTATTTGTGTCCAAAGATTTAAAGTGGGATTCTATGCTGGAGAATGATGGCACTGTCCTAAGAGGTCTGCTCTTTGTGTGTGTTCAAAATCAGATTACCTAACTTCTGAGATGACTTATTAATGAGTTTTGATGGTATCCACAAGATAACATGTTTAATTTAGTAATGGTAATTAAAAGACTAAGATGTGGAGGGAGTAGGAGAAAAGAGTATCCTGTATTAAAAAATCCAGCTGTAATTGTCTGTATTTTATTGGACAATTACTTTTGTGGGGAGAGAGATGGAGTAACTCTGTGCTAAGGCTTGGACTTTAAATCAACTCAGTTACCAATATACTTTGTCAGATATGGTCCATAAATCTTTTAAAAAGATGTAAATGGGCATACTTGTATCCTAAATATCAGCTCCAGCAGTTTATTCCCTAGAATGGAGACTCTGAAGTAGAACATGTGAAGGTGATTCTGGCAGAACTAAACAAGCAGCCCCACTTACCGGGTGGTGGGAGTAACAGAGGAGCACAGATCAGATCACAGAAGTAAGCCGAAACAGACAAAGTGAATTATGGAACCACGGTTTCTGGAGGAAACTGAATTTGGATCTATTTGAACAGATTTGGCATAGAGCTTTCTGCCAACTTCCACTCGGTTGCCTGGGATCCCTCAGTCGACAGCAGAGCAGCAGTATCACCTAGATCATAGCCATGGATATGAAACGTGTTACTGAGATGACAGGTGAGAAGAAGAAGGCAGCTTAGCATGTATTGATGGGGATGGCAACCTATTAGAGAAAACAAGCAAACAAACCTCCCCAAAAACTTAGTTTAAATCTACAGCCCTGGCCTGGATTTGCTGGGATCCCAGAAGTCCACATGTCAGCAAACTAGTACAGGTCACCTAGTCACTGGAAGACTAGGAATGGGAAAACCCGTATAGACTCATTAGAGGCGAAACACCCTGAAGTATTATAAAACTGGATTATGAAGTCTCAGTGTATCCCCAGTGCCCTCTAATTTGAAAGTGTCCGTATATCACCCTGCCTCTACCACCTACACATCCCTGTTACGACACATAACAAGACCGCTGGAGCTGGATCCTGGAAGGTGTCTGGGGCTGCGCCCCATGGTGGCAGGTGGCTGTACCCACCAAAGGCTTTTGAAGCCTCCATGGAGAAACCATCATCCCACCCCTCCAGGGCAGTGGGTCGCCATCCTGGGCAAACTGGGACCGTCCTGATCAGCCTCTGGGAGAGGCTGCAGTTCTGAAATAACCTCCTTTGTTCCTTTGGCTCAGCTTTGGCACCACACAAGTCATTAGGCAGCAGTCCTGGGGACGGCAGCCGGGGTCATCGAAGAGTCCAGGACACCATAGAAGTCCGTGGTTAGGAGACAGATCCAGGGTCCAATTCAGAATGCAAATTAGCAAATCGGGATCAGGCCCAGCAAGGAGAATGGGGGTGGGACACAGCCCTGGGTTGGCAGGTCCATGGGGATGGGCCAGGGAGGCCAGGCAGGGGCAGTGAGGACCACTGTGGGCTAAACTGTCCTGTGGAAGTATCACTTCTTCCCTCCCAGGACAAAGCTGTACTCAGTGCTGGAGTGTGCATTTCTTGTTTTGAATTTATTGATTAAATTCAGTCATAGTATGTGCCTGCACAGCAGCCAGGAGTATCCAGGTTCTCACCCCCTCAGAATACTTCCCCTCAGAAAATGTTGGAAGCAGCTAAGGTGGATGCAGTCCTGGTCTGACTGGGCAGCCATGACCTTGCAATACAGTAATCTGCTGTGTTTACACCATTAATTTAGCTTTAACTGCCTCACATTTAAATTGAATCTCCAGATTGCCTCTGTTTTTTGCTGCTTTGGCTCCCACTGTATTTCTGTTATTGGAGAAATGAAGTAAAGTGATTAATGACATTTAAATTAATTAAAACGATCAATTAATTAAATTAATCAATTTAAATTAATTAAGTCGATCAGTGAAATTAATTGCAGTAACCAAGATCCTGCTGCCTGCTTTAACTCTGTGTCCTTGGTGCTGGAGCACATTGTGGTGGACTCTCTGTTGGGCACCGAGAGGAAGTCCCCTAAGGCACATGAGCAAGGACTTAATCACCAAAGGCCTCAAGAGCCTGTGATATGCCTCGAGTGATTTGTTTAGTATCTATTTCTCAACCCTATTCCCCCCTTGTAGAATTAGGAAACAGCTAAAGAGGCCCTGGTTTTACTTTTTTTGAATATTAATGCGTACCATTGAGAGATCACTAGTGCAGGTGTATTTACTGTTTGAGTGTCTCCTGCCATGCTGGTGTCTTGGGGCCTGTCCAGAATAGTCTTGATTTGTTACCAAATTTCTGTTCAGACTGTAAGTGACCCTCTTGGTATCACCGCATCTCTAAGGATGTTTAACGAATTTGGATAGTAGGCTATACAAGTGTAAGGAAAACTCCGAAGAGATGCCATAGAGTGGCTGCTAAAGACCCAAAGCAGCTGACAGATGCCTGCTAAGAAGGTTGTAACAGGGGCATAATTTTATAGATTCATTTTACTTGTAAGGCAAATTGAAAATATTTTGGGATTGCATCGCCCCAACATTGGAGAAATTTAAAAACAGAAGTTTTCATGATACTTCTGTTTAAACTAAAGTGAGAAATCTTCGTAACAAGAAGGCTGCTTAACATAAAAGACTGTAAATTTGTAGTGAAAATATTAAGAGGTGAAAGTCATCTGAATTTTTTCATACAGAAAATAGTCAGTGAATTTGTGCAGAATATAAGGCATTTGTTTGAACATTTTGCATAGTCCTAATTACTGTTACTTGCATGTATACTCGAACTGTTGTCTCATTAAGCATTTTGTGTCCAGAGTAAGCTATTATCTCAACAGTTAAGGTTAAGAAGAGAATAAAAAGATGTTGAAGGCAAGGAATAGAAATAAAAATAGGATAATGTTACATCTATACCACTGGGTTAAGGAAGATCTAACAGGCTGCAAGTACAGATTGCAAACTTGCAAATGCAGACTATATATAGATCTAGGCTATACTTTCTGAAGTACACAAGGACTAATGTGTTCAAACATCTGGATGTTCAAATATCCTGTCAATACATTAACACCCAAGGGCATACGGGGTCTCTCCAATTCATCTCCAAGGCGATGATCTGTAGAGGGAATGGGTGGAGGCAGAACTTCATTATCCCTCTGTTTTAGAATGATATAGCTGTTACTGATGATCACATGCAGAAGCTGTGAGTCAAGAGGTAATCCTAGTTCTTCTAAATCCAGGTCCAGAGTCCTCATCTTTTCTCACATAGGAAATGGTTCTTGTACTTTGTGTTCAAGTTTGTATCTTATAAACCCAAGGGATTTCAAAGTACAAGGTAAATATATTCCAGACAAATTCTTGAAGCATATAGCACAAAACTACAGAATTAAGGACTTACTTGTTTCCAGGGGATATACAGTATTCATACAACATCACAGACAAGCCTGGAAAACATCAAAGGACTTAACAGAATACAGGAGCTGCCAAAAGCAAGCAAGAAAATAAAGCAGAAGAAAGGATGGTGTATCCTGGAGAGGGCTGACTACTGAGTCTGCAAAGAGAAACAGCATAACTTCTGACACATTTTCAGCAGAAATTAAGGGTGTTAAAAGGAGCTGGATGATGTCTCCCCTGAGATCTTTGGAGCAATTAAAGAAAGGAGAGGATCAAGAGGTGTGTTTACAGTTAAAAGACAGTAAGGAGGCCTGAGATTTTGATTGTAGGATTAATTACTTGGATATTGATTTAGGTAACAAGTATGCAAAAGCTAAGGAGGATGTATGTTTGCAAAAAAACTTCTAAGGGTTGCTGCCTTAAAGAAATTCATCAAAAACTGTGTGATATGAGGCAATTTGGGGATGCTAAAACATGCAGTGAATGACAAGATAATAGCTAGTACTTCTCAAGTATCTTTATTTCTCATGAATCTCAATGGAACTTCATATGTTGTGAACCACATCTGCCATTTTTAATGCGTCCAGAGTCCTGTATTCTTGTACCCTTGAGTAATAGCTCAAAATAAATGCAACTATTGGCAGAGTCAAGCACTGCACTGAGTGAAAGAAGCAGAATTTAATCCTCAGTTTTTACTCCTACACTGGCCAAATTCCCTTTCATTTGTAGATAAGGACAGAACAAACACCACAAGTTCTGGCAGTTATTTGTTAAACACGGACTTAATCTCTATACTTGTACTGCAGTGATGCTTATATTTCTGTGAAATGTACAGAGGGGAAGAAAGCAGTGGATGCTTTTGTTTTCATTCAGTTCCTGCAATTCAGGAAAATATAAACACAGAAGAGTGAAGATGTCTGGAAAGAGGTGAGGTAGTGGCAGGGCATGTGCCATTGTGTCTGAAGCTGCAGTGCAGAGGATTTCTGGTAAGAGCAGACTGATGGCTGCCAAAGAGATGCCTTCTGAGAACCGAGCCAGTCAACTCTGGGGCAGGAAAGGAGGAGAATACTTGGAGGGATAGCCATGATGAAGACTATGGAGGTGGATAATGAAGTCTCACGCTGTGTCTAAAGTGAAGACTCGTACAGACACTTTGGATCCAGCCATTGTGTTTGAAGCAGTGGCAATACTTGGTAAGTGGTTTAGCCAGTACAGCTTTCTCATGACAGAAAAGCTTGTACTCAAAGCAGCTTTTATGTACAACCTGTACTTTCAGGTCACAGTGTTTATGCTTCAGTTCTTAAGAGCTTGCATGGTACTGATGTTCTCATTGATCTACTCTTACCTTTACTGAACTCTGTCTTGTGTAGCCACCATAACCTGCTCCACAGGTGTGCTGTTGTGCGTTGATTCTCTTTCCCTCAGTGAAATACTTTTGCTCTTGGGGTGAAGTTTATCATTTAGCAGTAATGCCAATTAGTTCCTGCCTTAATTTCCTTGCTTTCAAAAGGAACCCAGATTTGACACCATTACTATGTAGCATTTTCTTATGCTTTACCTGCATTCGAGATAGTTGCCTCTTGTGGAGTATAATTTGGTCTGAACTGATGAAAAATCCCTGTATACTTTTAGAATCACAAGGGAGAATCCCTCAGGAAACTGATCACTGACCAAAATGTACTTTGAATTTCCAGAACTAGTCATTTATAGGACTAGCTTTCAGATAAGTGTAGAGTTATACAAGACACTGACCACAAGCACTGAAAATTGCTTAAGGAGCTCTTGCTCCCTGTTTCTTGTTGGTGCTCTCATCCAACACTGTGTTGTCCCTTCTTTGTGCCGACTGTTAATGGGGCTATGCCACTGTGTTCTGGATTCAGCCCCTTCTCAGCAAAAAAGAAAAAGGGTTATCTTTAAGCTGAATTATTTCAAAGAATCAGTTTGTAATGGGGTTTCACAAATAGCTCTGTGAACACAACTGAAAAGAAGGGAGGAATAGGAGCCCTTTTAGCTATCTTCACCATCAAAGTCACAGTTTAAGCATATCTGACAAGAAGAAGATTCTGCTATGTAATCTGTATGCCCTACTAAAGCTTTTGCAGTTTCAAAAGTTGCATTGCCTTGAAGTACTAAATGGGCTACAATGCAAAACTGATCTCAGTGAAAATATCATTTGCTGTTAACTGTTCATACAGCATTATCACATACTACTGCTTCTATGAAATCCAAACAGATTATTTAAAGTGAGGTTGATGTTAGAACAGCAGGAGTGATAATGCAACTGCAAGAAGATTAAAGTACTGATATGTATAGTGTTATATAAGGTTATTTTATCTTAACATATGTCTTTCCTAATACGGTACTGGATACTGTCTTCCCATACAGGAGAAAGGGATTGAGACTTCACATGAAATCTCAAACATTTTTCTACAGAGAAATGGAGTCACGGAGCAAAAAGTCAACCTAGTTTCCACACACAATAAAATACAAAGATGCAGAAGATCTTCTGGGACTTAAAGATCTTTTTCCTCTATCAAGTCCCCTACTTTCACATAAATGATGTTCTGTAGTGCAGAAAGACAAAAGACGTGTGGGTTCATCGGGGGGGGGGGGGGAAATGGAGCGTTATGGTGTTGTCTGTACATTAATAGATGCTAATGAGGCTGTGCATGCTATTATGTGCTGTAGTAATACCCACTGGCTGATCCCTGATTTCTCATGCACCTTGAAGAGAATGTAGTGTGGGTCTTTCTGCAGATTTCATGGTATCCCTGCATTATAGGGCTGTCCCCTCGCATTCTTCATCTTCCTCTCCTGCTCTAATCGTCTTTGAATCCAAAGTCGTTGCATGACTGAGGCTTCTACCACATAGAAACACGCAAGAGAAGGGTGAATGCATAAAAAGAAACATGGTCTGAAAGTACCAGTAGAATACCCCAAACTTTGCTTAACATTTTTTTCAGTAGTGAAAGAAGTCAGAAAAGACAATGAGATCACAAAGTGCACTTGTGTGGGGCTAGATCCAAAGCTGGCACAAATCACACTGGTTCGACTGTGGACCCTGGACTTGTGCCGATTTACCCCAGGTTCATGTAGAGAGAAAGCTTACAAATGTTGGTGCAGAGGTTGATCAAGCACAGTGGCTTGGAGGTGCTTCCTCTCCACAATACCACATTCGTGTGTTGAATTAACAAGTAAGACACATCAGGGCAACTGAACAGATACAATCTGTGACCTACTCCCTTTAACTGGTACTTCAGTGTGATGAGCTCGTTAAGGGTAAACCTGCTAACACTCATTTCGTGTTGGCAGAAGACCGGTGCGTGGTGCATGCTGTCATCTCAACAGGAGATCAAGAGATATCTAGCTCTGACATGACCCATTATTTCTAAACAGCAAATTTGTGTTACTTGTGTTTCATGAGAATGCTTGATGCACATTAAAGGAAACCTTTTGATCCCAAAGCTCATTAATTTTTTTTAGTTCATCAAATTTGCAGGCAGGCTGCAGCACAGCCCAGTTCTCAGCACTATCCTGTCAACTGTCTGATGAATATGGATGTTATTTGTACTGCTCTTTTGGGACAAAGGCCCAAATCCTGATGCCTGTGTTTCCCCCTTGGCATTAACTAAATTTGCAGCAATTAGGGCCCAAGCTTCTGAAGGGTTGGAAGTGTTGAGAGCCCTTAGCTCTGCTGATTATAGCAGACTTGGCATCCTGACCAGAAAGGCCATTATGCCAGTGGAAGTAAGCAGAAGACCTTGGCATGGAACTGGTTCCATGTAGTCATTTTTCCCGCTTTCTATGTACAGTTTCTGTTCCTAAATGAAAAATGGTTAATATGTTTCCTTTCACTGAACAGCAGATCCACAGTACTGATTAAGTTTTGCTTGGGACTGATTTGCTTTCATGATAGGCATAGATTTTATTTTATTTTTTTTGCTTGAAGTCTTGGTACAGAGAATTGATCAACTTTCTATAGGTGGACGCATTCTTGGGAATAGCCCAAGTGCTTGCTACCTGGAGTTACTTATTCTTGTGTTTCCTGCTGAAATGTATCCAGCCTCAGCAGTGCCCAGTGGTTTCATCACCAAGCAGTAATCAAATGGTAGCAAAGTTGCATGGAGTTACAAGGACCTAGTAATATAATAGTGTCCCCGTCATTATGTCTGTTTTTAAGTAGAACCCACTTTTCCTCTAAGACTACCACCTGGTCTAGAAGAACTAATCTTGAGTAATCTCAACAGGTAAACAAAAGCTTGAATGTGAATTGGGACTGCGCTCAGTCCTGAATAGATAATTACTCTGTTATAGTAGTTTCTTCAGGATGAAGTTGTAAAGGGGTAATGTGAATGAAATGTGTGCTGCCACTGCTTCTAGTCAGTATAATGTATGCCATACTATGTTTGCATTAAATGTTGTATTCCATGAGATACTCATTCAGTACATTTTGCTGCTACTACTACTGAGAGGAAAGCAGCAGAATTTTCCTGATAATGTAAGCTAACGCTACAGACTGAACTAGACTCTCTGAGACACAGATACACATTTTATTATAACTCTTCTGCAGAGTGCTTTCCTGCAGCACATGGAAGAGGTGAGTATTCAGTGGCAATGTTCTACGATTTATCAAATTTCAGCAGTTAGAGCCCTTAAAATGAATAAAAAGGATAGCTGAAAGACGTGACATTGGACCAGAGCATTTACCACACATTTTGGTAGACTTCAAAATGATCAGTAAGTGATACCAGGCTTGGGAGAGACATTTGTGATGGACATCAGTTAATGCTTTTGAAATGAAAAATACAACAGTTACGTGAGTCCCTTCCACGGGGTGCAGTCCTTCAGGAACAGACTGCTCCAGCGTGGGTCCCCCGGGAGGGGGGGGGGGGGGGGGGCGGGGGGGCGGGGGGGAGTGCTGCAGGGGAACAACCTGTCTCACCATGGTCTGCTCCAGGGACTGCAGGGGCATCTCTTCTCCGGTGCCTGGAGCACCTCCTCCCCCTCCTTCTTCACTGATCTTGGTGTCTGCAGAGTTTTTTCCCTCCCATATTCTCACTCCTCTCTCCTGCTGCAATTGCTGTTGCACAGTTGTTTTTATTTCCCTTCTTAAACATGTTATCCCAGAGGTTCTACCACCGTTGCTGATGGGCTCAGCCTTGACCAGCAGTGGGTTCCTCTCAGAACTGGCTGGCATTGGCTCCATTGGACATAGGGGAAGCTTCTGGCAGATTGTCACAGAAGCCACCCATGTATCCCCCCCCGCTACCAAAATCTTGGCATGGAAACCCAATACAGTGGTATCTCACAGAATAATGTAAAATATGAGCACTTGCGTTAGGCTTATTTTTAGATGGCAGTTCTGTGATAGACATATTGGTAGCATAGGCTATGGGAAAGATGGTCATAAAACCTTTTCAAAGCCTTTGCAACAGGAGTTACAAATCAGAGATTCACTGGCTAATGGGGACAAACAGCAAGCCATTAGTGTTCTTGCATAAAACAGAGCTGTGTACATTGTAGGGTGGACTTTTATGCCATAGCTGTAATCAATAGGATTTCACAGAAATCATTATTACAGCTTAGACGCAAAAAAATGTGATAGCTCACCTTTGATTTTTCACCTTGTCCCTCCTCATGAGATCCATCTATTGTTCTTAAATGTGGATTAGATTTATCCTTTCCTGCCCCATTCTGTCACTTGACCAAAAGGTTCTCGTCAGAGAGAAAGTCCACCTGGGAAAATGAAAAATACTTAGAGTTTTAAAAAATAGTCAGCTGATGACTAGCAACATTTATGGCAGGAAGTGACAAAGAATTTAGGCAATAGGAGAGCCTTTCTCTTTGTAAGAGTAATGGAAAGCGAAGCACTGGAAAAATGACTGTGAAATCTTGATAACTGGAAACAGGAGTTGATCCTACTTTTGATTAGATCCCTTCTTGCGGTCCCTTCCAGACCTGTTTTCTACCACTATGGTCATTTCATCCGTGCACATGACAAAGTCTGGGAGATTTCAGCAAGTCCAAAACTACTGGGAGAATGAGAGAATTTGGCATGGCTTCTTTGCTGCCTGCGTCACTGCACTTACACTTTGCTGGCCCTATGGCCAGGCACAAAGTCGTATTGACCAACCTTTCGTATAATTTGTTGCTGAGTTTGTTGCTGGATGTGCTGTCAGGGCTGCCTCTTGAGCAAGCCAGAACAAACTCGCAGGACACACCACTCAAGGGTGCGCTTGGCTGTTACACGCGTAAGCTCCAGGACTCTGCCTAGATGAACATCTTCCATCTAATCCATCTGCTCTTGCAGAGGTGTTACACGGCTGACGGCCAGCAGGCCAGATGGCACTGAGTACTTTCCTAGAAGACTCTCAAGCATTAGCTGCTACAAGGATAGGAGAAGCTTCTAAGCACTCTGAGCGCAGGCCATGTTTAAGTAGCCTCTAGACAATAGAGGTGCAAAACGCCAGGTCTGGGGAGTTCTCTGGGACAGGTCAGGTCTAATACATGTCAGGTCTATCATGTATTGGTACAGGTCAGTTTGCCTACATTCAGCTTTTCTTTGCATTAAAGAGCTCTCCTCCATACAGGGAAGAGATTCCTCATAGAGACCTGGAGATGATTCATTCAATATTTGATCTGTATTTTGTTAACCAAGACAGACTGACTTTCACTGACCTCCTCAGATGTCCTATAGCAAAAACTGGCAATTCTTTCAGTTGCTGTTTCTGAGGTAAACATTCAATAGGGTCAAAGATATTTCAGGTTTTTACTAAAATGAAAAGAAAAATAAAATCCCTTCTACCTCTTTGCAGTTCAGCTTGATGTTTTATTTGACACCGGGTGTTGGACCTTATGTTAGTCTGTGCCTTGGCAGATTTCAAGTTCAATAAACACGTCCTTAACACACCATTGGTGCTAGACTAGGTACAGACATATTCGACACTCTCTCTTCCATACATGGCATCCAGTATTTCACGAGCCTAGATCCACATTTGAAGTTCAAAAGGCTATTGCTAGATCCTTGTATTTTGACATTAAAAGTGTGCCTGAAGAGAGAGGATAATCATTCTATCTGAGACTGCAAATATCATCAAATAGTGGAAACATGACTAAATGTATGCACACCAGAGGCTACTAGAATTTATACATAAAGCTCCTTTTGTTTAAAATAGGTCAAAGTAATGATAACAATAAAAAAACACCAATCCTAAACATTTCTACCTGTTCATTAACATGTAAATCTCTATCTTCATTAGAATTCCACTTAATGAAAGATTTTTCAGTCCTTATTCCTAAGTGTTTTCAGTATTATTGAAATCATCATTTAGATTTGTTTTCATGCTTTTGGTTGCTAAAGAAAGACAGAGCTGGCTTTTAATCTTTTTAATGTTGTGAGTGGCAAAAGGGGATGGAGAACTGAGAGATAAGATCAAACGTTCCCTATGCTTAACCTATAAAAACTAACAAGAACTATCGATGACTTTGTGTGGGGTGTTGAAAACATGATCTAGGGGAGCAGTGTTTTACAGCTCGACAGACAGAGTAAAGACCAAATGAAAAAGAGCCTTTCTTCTGCTCCGGTTTCAAAGCGAACCTGTCAGGTCTCACGCTGTTCACAAGCAGCTGCAGTCTCCTGCAGAATCCAGAATCAGGGTCGGAGGGGAGTAGCTCCTGGGCATGCTTTGTGCCCTGGTAGGCTGTTAGCTCTTGTCAGCTCGGCTTCTCCTTGTGTGTCCTCTCTTTATTGTGTCTCCTATTGTGGGCCAGAGAGCCCGGGTAACATGAAACAGACATTGATTTGGCAGGATTCAGTCTTGTTACAGATGGGTGGAGACACAAAATCCAGTTTTCAAAGCATTATATCCCTTCAGCAGGTCCTGTTTCTATTGAGGTTGGGTGATACAGGGTAACTGTGACTGGTTTTCTTTCTGCTGACTACTAATGGATTCAGTCCAGGGTCAAGTGTGCTGAGGAAGCACAATGAATGATACACTAACTAAACAGAAATCATGGTCATTCATTGAGAACTGAAGAGCACGATGCTAACTTCCACTACTCGAACAAAAAAAAATTTCCTTGTTGGATCTGCCAGCATGTTATCAAGCCTGGCCAGTCATCTGTGTGAGATAATTGCATAAACTGAACTTGCAGTAATTCCTGTCCTTCAATATCTTTTTCAGCTTGGCCACCATAGGCCTGCCAAACCCCTACCTTGAAGCGACAACCTCTAATCATTCTTCTGAAGGCCCACTCCTCATGCTGATTTGTGTCTCTTGCAAGGTAGTAGTGAGGTTGCTGAACCTATGATTTCTAAATACACAATAGAGGCAAGTTCTGCAGAGACAGTGTGTTTTATTAGATCAATGATGAGGATGGGAAAAGCGGACAAGCTTTCTGAGCTCCCAGTCCCTTCCTTGGATCATTAGAAGTGTATCTTCTCCAGCCAGGAAGCACTCACTCCCTTCTTGTCCTGACAAGTGCTCTTAACAAGCTACCTAAACTCCTCCTTCATTGTAGAGTTTTTCCTTTGTTATTTGCTGAAGGTATCATTGTCTGCCACTGACAGCCTCTTTTCAACTGACATTCAGAAGACTTTCTGCCATCTGTTCCAGACCTTTCTGCTTTGGACCGAATTTGCATTTGAATTTTTGCATTCAGAATGAGCTCATATAAAGAAAGCACAATTTGTCATCTTCTTTCCTCTGATTCAGATGTTGCAAGGGAATAAATTCACTTAGAAACAAGACATTTTTCTTTTTCCAAGGGAAACGATAGACCTCTGTACTTGTCCCACCTCTGCCCAAAATAGCATTATTGGAAATCAAAAAATGCATCTGTTTTAAAAAGCCATCCACACTTAAAGGTTTCTCTGTGACTCTTTTGAAAGTCTTTGGCTTTCCCTTCTTCTTCCAAAAATGTTAGCATCAAGCAATCAAGTATCTGTCTATTTATACATTTTATCTCAACATTTTCATCACAATCAACCTGATCCTTAAGAGAGGCTTAAATGGTCACTCTCAGTCCTTTTCCTTTATGATTTAAAAAATAATTTTTCTAGTTAGGTGTCTGTTTAAAATTGATTTGTCTTTGATAAGTTTCGTTAAATTTAGCTCTGAAGACTGATGTTTTTAATTTGCTCACAGGAATGCAGTTTAGTTAGCAAGGACAAGTGTTTTTCTCATTATCTATTCTGTGCTGAAGTGCAAACACTTGGAAACTCACAAGTGAAAAATCTTCAAGTGGCACAGCAGAAGACTCGTAGCTACCTTTTTATAATATTTGTTTACGTCAGTCTTGAGTGAGAGAGAGAAGTTTGTGATCCAAGCAGTAGTATTATTACTATAATAAGGACACTCAGAAATGTTAAAGATACTGTTATGTGCTAATCAATCTTATTGAGGCTTTAGTGCCGCTCAAAATAGAATAAGACCAATTGATCATGTTACACGTATGACATTGGTCTTTGGAAACAGTGGAGGTGATCACTACTACGAAATGGCATCTGGCAGCGTGTTATTCATGAAGCTGACTTATGCTGAAAACTCAGTGGGACTCTACGATCATATTATTCCTTCTCTTCTGGGCTCCCTGAGTTGGCTGGTGGTATTTCTCATGAATTTCAAGCTGTTATTTCCATTCTGCTTGTTGCAACCTGGAAAACATTTAGGGTGCAATCTTAGGAGCAGTAGAAAGGAGAAATGGGGAGCTAGGCGCAGATGGCATTCATAATGAAGTGAAGCAGCTGTCAATATTATCTCAGAATGAGTTATTAATGATTACCACTCTAATTTGATATGTTGACGGGACCAAGCTTGCAGTTTAGAGTGTGCTAACTTGTGTGCCAAGAGCAATATGGCTAAAAGCAGAGAAGAGGGACTAGCCTTTAAGAGTTTCTGATTGCTGACACTCACTGCTTTTTTAGCCAGAGCTGCAGTCATATGCTGCAGTGTCTCATATAATGAGTTCATAAGTGTTTGAGAAATGGTAAGAAGAGAAAGCAGAAGCTGGAACAATGTCATTCAGTTGGAACAAGTACCTCCTGAAGCATTTTGAACCTTGTCCTTCACTCATGCTGAGATCAGCATGCATCTGTATGTTGTTTACACAGGTCAGACAAGAATTTTCTGTCATACAATGACGAGCTCTGTCAATAGCTTTTCATTCTCTTGAAGTACTAAGTGTGGGCTCTTTCCAGAAGCAGCATATTGAACTAGGTAGACCACTGGTGAGACACAGCTTAACTCCCCCTCATGACCTCATTTATTGATTGAATGAGCATAGCTTTTTATTTACCTCTTTCTCACTCAGCAGTTCTATGCATCTCCTTGCCTGGAAATGTGTTCACTGTAAAATATTTACTGCAACTGCTCTTATTAGCTTGAATTCTAGCCTCCCTGAGTTGTACAATATGCACAGGATATATTATGATATTGTACACGGCTGCAGTCTGAATGTCTCAAAGCAGTGCTCTGAAACCAAATGTCACAATTGCATGCCTGTGATGAGCATCTGCCAGACTGTAGTTTGTGTTAAAATAAGAAAGAGTGACACTGAGGTGACTATCCGTTTGAAAAACTGTGAAATAAATGAAAGTGAAAAAGGAAAATGCATCATCTTTCAAAAAGAAGGAAAAAAAATCCTTAATTTATTTTTAACCAAAGAGCTTTAGTTGAGGTGTTTCATGTATGTCTGTTGTCTCCATTGAGTGCATTTTTAAATTTCTTTCTCTTAGAGGTGTCAAAGGCAAATCCAGCTGTCTTGGGGTAAGATTTTTTGCCTTTTTTTTCTTCTGTGAGATTATTTAAATGCACATGCAAGACTTTACAGTGTGAAGTTTGCTTCTGAAAGGGAGATTTAGAAAATAAAACATTAAATCAATATTTCTTACAATGATAAATCAAGTGCTGTGGAAAAATCCAAATGTCCTATATCAAATCCTTAGTCTTTAAGCAACCAACCTGGTGAAACTTACAGGAAGCAGAAGTTTTAAAAAAATTTCTGTCTGTCTTCCCTGAAACACTCCACATTTCTGTTCAGAAATTTTTATGTCATAGTGTTCTAGTGTTTTAGAGATGCTTTCTGGTCAGGATTTCCCTGTCTGATTATTGAGATTTTAGTTGTAGTTCTCCATCCTTTGACATTTCTCCAACTCTCAGAAGAGGTTACCAGTTGGCATTTACAGTCTAGGAAGCACTTCATGGTGATTCTGGTAAGACTTGTCAGGTCCTGGAGACCACTCGCCTTCTAGGGGTTCACTTGGCAAAGGTACAGAGTTCAGCCGACTGAGTCCAAGGTCAGCTCCATTGCTGATAAGAGCTGTTGTGAACAGAGCTAGAAGTGAGAGCCTGCTCCTCCTTTCCCTTCAGCCTTAAGCGTTGCCCCTTCCTGTGCCACACCACCACTGCGTAGCAGCTATGTCTGTGCCCAGCTTCCCACCTCTGTGAATCTGGCCCAAACCCGCCGGTTTGGCTTCCTGGCTTGGCTGCAGACCTGCCTCACCACTTCAGACTTGCTGGGTGGTCACTGTGCTATGTCTGACCCCAATCAGTCTCCCGATCGCTGTCTCTTCTGACCTGGAATCGCTGTTCTGCATCCTGCCTCCTTGCTGCCTAGGACACCGCTCCCGCACACCGTACTATCATGCCTGGCTGCTGGCTGACCTTTCCTTGTGCTGCTCCTTGAAAACTGTTGGGTACTGAAAGCTGTCCAGCTCAGTCAATGTAGGAATGTTTTGTTTGAGCCAATGATGCCGTTGCTGTAGATGATAAATGTGATATCCTGTCACTCTAGGATCAGGGTGGAACCAGCTCAGTTCTCCACATCAGTATGTACAGTACCACCTGCAGCTGGAAATGGACCCAGGTAGGGAGTTTAAAATCATAATTTAAAACCATGACATGCGTCTACCGGTAGTCATGGATTTTTGTTCCCAGCCTTGTATTTTGAGGGTGTAGATTTCTGTTGTAGATCTCGGCTGAAAGGTCAGAGATTGACAGGTCAGATGAGATGACTGGTTGTGAAGAGTATTATCCTCCTTGTAAATGGGTATTTCTGACATTGATTGCTCGGGGAAAGTTTAGTCTGCTGTTTAAGCAGTTGGTTTATTTCATCCACGTAGCTTCTATGATGATATGTAATGCACCGAAGGAAGTGGGTTACATTCTGGGAGAGCTTTGAGATGGAGCGAAGTGAACATACCTTATTGTGGGTGTGAGAAATTCATTGGAAGATGCTGCATTTGTTGCTTAAGCACAGTCTGACTCTATTCGGTCTGTGGGCATACAGAAATTTATTTCTGAGCATTTTGAAACGGAAGAGCTTTATTTAAAGAGGAGAAAATGGAATTTGAAAGAGGGATTCAAGTCATGATCTTCCTCCTGGGTAGTTTGTAGTTTGAGGATTGACTTTCTATATATGTTCCGAGATAGGATAATATGTGGCTTATAATATGATTATATGTGCCTAATAAGCATTTTCTTCAGAGAAGTAAACTGTTTGATAGAGGCATGGTTTTGATGGGTGGAGGTTATCTTTTGGTTGGTGGTGTGCATTGTGCGCTTATCCCAGCAAGTGCACTCCTGTCCGCAATGTTTAGGATGAATTAGTCATTCAGTGGAGGCACTGGTTTGTGTATTTTGTACAATACCATTTTTCTGTTAACCAGTAACCCTGGAACACTGATGTTGGTGAATTAATATGCGTATTCTACCTTTTCTCATCCCAGCAGCAGCTGGGGGGATCGTTTCATTCTGTGGTTGGCTGACAGTGCAAGCACTAAATATAAAATTCCTCAGAAGTCTCCCAAGTTTTTCCTCTTGAATCTTCACAGACTAGAGAAACTTGCCTTATTTCATTTCATCAAGTCAGATTCTATATCTAATTAAACTTTCTATGGATCTATACCAGTATTTAAGTATCTGGGCCCAACTTGCAAAATGTTAAGAGCTGAATTAAGCATATGCAAAGTTTGGTTGTTGATGGACCTGATTAGTTTCTGCAGTCTAACTACTAATTTCTGATTTCCACTGTGTGCTGTTTGTCTTGTCACATTCTTTTCCATTGTTACCAAATGTCCCAGTGCATTTTAGCTCCAGAAAAAAACCACCTGTGTCCTACAGTCTGGCATGTAGGACAGAGGACCATACTTCTTTCCTTGTGGCTTTATTTGTTTCCATTATTATTTCACTTGTCTTCACCTTCTATACTTACAAATACAGCATTTTCAAAGAAATCTCAATGATGTCCAAAATTGTGGGATGTCTTGGAAGTGAAGTAAGATTCCCCAAGGCTTACTTAGTTTTGTGCTTGAAACCAAACTACTTGGAACATCATGACAGAATGCAGTATCCCTCAGAAGTTGCTAAATATCTCTATATCCCTGATGGTATCTGGAGTCAATGGAATTTTCTACTGATGATGCAGTGACTCTACCTGGTAGTTCGGCTACCCTCTACTCATTGCAGGCGTGGTTCCTGTAAGACTCAGGAACTACAATATTAGATGTGAGTGTGCAGCTTAAATTAATGTCTCCAGGAAAGAAGTTTTCACCTAATGAAGTTTCTGTAACTTCTTCTGTAACCTAAGGAGCAAACCTTAGGTCTCTGTTTCTCTTGCCACATTCAGCAGTGAAGCCAGGAACAGAAAGGAAAACATGACTGGGGACTGAGTCTCCAGAGACAGACAGTTCTGTCTACCTTAAAACTTTAAAAACTGGCATTTTTTTAGAAACAGAAAAATACAGAATACATAGAAAAGTACCACCAAAAGATGCTGAAATAAAAAACTCAGGGAAGTTCTGTCTCTGGGATGATAGTGGTGCTGATGGTTTGGGGAAGACATATTTCAAGTTTGATAGCTGCTCATAACACATAGATGCAATGGAGTTCAGGATGCTCTTGAAACATTGTAATCAGAGAAATGTTCTTTGGTAAAAACATGCATTTTCACTTCAAAACTTAGATGTCTGGAGAAAATTTAGGTTAGGAAAAGTGTTCCTGAGTACAAGGTGAATTTTTGTGTGAAACAGAAAAAAGGAAATAATGTTCAAGCCTCATCTCTCTTTGTTTCAGACCAATAATTTTATTCATTCTGATACTCAGTGTCTTCCTAGAACACCTCGAACTTCCTAGTTTATTTTATGCTGAGACTCAAACACATTATTGTGTTCGAGCTGTTCTGCACTGTGGAAAAAAACATAAAAAGGAGAGAAGAACATCTTTGGTATTACAGCTTAACACAATTAACTAGAGCTAAACAGGACAACTTAAGGGAGGTCTGTTCCAAATGAAGAATTGATCAGTATGTGAACAAATGGCTGAAATTTGTATCTTTCTCAGCTCAACAAATCTTAGTTTTTCTTTCAGGAGAGATTTTTGAAGAGCCTCATGTCATCACATTATGGAATTAGAAGTTTGCTTGAAAAATTCTTATGAAATTTTATGAGTGGGAAAACCAGTTTGTTTTCATCGAAGGTCAAACAGTGACAATTACAGGAGTCTTATTGTTGTTGTGGATGGAATATCTGGCCCCCGGAGCTTCATTCCAGCCTTGTTTTTCTAGAATTATCTCTTAAATCCTATTGAATGTATTAATTTCCTTCCTAATCCCATATTCATACCATTAGATGCTCTTTAACATTAATAAGTTTATGTATCTCAATATTGACACTGATCGCACTCTTAATTATGTATTACCTGTTGATGTAGCATTGAATCAATTTCTGAGAGTAAAATAAAATAATCTGGCAGATGAATAGAGGAGGGACACATAAAATTGGGAGAGGCTAGACATGGAACCGTGTTCATAACAGTTGTAAATTGAGCATGTTTGAGGCCACTTCTACAGGATACCATTAGCTATAAGTTTTCAGAACCAGTCTCCAGGATTTTTAAATTTGCTTTAATTGTTCCTCTAGCTTTAAGAGCTCAGTATACATGTGCATCTTCCATCTGACCATTAGGCTTATTTGTTAAGGTCAGGATATTCTGTTTCTTTCTAGCATTTGATATTTTCTTTTTGGTTGTGCTGCCCCACTCTCTTCTCAGCTATATCCTCTTCTAGCATGTAGAATCATAGAATCATAGGAAGTTTTGGGTCAGAAAGGACCCCTAGAGGTCATCTAGTCCAACCCTCCTGCAGCGAGCAGGGACACCACTAACTAGATCAGGTTGCTCAGAGCCCTGTCCAACCTGGTCTTGAATGTTTCCAGGGATGGGGCCTCCACTGCCTCTCTGGGCAACCTGTTCCAGTGTTTCACCACCCTCATTGTAAAGAATTTCTTCTTTATATACAGCCTAAACCTACCCTGTTTTAGTTTAAAACCATTACCCCTCGTTCTGTCACTGCTGTCTCTACTAAGAAGATTGTCCCCATCTTTCCTATAGGCTCCCTTTAAGTACTGAAAGGCTGCAATCAGGTCTCCCCGCAGCCTTCTCTTCTCCAGGCTGAACAAGCCCAACTCTATCAGCCTGTCCTCATAGGAGAGGTGCTCCAGCCCTCGGATCATTTTTGTAGCCCTCTTTTGGACCCGCTCCAACAGTTCCATGTCCTTCTTGTGCTGAGGGCTCCAGAGCTGAACGCAGTACTCCAGGTGAGGTCTCACCACAGCAGAGTAGAGGGACAGAATCACCTCTCTCGACCTCCTGGCCATGTTTCTCTTGATGCAGCCCAGGACACAGTTGGCCCTCTGGGCTGCCAGTGCACATCTTATACATCTTATGTGTAAGAACAAAATATCACAGGGTATTTCCTGCCAATATGCACTCACATTTCAAATGCACTCACTTTTCACATGCTCACATACCTCTTGCATAACTTTCTGGGAATATCCTAGAGATTCAGCTGACCAGCAGGAAGGTATTGTGGTATTATATGCAAAACCTTTAGAAGAAAATGAATGTTAAATTTATTAATGCAAGTCTTTTATCCAGAAGTATGTAAACAGTCATCCAGCCTGGGAGTAAAGAACTCATGTAGCTTATCAGAACAATTATCTAGTCAGCAGTTCAGTCAGCCCCAGCTGAAAGACCTTGCACGTGTGAATAACTTCAAATACAAAAATCTATGAAACTACTTGGTACTTTTCTGATTTGCAGCTATAGTAAATACCAAAACACTCACAGAAAACTGCTCAGCCCAATTAAAGTGCTTGAAAGTTCTGCAGTTATTGATTACACAAATGTTTTTTTTTAACAGATTCAATAGACCTGCAACTTCATGCTCACTGCTGTTCTGTTAGCAAAAGAGGTTACAGTAGTAAAACACTCATTTCCATGTATTTTTTTAGACTTATCTTTGGAGAGGCCCAACTGCCCAACAACACAAAAGGCGGCATAAAGAAATATATTTCACTATTATGGTAATAAATTAAATAATTAATGTAACCTGGAGTTTACTTGATATCAAGACAAATTGTCTACTCTAACATCACAGCTGATTTTAAAATTACCTGTGCTTGGGGATGTACTAGATTAAAATAATCTTCTTTTGCTTCACCTGCCCTGCTTTTAAGTACGTAGAAACCTGCTTCCTCCACGGACATGAGTCCCTTAGCTAGGAGGCAAACCACATTTGGTCTTCACATTATTTTTCAAGAGCTTACTTTATTAGTTAGGTTTTCTGCGAGATCACTGTTAATTATCTCTGGAGGTAATGATTTGGCAAAGGTTAATGACTTGCTTCATATAGGAAAATTTGCAATTTAGTTCTACTTTTAAATGAAGGTGTTGATTCCTGTGGGCGAAAAACCTTTATGGCTCAACTAAACTTTAAATGGAGTATTGTAAAGACTGAGAGATCTGCACTACATTTGGACTATTTTGAACTTAAACATAAGTGAAAATCTCCTTTTTTTCTATGTTACACAGTGGTGTATATATTTACCATGATACTGCAAGGTAGTTATGAATAGCTGTGACTTTGATATATGGCTCATATAAAAAAATTAACTGGAGGAATTTAAGGTAAGAAGAGTTTTAAAAATGTAAAAAAAAAAAACCCCAGCCCCCCAAAATACTATTTACTTTGCATGAGGTAGATGGTTCTCAGAGTTTCACTTGTTATACATGGGTATAATCACTTCTCATTCCCTCCTGTGATGTTCTGGTTTCCAGTATTACTGGGTAAGTCAACAGTAAAGAACACAGAAGACCTTCCCAAAGCTTTGTTATAACTACTAATAAAAGAAACAGCATATTACGTTTGCATGTAGTAGATCTTCAGTTTTTCAACAAAACTTCATTTAGATCTGAGCTACTTAAGAATCTATTTACTTTATCCAGCCAAGTATCTGAAACTCATCAGCACGGTGTTTTGGTTTCGGCTGCCGCCGGCAACAAAAGCGCCACGCGGCCGCCCCTCCCCCCGCCGGCGTGCGGAGGAGAATGGAAAGAAAGAGGCAGAAACTGGTGGGTCGGGATAAGGGCAGTTTAACAGAACAGCAAACAGAGGGAAAACAGGAACAACAACGATACAAATAAGGAGAAAACACAACCACGAACCGTACAACAGCCGCTCTCCCGAAACCGGACCGGCGCTGCGCCCGCCCAAGCCGCGAGAGCCTTCCCGCCGCGCCGCGCCGCGCCGCCCCCCCCCCCCCCACCGGAACCCCGCGTGACGTTACATGGTATGGAATACCGGGCTCTGTTTGGCCAGGTGGGGTCAGCCCCCACCCCCCGGCTGTGCCCCTTCCTGGAGTCCGGTGAAAATTAACCCTGTTCTGGCCAAACCCAGGACATTATCCACCCCTTATTCCATACCATCTACGTCATGCCCAGGTCCCCCATTGTCCAGTTGATCACCACCACTTCTCCTGTCTCCAGATATCATTCCTTTAGTCTATGGATCATCACTCTAAAGTGTCTATTGAGTTCATTTAATCCATGACTTGAGGCTCCATCTGTCGTTATGGTCTTCCGTGGCAGGAGAGGTGATGTGTGGTGATGGGCGGTCACTTGCTGCATCCGGAGCTCACGGCTGATGTATCTGGTGCGGCCCGTGCCCACAGTCTGCAGGAGATGTTGATCTTGATGAAGTTGCTGGATGCCAGTTGTTGAAAACCAGGTCCAGTTCCATCATCGCTGTGCTCTGCTAGGTTTTCATCGAAAAAGTCCATCCTTCTTTAATCTGGACGATTCTTACTATGCTACTACTGGTACAAAATATAACAATTATAACAGTGATAACAGACAGTGACAGGGTTATTTAACAACTAACTTTATACAATCTATTTATGGACTATTCTCGCCCAAAATTAAATCCCCATGAGGTACACATCGGACTTCCCCATCCTTCCGCATTACCCACCATGTACACCCAGGTCCTTGAGCAAAAGCAATCCCGCGGACGGGCTTGCCTTTGCCTGAGGCAGGACTAACCCAAACCGTCTTCCCTAACATGTTCCGCATGTGCACTACAGGGACTTTATCACCTTCTACTGGGCGCTGAGGTTTTGACTGGGCAGGACCAGCCCGGTTGGTGGACCCTCTGGTGTTAACCAACCAGGTGGCCTTTGCTAAATGGGTATCCCAATTTTTGAAAGTCCCACCCCCCATTGCCCTCAAAGTGGTTTTTAGCAGCCCATTGTAACGTTCAATCTTTCCAGAGGCTGGTGCATGGTAGGGGATGTGATACACCCACTCAATACCGTGTTCTTTGGCCCAGGTGTCTATGAGGCTGTTGCGAAAATGAGTCCCGTTGTCCGACTCAATTCTTTCGGGAGTGCCATGTCGCCACAGGACTTGTTTTTCCAGGCCCAGGATGGTATTCCGGGCAGTGGCATGAGGCACAGGGTAGGTTTCCAGCCATCCGGTGGTGGCCTCCACCATTGTGAGCACATAGCGCTTGCCTTGGCGGGTTTGTGGCAGTGTGATGTAGTCAATCTGCCAAGCCTCCCCATATTTATATTTTAGCCATCGTCCTCCATACCACTGAGGCTTTACCCGCTTGGCTTGCTTGATTGCAGCGCATGTCTCACATTCATGGATAACCTGTGCAATAGTGTCCATGGTCAAGTCCACCCCTCGGTCACGAGCCCATCTGTATGTCGCGTCTCTTCCTTGGTGGCCCGAGGTGTCATGGGCCCACCGAGCTATAAACAGTTCACCCTTATGTTGCCAGTCCAGATCCACCTGAGCCACTTCAGTCTTAGCAGCCTGATCTACCTGGTGGTTGTTTTGATGTTCTTCAGTGGCCCGACTCTTAGGGACGTGGGCGTCCACGTGACGGACTTTTACAGCCAACTGCTCTAGTCGGGCAGCAATATCTTGCCACAATGGGGCAGCCCAGATAGGTTTGCCTCTGCGCTGCCAGTTGTTCTTCTTCCATTGCTGCAGCCACCCCCACAAGGCATTGGCCACCATCCAAGAGTCAGTGTAAAGATAGAGCACTGGCCACTTCTCTCGACTGGCAATGTCTAAAGCCAGCTGGATGGCTTTCACCTCTGCAAACTGGCTGGACTCACCTTCTCCCTCTGCAGTTTCCGCGACTTGTCGTGTAGGGCTCCATACAGCAGCCTTCCACCTCCGCTGCTTCCCCACAATGCGACAGGACCCATCCGTGAACAGGGCATACTGTTTCTTATCTTCTGGCAGCTGGTTATACAGTGGGGCCTCTTCAGCACGTGTCACCTCCTCCTCTGGCGATGCTCCAAAATCTTTGCCTTCTGGCCAGTCCATGATGACCTCCAGAATTCCTGGGCGACTGGGGTTTCCCATTCGGGCACGCTGGGTGATCAGAGCGACCCACTTACTCCACGTAGCATCGGTGGCATGATGCGTAGAGGGGACCCTCTCTTTGAACATCCAGCCCAGGACCGGCAATCGTGGAGCTAGGAGGAGCTGTGCTTCAGTGCCGACCACTTCTGAAGCAGCTCGAACGCCTTCATATGCTGCCAGAATCTCTTTTTCAGTGGGAGTATAGCGGGCCTCAGATCCTTTGTATCCCCGGCTCCAGAACCCCAGGGGTCGACCTCGAGTCTCCCCTGGTGCTTTCTGCCAGAGACTCCAGGTTGGGCCATTCTCCCCGGCTGCGGTGTAGAGCACGTTTTTAACATCTTGCCCTGACCGGACTGGACCAAGGGCTACGGCATGAACTATCTCCCGTGATGACCCTGGCTCATCGTCATCCCTCCCGGAGCGATCTGCTCTCTTTGCGTCTTTCTTTAGTTTTACAGGGGCGACTGCTACCTGCACAGGTTGGTCATTGGGCTCAGTCACTGTGCCTGTGGCTGGAGCTGGGGCTGGAGCAGCTGCTGTGCCCGCTGGGGAAATCGAGGCAGACCCTGCAGCTGTGGCTGCAGCAGCCGTGGTGCCAGTCGGGGGGGCTGGGACTGCCTGCTGGGCTGGAGGGGCTGCAGGGCCGGCTGGGGAGGCAGCGCCAGCTGCAGTGCCTGCCTCTTCATTTCCCCCCCTTTCGGCACTGAACAGTGTTGAACAGGGCTCGGTAGGCGTGGGCCAGACCCCAGCACGTTGCGGTGATCTGTGTCTCTCTGGAGTTCCCAGGGTGGCAGCACACTTTTTGCAGATACTTTACTAGTTTGTCCGGATCCTGTACTTCCTCAGGTGTGAGTTTAAAAAACACCGGAGGTGCCCACTGCCCTAGGTACTTGCCCATGCTGTCCCACACACCCAGCCACTCACAGCTATCCAGCCCCGGGGCAGGTCTCTGCACGATGTTCTTAACGACTTGCTTAGCCCTAAACAAAAACCAAAACCCGTTCAGGAGGCATAACAAAAGGAGAGTGCTGCCCTGAGCATCCCAGGGGTACTCGAAATTATCAAAAGCCGTTAGAACTGGCCTGAAGGAGAGAGGGGGGGCGAAAGAGTGGGGGAAGGTATCCCCTTCGGTTTTCCCCACAGACTGGGTTTGATTATTCACAAATTCTAAGACATAGGGTCCGAGGTACGGGAATGACCGCAGAGCCGCATGCAAATACAAGACTAATTTCATGCACAGTGATGTTATCATATCATAAGTCGATATCGTAAGGTAGAGCAAAATCATCATCCTGATCTTTTTCCCAGCGATGATGAACAGCATGGCAGTAAACACATACAGCAAGTAAGGATTTACGTAGCACAGATATTTGATCAAAGTGAGAAACATTTTTATCGGCGACTTTAACTAGCACAGTAAATGCGTATAATAAATTTTAACAAAATCTATGAAAGCAGTTTTAACACCCGCTGCTCAGCCCTGCCGTTATCCCCGCTCCACGTCTGGGCGCCAATTTAATGTTTTGGTTTCGGCTGCCGCCGGCAACAAAAGCGCCACGCGGCCGCCCCTCCCCCCGCCGGCGTGCGGAGGAGAATGGAAAGAAAGAGGCAGAAACTGGTGGGTCGGGATAAGGGCAGTTTAACAGAACAGCAAACAGAGGGAAAACAGGAACAACAACGATACAAATAAGGAGAAAACACAACCACGAACCGTACAACAGCCGCTCTCCCGAAACCGGACCGGCGCTGCGCCCGCCCAAGCCGCGAGAGCCTTCCCGCCGCGCCGCGCCCCCCCCCCCCCCCCCCCGGAACCCCGCGTGACGTTACATGGTATGGAATACCGGGCTCTGTTTGGCCAGGTGGGGTCAGCCCCCACCCCCCGGCTGTGCCCCTTCCTGGAGTCCGGTGAAAATTAACCCTGTTCTGGCCAAACCCAGGACACACGGGATCTGAGCAGCAAATAGAGTACTGCATTCTAGGTTCCAGGAGGGTGATCATAAAGCGCATTTTTCACATGATGAAATGAAAGACACCCAGCTTTCCTTTCCTTGATGTTCTACTGTAAATATCCCGATTCTTCTTTGCCTTATTGATTTGTTGCCTATATCCTCTCTCCCTTTGACATCCTGAAGGAGAAAATAAAACAAGTGGGCAAAAAAAAGCCAAGAAGGTACAGTATGTTTCTTTCAACTTGTGCTTCATACACAATTCTTGGTGACCATTTTACATGTATTACCCAACACCAAAGACAGCCAGAGGTCAAATCAGTATTTAAACAGACATTCTAAGTGGAAATGAGCTGCAAGTCGTTTAGATGCACTCACTGCATGCAGATTCTGCTCTCTCTGTGACAGGGGTGGAGAAGGAGTCTGAAAACAAAACCTGAAAATATTGATTCCTCTGTATACTTGAATGCAAATCTGGTACAAAGATACTTCTTTATCTCTTGCCCATCTCTCTCACAGGATGAAAACAGGGGCATTGCCTTGCAATATGTGTCCACTTTTAATTTCTGAAGTGGTGGCACTTCCACCTTTGTTCCTCAAAATGCTAATTCCATCATCCAATACACAGCAGGTTTGTACATTCTTCCTGCTGTCTCATTTAGCTTTCCTTTGATTAATTTAACTTTTTATTTCTATTCTGCAAATGAGTCCTTATCCCAATACACTTAGTGTTTATTGTTGGTTCTCATGTACTGTCTCTCATAAACTTCTGTTGCCATATGGCTCACACCTCTGTGACCAGTACCTGTTACACTTTACATCATGGCCATATGGGCCTTCCTACTGTTAGCAGGTTAACATTCAAATGCTTCTGTTCTTAGTGTGCTGGCTGGCTGACACTCCCCTGACCTAAAAGATGTTTTGTTCTTGAAGATGGGGTCCTGAAATAGAACCATCCCCAGAAAACATGCCCTGCATGTCTGAACACAATGTTCTGTCACTGTTATTGCCCCTTTTGTGCCTGCCTTCCAAAAATATTACAGTAGGCAAGCTTTCCAGCAGAGGCGTTACAGGCATCTTCCTGGGAACAAACACATGCCATGTGTTTGCTTTAGCCTATCAAATCGGAACAGCACAGCTGGAATTTCAAATAACAAATCCTTACAGCTAAGTACTTGTGGATGAGCCACTAAATTTATCTGGGAAATAAGTTTGAATAGCAAATTACTTCAACAAAATCATGATCTGCTTGTCAAGTCAGAAATGGGGAAAAAAGGAGGACTTGTCAGCGTATTCTATGGAGCATTTTTGCCTGTGACTGCTGCATAATTAAGTAGTACCAAGAATTCTAACACCAGTACTGGTCCATTCATCATATCATTGTCTTTAAATCAGTATCTCCATATGTTTAGTTTTCATCTTTTCCTAGGTTCCCTCCCTTCTTTCAGTTCTTTTGTGTTAGTAAACAGTCCAGGACTAAATATTGGATCCTCAATGTAATTTCACTGAAACAGCAGAGAAAGAACCTATTAACTCCTTGCTCTATAATGCAAAGCTTCAGCATATCTATCCTTTCCTTTCCTGCATTCCTGTTTTTCATTTCAGCTGTCACAACTGCAGATTGTGTTCAGTGGTAGCAAATAAAGACAGAGCCTACTATGGGAAAACGTATTTCCAAATCATCAGGGCCTCATTTTCAGCTATTCGGTGAAATTTATTGCAGCTTGCCACCTTCAGAATGTAGCTTAGGAACTGTTTTGAAGACTCTCTCATTACTCAGTTGTATAATGAGAAGTTTGCTCAGCCAGTCAGAGATCAGGAAAAAGGTTTGAACAAACAGGTTAGGAATTTTCATTGCTCTTGAATGTATCTGATATTCCAAACCCTTTTTGTTTAGGATATTTTCTAAAGGTACAACTGGAGAGAATGTGCACATTTAAATGCAAGTCCATCTCCATTTCTGGTTTTATTTGATCAAAAAAACTGTGCGTTTCCTAAATCCCTGTTAGATAGGAAGCAGAATTTGAGTTCAGGTGATACAGAATTGATTTGGTAAAGCAGAAGGAACTGAGCTAAACATGTAACTGTGCTGCAAGAAATTACTACTATGCTACTCAGTACCAACCAGATAGTCATGGATTTGTTGCATATAAGTGAAAAACATGGAGCAATCTGTAAAAATTATAAATTATTGACTGTTAACTTAGAACCCCTGCTCCTCTATCAAAAAACTGTGTACAGAGTAGGGAATAAGACTGGAAGGAGAGCAAGATGAAACTACTGAGAGCTACCACAGAGATCTAGAAAAGGATTTTGCTGTAGTCCTTTCAGTGTGTAGCATTTTTTACAGGTGGAGATACTTGGAACGCTATGGAATTCAGTTTCCTCTCATTTTGCTTATTGAACTGTACCTGATCTTTCTTCTTTCTTGTTTATGTTAATCAGAAAATCGTTACAAATCTTATTTAAACAAACATCCTGATAAAACTTGCATTACCTCCTTTTCATCTTATCCCTTTATTTAATTCACTAACGAGCAGCCTATAGGCTGCTGACTGGCCAGATGAAGAGCTTTTAGTGAAATACCAAAGTATTAATTTTGATTTACTGTCTGAAAAAGCACTAACTGCATGGCAAGTGAAACCAAAATTTCTTTTCAAGTGACAGTTCATTTTATGGACCTCTGTACGGAGTTCCAAAGATGAGACCCTGTAAACAAGCCTGATTGTTCGTAAAAGGCACTATTTTCCCTGGAACAGTATAGAATAAAATCAATTTTATAGTGAGTTAGGGTCAACAATTTGACAGATCTAGGCAAAGACTTCTTTCTCTCTTAGGAGACATCTCTCAATATTTTTTAACTTGTCAGTTGTAACGCTAACAGCTCCTAACTCGAACAACTGAAAATACTGCATTGAAATAAATCAGTGAGGACACACACAAACTTGTTAGTTATCAGTGAAGACTTTTCCCAAGATCTGTCAGAAAATGCATCCCATGGCATCTTTTAATGGTTTAAGCAATTGTAGAACATTCATAAATTTTGTAAAATGCAGCTTTTCAGTATTGCCATCCCTACCAAAACCTGTCAGATAGACTGATTAAATCTGCATTAGTTATGTAGTATAATTAATCAATATGGCATAGAGAACTATGATGCAGTGCTGATTAATTTGTATTTTAGGTGCTTACATTTCTTGCTTCCAGCTCACCTGAGAAATACATTAATCAGTTTGGCTGTATAGACAGAAGTGGTTTTAAACAAAGCTATCATAGCTTCTTCTATTCCTTTCCCCATTTACTAAATTTAGTGCTGTCATCCTCATAGCATCTGTTTGCTATCCACTATTTTGGGGATAGAAATTTGTATTCTCAGATATCAATGTCCAGAATGTGAAATTTAAGATCCTACAATGAATCTCAAGCTTGCAATGCTGAACACCCCATTCAACTGCTGTATGATTTCAGAAGTCTCTGAACTCCCTAAGTATTCTGCTTCTCAATTCCCAAGGCATCTGATGTTCTTCTCTTCATGCATAAAAGTGCTTTGGTAGTGAGTGAGAAAACCAGGTTGAAACTAAGTCTAATCAGGCTTCAGGAGGTAGGCATCACTTTAGTGTTTGACTTTGACAGGCATTCGCAGGCATACTTAATGTAAACAGAGAGAACAATAATCCTCAGTCTTACGGTTTTCATGTCAAATGGGAGGAGAGAGGGCAGAATGGCTGCCCTGTTTAGCATGTGTCTGGCCACACTGATCACCCAAATTTAATGTTTAGAGAGAAGCAGGTACTTAAAATAAAACTCTGCATTGTCAATGGGAATGAGATTTCTAAAAAAGGAACAACTGGAACGACTTTAACACTACTCTTGCCTTTTTGAATCTGTCAGAAGAATAATCAAATGTAGATATTCAGAAAGGCAAAGATAAATACCTGAACTACTAGCCAGTATCTTCTAGAACAAAAAGGTACAGAGTAAATATAGCGGTTTCATCCTTATGTTTCATCAGACTTCCCTTTAATTTTTAATTCCCAAGTTCTTCAGCCTCTTTGGTTTTTTCTAGTGCTGCTCATAGTTGTTATTTCCCAGATGAGTTTAGATTTTCAAGTGTTTCATCGATAATACTTCCAAATTCTGGGAAAAGCTGTATGACTACAGAAGAGGAGGACAGAGGTAGGGAGCTTTCCTGTGTAGCCACACAACTTTATTTTTACATATGCTGCAAGTCTAGAACAGTCTGAAAAATAACTAATTATCACTTTCTTCACTGCCCAGGTTCCGTATCCCTTTCAGTTCCCATTAAGAGAAGTCATCAGCTGGTGCTTGTGTTCCTCAGTGATTGCTGTATTTCAAAGTGAAATGTACAGCAGCTAGTTGGGCTGTGCAGATGGAGTGAAGGGAAGACAACAGTAATGGGAAACAACAACTTCAAAGCTTTTGGTATCATCAAAGCATTACAGTGCTTTAGATTTCTACAGCTTTAGAAGGCTGAATAAAATAATACCAGTGTGCTTTCACTGCTATGAGAGGATAAAATTAGCCAAAGGTGAAGCCTGAATGATTTGGAACTTTAGTTCAGGGAAGCACCTAGAAGTCTGAATTTTTTAGAGACAGCATGGTTAGACAACAAGGCTGTTTTAGAAGTTATCAGAGCAACATGGCTTCAGAACTGATACAGCTCTGCTTCCAGATGCAGTGGCCAGTGGAAAAACACCCCACATGGAATGAAAAAAATCATTTTCAGTAGCCCAAGAGGTCCTCTTCCCAAGAGTCTTTGCTACAGCTTCCCTTTAGCTCCTGTTTGTGGACTAGAGATATTAGACTCTTTAATCCCACCAGAAGAATCAGAGGCATCCCTGTACACTGTTGCATGTGGAACAGAGGAACAAAGAGGAAGTAATCACGTAACTTCTCAGGGCTACAAAAATATATCAAGAGAATCACAGAATCACACAGAATCACAGAATATTTGGGGTTGGAAGGGACCTCTGTGGGTCAGCTTGGCTCTTGAGCCCCACAGGGTACAGACTGACCCCAAAGCAGCACCCAGTATCAGACATTGACCTCATAATGGCAGTGTGCTAAAAGAAGGAAAGAGACTCTTGTACATGCTCTCTGCCTCACCACGGGAAGGCACGTAGCATCAAGATGAGTTTTGAAAATGTTTCCCTGAGATGGCTTGAAGTCTTCAGCTGTCTGTCCCTGCTGCTGCCCTGTACCTGTAAGAATGGAGACATTCTTAAAATGGGAATTTGTTGAGAATGAGAAAGAAGAAACTGTTTTGGTTCCTTGGTTTCTAAAAATAGATATTAAAACCTTTAAATACCTCCTTCAGTATTTTCAAAGGAAAAGGTTTCCATTTAACTTTTAAAATGCTTATTCCACTTGTAAATTTCAATTATAATTATTATAAGATACCAAAAAAGGATAACTTGCAATTACCAAACTGAAATATTTCGGAAGAGAAAATATTTTGTAATCTCAGCATTTTTTCTGGGTTGCAATCCCTCTCCCTACTCACTTCTAATTACTCTTATCAGTGGGGAAAATGTATTTAGTTGTACTTACACAGAAGATCTTTTTTCATCAGGGTTCTGCAGCCAGGCTATGTCCTTCATCCAAAACTGCCACCTACAAGAAGACCTCAAGGACAGCCTGGCACAGCTTGTCTCTTACATACAGTTAAGCCACAGGGAAGGTTCTTCCCTGAAATGAGGCAACACGAGCAAGTCAATATGTTCCTCAGTGAATGTGTTGCATTGGTCACACATTTTTTAGTCAAATTTATTCTCTTATTACTATAATGTCATTCCTTTTGAGAATTGCCTTTAGCGGTGTAAACATTACCTATTGCATACAGGGTTTTTTTCACTCTGCGAATACTCAACAATTCAGAGCTTCGCATGAGTTGCCAATTTAGATTGATAAATGGCCTGCACTGACCTGTAGGTTCTTCATTCTCTTCTCTCACTCTCCTTAACCCCAGGACTGCCATCTCAGAACCCTGCCTCGTGGGCTGGACAGCTTTACAAAACACAAGAGAGAAAGCAGGGAAAAAGAAAGGGGAGATTTTGAAGAACTTCCTTACTCCCTTCATTCCCATGCCTTTCTTGAATTTGGATTTGAATAACAGTCACAGATCTTTAATTCAAGAGCTCTTTAACTGATCTCCTATGATTTAATAAGCACAGAATCACAGAATGGTAGGGGTTGGAAGGGACCTCTGTGGATCATCTAGTCCAACCCCCCTGCCAAAGCAAGGTCACCTAGAGCAGGTTGTACAGGACTTTGTCCAGGCGGGTTTTGAATATATTCAGAGAAGGAGACTCCACAGCTCCTTCGGGCAGCCTGTTCCAGTGCTCTGTCACCTTCGGAGTGAAGAAGTTCTTCCTCAAGTTCAGGTGGAACTTCCTCTGCTTCAGTTTGTGCCCATTGCCCCTTGTCCTGTCACTGGGTACCACTGAAAAGAGCTTGGCCCCATCCTCTCGACACTCTCTTTTAAGATATTTATCAGGTTCCCTCTCAGCCTTCTCCAGGCTAAACAAGCCCAGCTCCTTCAGCCTTTCCTCGTAGGAGAGATGCTCCAGTCCCCTTTTCATCTTCATAGCCCTCCTCTGGACTCTTTCCAGTAGCTCCTCATCTTTCTTGAACCGGGGAGTCCAGAACTGGACACAGTACTCCAGATGGGGCCTCACTAGGGCAGTGTAGAGGGGGAGGAGAACCTCCCTCGACCTGCTGGCCACACTCCTCCTATTGTATCCCAGGATCCCATTAGCTTTCTTGGCAGCCAGGGCACACTGCTGGCTCATGGTTAACCTGTCGTCCACCAGCACGCCCACGTCCCTCTCCGCAGAGCTGCTCTCCAGCAGGTCCGTCCCAAGCCTGTACTGATGCATGGGCCTGTTCCTATCCAGGTGCAGGACCCTGCACTTTCCCTTGTTGAACTTCATCAGGTTCCTCTGTACCCAGCTTTCCAGCCTGTCCAGGTCTCGCTGAATGGCAGCACAGCCTTCCAGCATATCAGCCACTCCTCCCAGCTTTGTGTCGTCAGCAAACTTGCTGAGGGTACACTCTGTCCCTTCATCTAGGTCATTGATGAAGAAGTTGAACAAGACTGGGCCCAGTACTGATCCCTGAGGGACACCACTAGTTACAGGCCTCCAACTAGACTCAGCACCGCTGATGACAACCCTCTGAGTTCTGCCATTCAGCCATTTCTCAATCCACCTCACTGACCACTTATTTAGCCCACACTTCCTGAGCTTCCCTAGGAGGATGCTATGGAAGACCATGTCGAAAGCCTTGCTGAAGTCCAGGTAGACAACATCCACTGCTCTCCCCTCATCTACCTAGCCAATCATGTCATCATAGAAAGCTATCAGATTGGTCAGGCAGGATTTCCCCTTGGTGAATCCATGCTGACTACTCCTGATAACCTTCTTTTCCTCCACTTGTTTAGCAGTAACCTCCAGAATGAGCTGCTCCATCATCTTTCCTGGGATGGAGGTGAGTGTGACAGGCCTGTAGCTCCCTGGGTCCTCCTTCTTGCCCTTTTTGAAAACTGGAGTGACATTGGCTTCTCTCCAGTGCTTGGGCACCTCTCCTGTCCTCCAGGACCTCTCAAAGATGATGGAGAGTGGCTCAGCAATGACATCTGCCAGCTCCCTCAGTACTCATTGGGGCCCATGGATTTGTGGGCATCCAGATTGCTTAAAGCATCTCTCGCACAGTCGTCCTTGACCAAGGGAAGGTCATCATTTCTGCAGGCTTCCTCTCTTACCTCCAGGTCATGGGATTCCTGAGGGCCAGTCTTAGCACTAAAGACTAAAGCAAAGAAGGCATTCAGTAACTGTGCCTGCTCTGCATTCTCCGTCACCAGGACACCCACCTCATTCAACAGCGGCCCCACATTGTCCCTAGTCTTCCATTTGCTGCTGATGTAGTTGAAGAAGCCCTTCTTGTTGTTTTTGACATCCCTTGCCAGATTCAATTCCAGGTGGACCTTAACCTTCCTTGTTGCATCCCTGCATGCTCTGACCACATTCCTGTACTCCTCCCAAGTGGCCTGCCCCTCTTTCCACATTCCATGGACCTTTCTCTTCCACCTGAGCTCCGCTAGAAACTCCTTACTCGTCCATGCTTGTCTCCTGCCTCCTTTGCTAGATGTCTTGCTCAGAAGCCAGAGAAAATATATTTTTGCTGGAAAGAGCCAGCCACTTGACCTTCCCTTTGATCGTGGAATCTCAGCTTACCTTTTAATAAATTACCCCTTTTAATAGCAAACGACTTTTGCAAATAGGGTTCAGAAATTAGTCCATATCAGGAGTCATTAATTAGTTTGTGTCCCCAGATGCATCTTGCCGAGACCCCTAGCTGGTCAGAGGAGAGGGCTTGATGCCTTTTCTTGCTAGCATAGTGATAAAGAAAGTAAAGCCTGAGAGAAGGGGAGTTTGAGCTGAGAGCAACCAAAAGCCTAATTCCTGTTGCTACAGCAAGTGTAATTATGAATGCATACTTAAAATAGTGACTGAATGGTTCCTGTAGCTTAATGAAACGTTGATTTGGTATCTAAGTCACCAGCTGTGATCCTCACAACACAGTCATTGGCTGACAACCACTACCATAGAGCTGCTGTCTGAAATTAATTGATGGCCAGTCTTGCTTCTAAGAGACAGGCATGTATGAAAACGTGGAGTCATTCTCATTAATACCCCAGCCTTAGCAGGGGAACTTGGAATTGGCAGGGCCATGTCTAAATGTGGAAATGGTTTGCGTCCCTAGAAAAGTGTAGAATAATAGTGGTAAAGTGGATTAGAGTTTACACAAACCATGCTCTTCCCCTCATCTATGAACTCACTGAGAACTTAACTGATGGAGAAATGACCAGGCTTTACAAATGGGAATCTTACTAATTTCTATCATCCATTCCCTGCAGGAGACAAAACTCCCACTTCCAAAATTAGATTTTAAGAGCTTATTAGAAATGCAGAGAAACTGATAATTAGACTGAGTAGCTCCACTGCTGTCATTCATTTCCTACTAATCAGAGACCAGGGTATGCTGAGGGATGTTTATGCTGTACAACTCCGGATTTCCTATGACTATGCTATAGTATTTGGCAAAATAAAGTGCCTTGCTGTTGCTCTCTCCTCTTTGGACTTGCCCCAGGATGCCCTTGTAACGAAAAAGACTTAATAGGTTTGTGGCTGTGAATTATTTCTGTGAATACTTGAGTACATAACGTTATGTTCCCTGGAACTGTTCAATCTATTCAGCTAATCAGTGCAAGCACATATAGCTTATTAAATAATTTGTTCAGCTTTGCAATATATCTGTCTCTTGTTGTTTGAACTCAGCCTTTCTGAATCTGAAAGCTTTGTAATGCTACAGGCTTTCAAACCTACGCAATTTTTACCCTGGACATCCTAACATTGGTAAAGGGTGATCTTTCCAACATCTCTGTCACGGGGAATTTTTGCTGCTTGTTCTTAAGCGAATGATTACGCCATATGGAAGGGCAGAGTTAAAATGTTTGAACATGCAGTTAGAGAGACTGCTCTTTATTCTTGCCAATCAGGCTGCTTTCCAGATGCTGGCACAGCAGAAGTATCTTTTTTTCCCGTCAGAATCACTGTGGATAATGTGATGCGACTTGGAAGAGAGGGAATTTTCTACAATTTGACTCAAAAATTATATCCCTTGGAGAAGAGAGTGAAGGAAGCAAGTTTAGCATATTGAGAGTTGGGAACGTTTGGGCACACATCAGATAAGCTTGACTTTCTTTTTTATGCTCAGCTTTGAAATCCCAGTTATGAAACACTGTACGTTTGTGTTGATAAGGCTTGTAATTTTCAGTGACAAATGGGATAAGATAGTTGCAGCAGTAATACTCACAGTACAAAGCATCCTTCATAGTCCTCACAAAAAGCGGTTTCCTTTTAGGCTCTTTCAAAATGCCAGCCTCCACTTCAACAAAGTATTTCTCACAAATAGGTCTTTCTGCCCTAGCAAAGCTCTTCTAAAATCAATAGGGCTTTGGAATATTGCTTTGCGATCTTGCTGCAAAGGAGGACTCCACTGCTTTTGGTGTAGCATCTAACTGGGAAACAATGTTCTATATATTCTTAAAATTAAGAATGGTACGTGACAGTACACTGGAAAACTTCTGTGATGGCAGAACTCCAGTCAGCACAGAATTTGAAGTCTGATTCGAGCTACACAGAAACTAAACACCCTCTTTGCACGGAGCTGAGAAAAGTTTTGAACATTTTCGCATATGTGAAGAAGGGTAAAAGAGTTTACACAATTATACAAAGACTAGAATCTGAGCAGGCCTGTTCTATAGGACTGAAATGGACTATCTGAAGAGTTGATAACAGTGTACTTTGAGAGACATCATCCTTAAACTACAGTTTATCTAGATTTCTTTGATTCAGTGAGATAGCTAACCAGTTCTAATAAAACACTACCGCAGTTCCGAAGTTTTTCTTCTAGAAGTTTTTCTCTTTTAGCTGTATAGAACTGACAAAGCTGTTTCAACTTACAGGTGAACAAGTTGCAGAATGTGTATTCCCTACTGTATATCTACCTGACATCCCGTAGACATTTATAAGTGTTCATAACTGTGTTTTCTACTATTACATGTTCTAAATCAAAAATGCATCTAGAAAAAATACAGAACTGTGTTAACATCTTCTGCATAAGTGCTATCTGTAACTACCCTAATAACATGTTGTGTGTTTTTTTTCTTTTTAAATAGACTGGATGGGGCTAAGGGGATGCCCTTTAAAAGGAGGAGAAGGAAGGATACTAATTATTAGCAGGTGTGTCTGTTCAGCTTCTGAAAATAGGGCCTCTTTTTTTGTGCTAATAAAATACAGAAGTAGTATTAAGGGATATGTTTTCTACAGAGGTTGAGCTCTGTGAGAGAGGAAATGGAGGCCTGGGAAAAGGAGTGAAAAATTGATTGCTAATAGGCTACCTAGAGACTTCAGGTTTGATTGTAAATAAACAGTGTATGCTTGGGAGGTGTGTAGTTGCAGAAGAAATAACCTAAAACTCTAGGGGCTCTTTCAGTCTGATGTTAACTTAGTTCATCAGGGCTGTAGCGCTCTCAGAGCAGAATTAATAGGGTGGTGATGCAGGTATACTAGATTCAAACTGTAGCACTTTTCAAAGCTATATTCAAGTTTTGTAAGATAGATTCAAAGACTCCTGCTCTGAATTTCAGCATGCTGGAATATCACTGCAGGCTGGAGCAGAGCAAGAGAGCTTAAGCATGAAGTAGCTGTGTTCTGTCACTGATTCTGGGTGTCACTCCATAAATAACACCTAGAACCTACAAGCATTTTGGACTCTGGCAGAAGCCTGGTTTGGATGCCTGGATTCTTTGTGGGGTCTTAAAGAATGTTAGGCACCTCTGAGCACAGTTCGGATGGTGGAGCATAGTCTGGACTGAGTAAGTAGGAAACACTAAACGTAAGGGTGTACGCAAAAGGTGAAGGCTGGGTATCTGGGTTTCTACTTCAGAATTATCACCTGAGAAAAGGTGCCTACTATGCTCTTCTTCTCAAAAATAAAACTTAATTTTTATTTCATGTTCTTGCCTTTTCTTTGAACTAGGCTAGTGGAGGTAGCATGGCAATACGGGCTACTCCACAAGGCAGCAATGTGGGAAGACACAGCAGGTGCATCTGGCTGTTGGTGAGATATTTTGGAGGAAAGAGGACACAATTTACTGGGCCAGAGGTGGATGGGGTGATGACTTTTTCTGGCTTTATGGGTAGAGACTCGATCTAGTCATGTGAAGTATAGTCACTGAGTTAAATATGGGAACAGTACTTTATTTTGCTACGTGGGAGTGTGGTGCCTTCGTTTATCTGGTACCACGACATGACTCCCACAAAGAATAAACAGTGACTGATATTAGCACTTCAATCATGACAGTGTGCAAGCTTGGAGACTGCTTTTAATTTCTCTTAGCCTGAGTTCTGAATTTGCTTGCTTTAAAGCCATTTCAGAGGTTATCAACGCTCTTAGAGTTAGCAGAAACATAATTCTGGGTGGTTACATGTTTTTAGTTTTAGAGAGGAGACAGAGATGTTTTGAGTCTGTTTAAGCCTTTGCATTTATATCCGCTTCTAAACTACTATGTGTTGTATGCCACCTCTGATAATATATATTGCTAATATTCTCTGATGTTGTGCTCGCCAGTGCAAGGATCAGCCTTTTGTGAGCCCTTGGAACAAAGCAAAAGCTTTAAATCAAAGAAACACAATACTGTTATTAGATAGATATTGCTAGAGGTCCAGGTAGACTATGAAGTGGAATTTCCTTGCTCTCCTAATACAAATGAGTAATCTTTCTTCTCCCGGCTTTGTTTGTGCTGCTTGTTCAGATGTCAGGCTCTGCCTATGGATTTGTCTCTGAGTATGTCTAACACAATGGAAATGGAGACCTAGGCTCCTGATCTAGGCTGCGATCTTTCTCTGTTACAATTAAAAAAATATTGCGATCACTCAGCATCCATACTCTGTGACACAACTAGCTTGAATATCTTCCCTTTCCTGCATGGGGGCAGCCATTTCTCTTCTGCTTTCCTTCACCTCCCAGCATGTTGCCTGCATTCATATGTGTGCAATGTGTGTACAGGAGAATATTGTCCTCTCTGGAGGCTGCTCCTCTATTTGTTCAAGAGGGGGAAGCGTAAACTTAGCCATTAGTGGGAGAAATAGAGCCTGAGCACACAGCAGCAACTATTTTTTAATGAGTCTATTTGTACTGGGCCAGCGGGTAGCCCTGACGTTGAGTCAAGCCTGAGACTGGATCCGGCAGCCAGCCAGCATTCTGCTGAGAAGTAGCTAAATTATGCATCTTATTTAGTACATTTATTAAAAGATCTTCTAACATTTCCATGCAAATGTCCCAAAACAAATGCTACTATCATTTAAGAGCCTTGCAGTCCTGAGCTACATTTAATGCATTACAATTCCCTCATAATAGCTTTCTGGTGTTTTCTGAGCTTCGTCTCTCGATGGGGTTTGATAAATTGTTATGGTAGAGAGATATTAAAGGGAAGGAGCTCTCCCTGGGCTATAGGTGTGGAGGAAGGTGATTAGTGAAACTGAGATGGATTATGCTGCCTGCCCGGCAGGCCTGGGTTCAGGCATCAAACACCTGACCTGGCGTTTCAGGTGGGGGGATGCCCAGCTCAGTCCTGCTTGCAGCAAAGCCTGGCGTTGCAGCCACGGCTGCCCTGTAGAAAGGCAGCTGCTGCATGAGTCAAGCACTGCAGTGACTTCAGCTAATAAAGCTGACACACATGCTGATCCAGCTCAGGCAAACACTGTGGGGTTATTCACACTCACTTTGAAACTCCTCTCCCCCTTTTTTTTAACCTTCTCGGTTTTGAGATCAAAAATACTTCCTGCTGAACAACTTAGCCCTCTGCAAGCTTTCTAACACTGCTTTGTAAGCATGGTGTTTCTGCCTAGGGAACAAGCTTTTTTCCAGGCCTAATCCTTACATGGTCTGCTATGGTGTTTTAATAGGACATCAGGCAGCTGTACTACAGAAATCTTTCTCTGACTGGAACTACAGCTACTAGGATCCCTCTACACTGTGCTGAACCTTTTTACAGATTAAAACCATCAGATCAGAGCTGAGGATCTCAGTTTGTGATTTAGTTTAGCTTGCTTGCTATATGCTCAGTAAACCCCATGCCATAGAAAGAGCTACATCCTTCTGACCAACTCTTCCTCTTTCATTATCCCCTACAGCCATATTTTGCTTCTCAGCAACCGTGTTCCTCTGTTAGCAGACGAGGAGTTCCCACAGCTGCTGCTGGCTGGCCTTTCATCACAGGAACTGCTGTATGCACGTTTGACTGAGCAACACTCAGTAAATCCGAATCCTGACAGGGCCTGGGTAGAACTCCTGGCTTGAATTTCCAGACCTTTTAGAAATCTTTTCTAACCAACTTGATGTCTCTATTTTTACTTTATCCAAATGATCGCTCTAAAAGGACTTATTAATGTTCCCTAGATATGGAAAGAAATCACCAGATAGTATTTTAAAAATTGCCTCAAAACTTTGAAATAATCCAAATGTGGTGGAAACCACTGCAGGAAAGCTCTCTCCCTCTGTGTAATTGTTAAAAAGTGGGACAAAAACTATGGCATCACCCTTTAGAGTAGCAATAATTTGTAGTCAGCAGCATGTTATTGCTCATCAAATCAGCAGTCTTCTTACATACAGGCTGCTACAGGTAGCCTAGAGACAAATTGACCTTTTGCAGTGGTGTACATGGTACATACGGGCTTCATGTCTCAGATTCCTATTTCACTTTCTTCCTAATGTTTAATGTTCAAGTTCGCTTATTTTTTTATATTCAATGCTCTGTTCAAGAGATAACAGTTTAAAGCATAGTGACATTGAAAACAAGGGAGAGAATTAACTGTTACCATTTTACAGTAAATGTTAATGCTCCAGCTGTTGTAGGTGGGCCTGATTAGACTGCCAATTGTAGCAGCACCACAATAGTTCAGGTTGAGAACCACATATTATTTAAATGTCAATTCCTTTAAAAGATACAGTTTTTCAGTTGTCAGACTTGATGACCTGGCCCCAACAATTCCCATACTGAATGTCAGCTTGATGCAGATACTGATTTTGAACACACTGTCCTAAATGGCTCTGTGTTTTTGAGGAGAATGGGAAAAATGTAGTTTGTTTCATTGTTTTAAATGCCATTGTGCTTTGGAGGAAGAAATTAGTTTGGCTTCATGAGAAAGTCTTTGGAAACATGTTTACATATCTTCTACAGGTTCTACCTAGAAATTTGGAGCTAAATTCTCTGTCCACAGTGAGAGTACCCCTGTGAGAGATGAGCAGAACCTCATCTATGATTGTAACTTAGAAGTGCTGCAAGCAGTGTCTGCTCTAGGTGCAAACATGTGCAGAAGCCTGGCAGTCAATTAGCAGCTGGGGAGTGATGCAATTAAAATTGCCCACGAAATTAATTTGCTTTGGTTAGATGCATTTCAGCACCAGAGATATGATTTTAAACACTTTTTTTGTGGTAAGGTTTTTGTCTCATTCAGAATATTGTATGCTAGGAGTTTCCTTTGTAAAACCTTGAAGATACTGGGAGGTGGTGGGCAAATGAGAAAGGAGTCAGGAGGAAAAGAAAGCATGGTTTCTTGATGACGGCAGCTCAATTCTACCCGAGGAAGTGGTCCTATCTTTCTAGGTGATGTGAAGCAAATTACTTACATCTGATTAAAGAAAAATGGGTTTATTTTACTTTCAGAGTGCCTTGATTGAAGACTGTCAGTAATTTCACAGAAGAGCTGTTGAATGACAGGTTGCAAGGGAGGACTGTGGAACCTGTGCTGAGAGAATATTCAAAAATGAATATTGAATAAGCACTGAATGATCACTCTAGCAAATCAGAGGCAAGACCCATGAAATGCATTCGACACCTGGATGCCACTTACTGTCCATGCTCCCCTTTTAGTTAGTAACTTCATCAGCCACAGGACTATCCTAACCAGAGGATTTTAGGGTACACTGTATCTCCCAGTCTGGATTCCTTGTGCTTCCTCTGTAGATGTTGAAGTTGTTTGTTCATTCACCAGTGAGAACAGCTAGTTATTTACGCAGTTTTCATTTTGGGAACCCAGTTAAATGATTCACTCTGAATTGTTTTGGGCAGTTCTATCGTTGCTTAGTTTCACTGATTTTAAAAGGACTGTTTTTAGTATCAGGGTGTATTTAATTCTTGCCTTATTTAGGTTCCCTGAAGGCTAAAATTAACTTCAAGCAATTTAAAAAACAGACAAGACATAAGTATGAAGATCCCCTAAAAGAAAGTTACTGAGTGCAGGGGCTCAGGACTGGTAGAGTTTCAGTGCAAATATTATTTTCTCTTTTCAAGACTCTACCTTTGATGGACTTCATTGTTCATAAAAGTAAGAGGTGAAGAAGCTGAATTCTCACAGGCTGCAGCTGGCCCTAGGCCAACTCAACTAAAGGCAGCAGTGTTACAGGAGCTAGTGGTCTCCATCCACACCAATGGTGTTGCTTGTAGATTGATTTGACTCTCCTGAGGGAGGCTTAGAGGCAAAGTGGCACACCCTATACTTGTATTCCTCATGATGTCTTAGCACTTGCTTATGGGCCTGCTCAGGTGTATCACTAGGTGTGTGCACCACTAGGGCTGTGAAGATGAAGTTGCAGGAGGAGCATGTCCTTTTAGATATGTTTCTTTCTGTCACAATAGTTACCAAGGTCTTCCAGGATTGTTTATCAATAAACCAAACAAATATACTCTAGCAACTTACAATATACCAGTGATGAGTCCTGGGGGAATTGCTATGTGTATATGTGCAGTTCTTTGTGACAGCATTGATACAACTTACCCACAAACCTTAATGATGATTTAACTTAGTTTCCACAGGAATCATGTAAGTTATTAGCATGACATATGAATTCTACAAATTGTTTTTTTTCAAATCTTGTCTGACATTTATCTGATTACACACTATATAGACTATAGTGGAGATCCAGACAAAATGGCAGGTAACACAAAGGCAGTTAAATACTGATTTAAAGCCCTTATTCTTGGACCAAACCCTTTTTTTTTAGTTAATGGTATTAGTTAAAAACATTAAAGAGCACTTCATCCTGTACAAACACAAGGCATCAGTACAGAGCCGGATCCGGCAAGTGCCTAAGCATCTAAATAGCAGTTAAGGGTCTAATTCCTAATCTGAGCCAGAATTTCTTTGTCTGGAGCTTCTTTAAAACACTCCTTTCAACTGAAAAATAATTAAGCCTTTTAATAACTATTATATAGTGGGGAAACCAAAGGAGAATGTCTTTTCTTTAAAGAATGACTTCTCTGTGGCCGTCTAAAAGTGACGTTTTATTACTTGTAGGAGTTACTATCCTGACTGGCAATCTCCTTCTAAAGCCATGATGTAGTGCCACCCACTTTGCCAAAGGCATCAGTCTTGGACAGAAAAAAAGCTAGCACTCACTTGTGACATCTCTTATTATTTGGTCTTCCAGGGTAACACCGTTTCTAGTACCAACTCTTAAACCATGACCTGTTTCTAAATGTCCAGAAGAAAGAGGCTACTGGTGAAAGAGATTGTTAAAGAACCTTCCTCTGAATTGAAAAGTAGAGTGAAGTATCTGGTTTGTACGGAAAATAAGAACTGAGAGTAAATAAGGTAATTCCTACCTGCAGTAATCTTGATTTCTGAGGGCCAAGAATAGTGTTGTTCATTTAAATAATATTTGTTTGCCATCATATTAGCTCCACATGAAGATTTTAAATCCAGTACTGATATCTGGGGACAAGTTTTTTCAGGAGTGGTGAATATGCTAATTTGAAAGAATAAAGTATATGTTACAATCAGGAAAGAATGTGGGCTGGAAAGGTGGGGATGGTGACTATGCTACTGGAAGTTGAATATGCATCCAGATTAACAGATGAACCAATGTCAGAGATCTTTTTACAGACTTCTACTCTCAAAATATAGATATACAGATATGATTTATGTTGTCTCCTTGTTGCTCTCGGGAAGGTATAGAATATATCTCATCTGAAAATTGCTATGCCACTTTTCTCCAAATAGAAGAGGAATCTCATTCTGTGTTGCACCAAGAAGTCTTGGATTATCTTAATCTGGCTATGGAGTAACAAAGCAGAAATTTATTCCAAAAAACAAGTGTTTTAATGGTACAATTTAGTTTAAAAACCATCTCTCTTTTTTTGAGTGAATACACACATGAAGGCTAACAAAGCAAAAAGTGTGGCGCTTCACAACGTCTTCCTGAAGTGGGATCTGTGGTGCTTAGTAACACTGAAGCCTCTGGAAGACTTACTAAATTAACTTCTTTCAGGATTTTTCTTCTTCGTGATTCTATTTCCTTCCAAAGTTATTTGGGATAGGATATAAATCATGGGATGCAGCTATCCAGGTTCAATGCTAACATGTAGGAGTACTCTTCATTGCTTTTTACCATTCTGAGGCTATTGTGTCCTGCAGGTGCCTGCATTCGCAGCATTTTTTTTCTTTCGTATGTTATGTGAGTCAGAGGGACATTTCACATCTAAAGATGGAATCTCTGTGACAGCATGATCATCCACCTCCTCCAAGTGCTGCAGAGTGGCTGTGCCATGCATTAAATAAATGACTAGATCTTTGTAATGCCAATGCAACTTTATGGATGAGGGTTATTTGTATTTATAGCATCCATAAAGCAATTTATAGTCCTTCTGCTGACTGTTATTTTGTGTTTCTGAGCAGAAAGAGCGTACTGCAGTGCCTTAAAATGCAAGTCAAGGGCGCTTCCAAGGTTGAAAGGCTTTCTGGGTCAAAGGCAGTGAATGTGAATAGCAGTAACTACTCTTTTGTTACCTTGTACTTAAAGCTTTACCTTCGTGCTGCTGATCTCCTTGGGGAGAGCAGATGTTAACCATGCCTTGCAGCATGCATGTTTTGTAAGTCTGCAAATCAGGAACTGGAGGTGCTGAGGTGACAGGCTGCATCCCCTGCCAGACTCTGGTGCTTAAAGCAGAGCTGAAGTCCCTGAGTCTGTCTGAAGGTGTGACTCAAATAGTTCTGCTTTAATCTTTGTAAATCTGGAGGTACTAGAAGACTGCTACTCAAAACTAGATTTGAAGGTTAGTGGTTAGTCAAACAAGGGAGTCGGAGGACAAAGGCACCATCTGTTGAAAAAGGGACAGGATAGTTCTTGGTATTCTTCTGCCTCAGTCATAGGAGACGATGCCTTAACCTCTGTACAGAGGGTCGCGATGCCTTCTGATAGTGGTGGTGTGCGTGAGTCTTCACGTACATGCAGGGGAAGAAAGGAAGAAAGGCTGAAGAAAGCCAGTGAATGTTATGTTACAAACGACCAAATGATTGTGTTTTGGTTTAACAACAACCTCTCCAGTTTTGCTTATTGATGTTAGCTAAAATAATACTGTGCCTCTGTAAACATACAAAGAGTAGCACCTGATATCAAGAAGTTAAATAATTTTCTCATTTTGACATCACTGATGTCTCCAGAGGACACATTAATCAAAGGGCGTGGGGAGTATAAGACAATAGCATCATTAAATCTTAAAGCAAAGTGCCTTAAAACCATCTATTTTTCTCTAGATAGCAGTACTGATTCAGTCACTGAGGTATGTTATTGAGTCACACTTCAATTTATTTTCTGAACTGTAGGAAATTTTGAGAAGACAATGTACACTGCAGTGGCAATTCAAGAACTGAAAAACTGTTGCAATAAATGAAATCCAGGCAAGTGTATCTGGTCAAAAGCCAAAACCAAAAAAACAACCAAAATCCCCCCTAAGCTTTAAGATTACTTGGCATACTATCTTCTGTCTGCTGTTGGCCAGGGATGTCTCATTCTGGAAAACACTGTCTTACATATTCTCCAAGGAAGTATATATGCTTTGAAATCCAGTGGGCTGTTTTGCCACAACATTTTTCTTCTTTTGTTGTGAGTGGAGCGCAAAGCAGGCTTTTGTATCTGCTGCCTGTGCCTGGTACAGCTAATTTTTAAATTTACATAAATAAATAACCTGCCAAAACTAATTACTTCTCTTCAAATTCTAAATATGTTATTTCTCCTTTTACTCCCCCACATCTGTCTTGGTTTAATTATTTTTGCATCAGTTGTCATTTTAGGAGCTGGTTTGGTCTAAAAAGGGATGATCGTTTATGTCTTGCTATTTTAATTGAAATAATTAAGATTGCTGCTTTTGTCTTGGTATCTGGAGGCAGAAATGGAGTGGATGCTCACATTTTGGTGCTCTTGATTTGATGGATAATGAAATTGTTGTATTCCAATGTTACCTAGTAAAAACCTTCAGCAGAAAAACTCAAGCTGGGGTTTGCAAAACTGCTGGGTTGAGTTTCAAAAATGCTCATGGCTCATGAGAATTAGCCTCCTGTACTGGCTTTGAGTAGCAACGCTTTGATAACAGGGGGCTACATGGGTGGTTTCTGTGAGAAGCTGCTGTCCGATGGAGCCAGTGCCAGCCGGCTCCAAGACGGACCCACTGCTGGCCAAGGCTGAGCCCATCAGCAATGGTGGTATCACCTCTGGAATAACACATTTAAGAAGGGAAAAAAACCTTCACAGGAGCATTTTTACGGCAGGAGAGAGGAGTGAGAACTGTGCAGACACCAAAGTCAGTGAAGAAGGAGGGGGAGGAGGTCCTCCAGGCACCAGAGCATACATACTCCTGCAGCCCATGGTGAAGACCATGGTGAGGCAGGTTGTCCCCCTGCAGCCCATGGAGGTCCACAGTGGAGCAGAGATCCACCTGCACCCCGTGGAGGACCCCATGCCAGAACAGGCGGATGCACCCAAAGGAGCCTGTGACCCTGTGGGAAGCCTGTGCTGAAGCAGGCTCCTGGCAGGACCTGTGGATCCGTGCAGAGAGGAGTCCAGGCTGGAGCAGGTTAGCTGACAGGACTTGTGACCCCCGTGGGGGTTCCACGCTGGAGCAACCTGTTCCTGAAGGACTGTACCCCATGGAAGTGATGCACGTTGGAGAAGTTCATGCAGAACTGAAACCAGTGGGTGGGACCCCATGCTGGAGCAGGGGAAGAGTGTGAGGAGTCCTCCCCCTGAGGAGGAAGGAGCGGCAGAGACAATGTGTGATGAACTGTCCTTAACCCCTATTCCTTGTCCCCCTGTGCTTCTCGGAGGGAGGAGGTAGAAATTTGGAAGTGACATTGAGCCTAGGAAGAAGGGAGAGGTGGGGGGAAGGTGTTTTAAGATTTAGAGGTTTGATTTCTCATTATCCTACTCTGATTTGATTGGTGATAAATTAAACTAATGTCCCTAAGTCGAGTCTGTTTTGCCCATGACAGTAAATGGTGAGTGATCTCTCCCTGTCCTTGTCTCAACCCAAGAGCCTTTCATCGTATTTTTTTCTCTCCTGTCCAGTTGAGGAGGGAGAGTGATAGAGTGGCTTTTGTGGGCATCTTGCATCCAGCCAGGCTGAACTATGACACCTTCCAGATCCCATTTCACTCTGTGAGACTTGTCCTCTATACTCTCTGGTGCATGATTAGTCCTCATAGGAGTTGATTCAGGAATGAGTTGCCCAGCACTGTTGGTTAACAGTGCAAAATTTACTGTCAGAAATATCAGTGAACTTCTACTTAACCTTCAGTGTATCAAACTCTTTGTGGCTTTTTTGAAAGTATTTATGCTCTTACAGAACTCGTCATACCACAAAGCATCCCAGTAATGACAAGATCTTGCAGTTTTCTTTATACCTGTTCCTTCTTTTGGGTACTTTAGATTAGGGGTTCTTCTCCTGTGTCACTGCATTGCTTAGCTGGGAGTATATGAAAAATCAGGTACTGGATTCTGCACAGGACATTTGAGAAGAAAGTTTATCTGCCACAGCTCTGTGGCTAAGGTACTTGTCCAGCACAGGGAAATCTAGTTCGGTCTTGCTTTTGCCTGGATATACTTGAACTTATCTTTCTTATCCTTAAGGCAAGCAGCTGATGCACCAGCTGTGAGGGATCCTGTGGTGGTAGAAAGGATATATTCTTCTCCATTTCGAGCTATTTCTCACTAAATGAAGTGATTGAATGAGCAGAGAAGGTCAACTTGATTTCACCATAAATACAACACTTCCAAGTAGATGCAAAGGTAACAGGTCCACAGTTGCTGTGGTTCCAAGGGCAGGTTAAGTCAGCAATTGTACTGTATATAGAACAAGTAGATGTTGGTGCCATTTAACCTGCTTCCCTCCTGGAGACAAAGGGGCCAGACGTGCATGGCCTAGTCCAGATACTGGTGACAGCAATTTCCTACAGGTATGTTCTAAAATGAGGTGATGAGGATTACTCAGTTCCAGGCCGCTGTTCTAGCAGACGTTCAAGCTCTTCTCTCCAACTCCCATCTGTGTGTTTTCCTTGCACATTCTTACTCACCTCACTTCTTACTCATCCTACCTCCTTCTCTTCAAGGATGTTCCCAGGCTGAGACAATCACTTCCTGTGCTAGACTTGTTGGCTTTGATTTTTAACATGTCATTGAGACATATTTGATTTGGTACTGGTAGACGGACCTTTGTTGTGTGGTGACATCTGCTACACAATCTTTGTTATATTCTTGTTTAATTTCAAAAAAAGCTCTTCCAGTCTCACTCTGCTTCACCAAGTGAAGTATCTTTGACCATCGTGACTGTAGGACACTTGGAATCATAGAATCATTGAATGCTTAGGGTTGGAAGGGACCTTTAGAAGTCATCTAGCCCAACCTCACTGCAGTGAGCAAGGACATCTTTAATTAGACCAGGTTGCTCAGAGCCCCATCCAACTTGACCGTGAATGTTTGCAGGGATGAGGCCTCCACTATCTCTCTGGGCAGCCCGTTCCAGTGTTTCACTACCCTCACTGTAAAAAACTTCTTCCTTATATCCAGTCTAAATCTACCCTCCTTTAGTTTAAAACCATTGCTTCTTGCCCTGTCACAACAGGCCCTACTAAAAGACACTTCTGGAGGTGAAATCTATTCCATCACAAGTCAATTGAAATTCTGGAGACAAGATTTCACCTTGGCATTTTGACACTAAGTAACATTCTTCCTGTTTACAGGTCTGAGAAGAACACAAATTTCATTATGTGCTCTATATGCTAAAGTCTTTGCTGTGGTTTTACTATGAAAGAATCTAGTCTTTCATACATCCAATGGGAACACTCTTACTGTAACATCTGGAACTCCCATTCCCAATGCTTTCTGAGAAGATCCTCAAAATACATCTTTAATGTAATTCAGTTTATATTTGCAGTGTATTCATTAACCTGTTTATATTTAAAGGCACTTTGGTAAATACATTTGCTAAGGCACCTTGTATCTTACATCATTTGTTTTAAACGAAGATCATTGTTACTCTTCTTCATACAAACAAGCATACATAATTCATCTTTCACATATATATTATAAACAAACAGATTAATAATCCTATCACATACTCTGGTATTTCCCACATGAACAAAAGTGATTTGCTATAGCCTAAGTTAGTCATGAAGTTAAAATCATATACATTTAAAATTTCTTTCCTTAGGCGACATAAAGTCACTTAGAATATTATTTTCATCTTTTAATAATCTAATTTGTTTCTTACCAATAGAAACAGTCTTTTTAATTTTTACAGATTACTCCATTTGATCAGCTGAAGTCAAAGTTTCACTTTTCCTTAGGGTTTCCTATTCTTTTATTGCCTTTTGTTGTTAGCATGAAGTTAGGGCCTATGATAAGCTGAACAGAATTATATTACCTGAGATACTGTACACAAGACAAAATTGCATTTAGATTTTTCTCTGTCACCTTCAAGTCTCCAGTTATCAACCTATTGCTGTAATGCTTTGGTTGAAAGCACAGCAGTGAGGAAAAAAAATTCCTGTTTCAATGAATTATTTAAAAATCGATATTTTCCATAGATTATTTAAAAATATCGATATTGTGCTGAGCTTTTGATAAAACATGCAGTTTGGTCTTTCATCATGGATTTCATTATGGACAGATTCATAACATCAAGGAGTGTTTTGAGAACCTTGTGACTGAAACGATCTCAGTTTTCCTGGCAGCATGCCTTGTAGGCATGCAGTCTATGTAACAAGCATTAAAAGTCACCTTCATCATGAGCTGAAGCAGATATGTGACTGTGCCAGGAACCCTGCCCCACTAATAGCTTGTTCCTGCAGTGGAACAACCATTGTTTTAGCAAGGCCTTCAGGTAGAGAGCTTTCCCAGATTGAATACTCATTTTCAGATCTGTCCTTGCTGATTTTGTTGTCTGTATGGGTTCACTATTGTGTTAGCATGGTGCAAGGACTTGCCTTTCTGTGTCTTGGGACCTAGAAGAGATCAGTGAACTGGAACTGTGGTGACAAGAATCAGTTCACAACAGCCTAGCAGCTTCCTTTGTACAACGATCGTGGCACCACTGGAAGTAAATTGGCAAGTAGGAAAAACTCTGAAGATATTGGAAGCAGGGAGTGCAGTCTGCAGTGCTTGGCAGGATCCAAATACAGAGATCGGTGATGAGAGGGAACTGTTGACAGACTCTGTCATAGCATGCAGAAACTCTGCTTCTCTGAATTCTATTGATTTAGTGCATGTATTTCTTACATAGTTATAGTATATAAAATTCTGCTCTCTCCATTTCTCTCAGCCCTCACTGAGGCAGGATATTAAGAATGAACTTTAGAATTTGGCCCTTGATCAATGTGATGGCTTGGCTGGGATTTGAATTACTATATCTCCTTGCCAATCCCAAATGTGCCCAAAATATGTTCCAAGGAGAAATGATCCCATGGTTACCTCATTCTGAAGCAAAGTTCTGCTTTTTTTCTAAACCATGCAAAAGTATGTATGTGCTTGGTTCAAGGTCTACCCCATGGTGTCCTGCAGTGTGAACTTAAGAACTCGTTTACTTCTGCTGTGCTCATCCTGGTGTATCCTGCATGAGACAGGAGCCTGGTGCTTGAGCAATTCTGAAATAAATGGAAATCTGCAGTATTTGCTACTTTCCGCAGACAAGGAAAATTTTGCAGAATCAGGTCCTTTGATACTTCTTTATGCATTCCTTGTGCTCTCATACTGCATTCCAACCAGATGGGTAGATAATGCCCTTATATTTTGGCTGAATGGATCATAAATACGCTAAATTTGGGTCCTGGAGGTAGCCCCAGTGTCACGCTGGAAGAGTGTGCAAACACATGATCACCGTAAAGCTGAGGGCTGCACAAACAGGAAGGACGCAAATCCCACAATAAGACTGTCTATAAAAATTCTGTCATATTAATGCATGATGCATAATTCCAAAGGGCTTGTCAGACTTCCCAAGGCCAGACATGCAACACTGAGAATCATAACAGGCCTCGGATATTCTCACTACATTTCACGATAGGCGCCTGATGTGTCTGAAACCTGACAGCTGTCAGGATCTCATTGCTAGAACCAGGACAGATCATTAATAACTGTGTGTTTATTACTGTACCCCTCAGGCTCGTATTATGTGTTCCACCTGCTTTATTGTTCCAGTCAACAACAAAAAGAAAGTAAACAAAAACAGACTGAATGAATCCAAGGGAGAAAACATATTATGGTACAGTTGTCCACTATTTTTATCCTTACGTATTACAGAATCACAGAATGGTAGGGGTTAGAAGGGACCTCTGTGGGTCATCTAGTCCAATTGCAAAGTCTCACTTGTTCTGTCCTTGGCTAAAAGGGCACTTGCTGCCTTCAGATTTAGGGTGCAGTGACAACACTTATTCTAATTTTGATCAGCTCACCAGACAATAACATAATATCTGTTACTTCTGACTCAGCAATGAGGGCCATAGGCCAAGGAGTTGTTTTCTTTCCCAAATAAATAGTTGTTATGTGACAGCCTAGGAAGGGGAAATGTGATGACTATTTTGAGGTATGTCTGTGTTAAGCTGACCCCAGCTGTAAAAAACTGGATGCGTTTCCTCTGGCAAAAGCCAATTGATCAACAAGGTCCAGTGTTTGAAATTTCATATTGAAAAAAAAAATAGTCAGTAGCGTCAAAACTTTCTGCTCTAAAACTGAATGTTCATTTCAATTTCGGTGGAAAATTGAAAAATACTACTAATTTTTGCTAATAAGTAGACAGAGTCTTTGAGGCAGTTAATCAGATCAGATACTCATGGCCAAATAGGCAACATTTATTAAGATGTAAAATCTGACAGAGGAGGTCCGCAGTGGTCTCAGCGGAATACATGTAGGTCGGCTATACTGACAGCATCCACATTACTAGTATACTTTTCATTTATGAGGCCAGAGGTGGATCTTCTTTCCACCAGTGCTTAAGGGGCTGTGTGAGCTTTGAATGTCAGCACCGTGCATTGTGCCAGAGGCCAGATAACCAGTATGGTCCTAGATGATGTGGCTGCTGGCAGTAACTATACTGCTCCAGGTAATCCCTGCAGTCCTGGAGGGTCTGAGAGCGCATTCAGCTGCCTGACTGCAAGGGGACATAACCGTGAGGGACAGAGTGGATGTTGAAATGTTCAGTTCTGAATTTTTGTGTGATTTAGGTGCACAGTGCCATTTCCAAAGGCTCCTTAGTGTCACCTGCTCTGAAAATATGTCTGTGTGCCCACTGTCCTTCCTATTTCTGAAAGTCAAATGCAGGAGCCACTAGATTTCTTTCGAGTTGCCTTCTGCCCTGGAGTCTACCACAGACCTGGTGGCAAAAATTATAAGAGGGCAGCATTGAAAAAGGGCCTTCATTAGTGATGTCTGCCTCTTTGTGCTAGATGTAGTCACAGGGGAAGAGGAGGCACATCTTAAATTACAGACCCAGAATATCACAGCTGAGTCAATTTGTCATGAGAAAGAGAATTCTGCTGAACAGCACTGGACCAGTGTTTGCAATCCTGGTCCCAGACACTTGACTTTAAGTTCAGACTGGAACAGCATGCATTAGCCCACCAGTAACTTGTCTTGAGTGACCTTGCTACCACCTCATATATGTTCAGAGGTTCACTGGTCCTGACTTTCTTATAGATGTCCATGAAGATTGTCTCTCATTTCCCTGTGGCTTTTTTTCTGTTTCATAAGGGTTTTTTTTCCCCCTAATGCCCCGAGAGAAAGAAGTGTCAGGGTACTGAGTGCACCAGTAGGTCTTAATTGACCTGATCAGCCTCCTCTGGGACACCTGCCCCCCTGCCCTGACATGCCTTCTGCTCCTTGTACCAGGGGCTCAGGCCCTGGCACCCAGGCCTTGTTGGAGCTATGTTGTAGGTCTGCCTGTCTCCAGTCATGTTACCAGTTCCTGAATTGTTCTAATTTTCTGGATTGATCTTGGCTTTGACTCAGTACCTTCCCTTTGCTTGATGGATATTGGACTGCTGATGCTGCAGTTGGCACCTGTTGCAGTTACCACCCCTGCTCTGATCACCCTGTTTGGGACTGGGGGACTGCACGCTGCTGATCATGTTGCTGCATGGTCTGTGCTGTGGTCACCTTCAGAGCCCGGCACTGCTGCTTTTTTGGAGCTGCTCTGCTGTTTCTTTCCAGCTCCTGAGAGTAGGGACTGGGGGCTGTGTTAAGATGTGGTTAGTGTCAGGACAAGGGGCAATGGGCACAAACTGAAGCACAGGAAGTTCCGTCTGAACATGAGGAAGAACTTCTTCCCTCTGAGGGTGACAGAGCACTGGAACAGGCTGCCCAGGGAGGTTGTGGAGTCTCCTTCTCTGGAGATATTCAAGACCCGCCTGGACAAGGTCCTGTGCAGCCTGCTGTAGGTGACCCTGCTTCAGCAGGAGGGTTGGACTAGATGACCCACAGAGGTCCCTTCCAACCCCTACTATTCTGTGATTCTGTGATTCTGCGTGTGGGTGTAGGCCTGAGACCCTCCACCAAACTGCTGCAGTACCATGCCACTGCCAGCGTGTAAGAGGGGTGAGCCCTTATCTGCATCAGTGAATCTGAAACTTTTCCTGGCCTATGCTAACTCCTGAGCTGTGCTCCCAGTCGCTCTAACAGCGCAGGCGATTACTCACTCCCTGTCACAATTCTTATTTGCCAGTTTGGAATTAGCCAGATAGTGCAAAAGTTTGTTCTTCTTGCTGAGCATCAGCTTATTGCATTTGTTTAAGATCACTCTTTACCACACAGCACCTACTTTTGAGTTTCCTGCATAAGTTGCTCAATAATCCACTTTTACAAAATAGGCATGTTCCTTCAGACTTCAGAGTATTATGTGGATAAAGTCCAGTAATTACTGTGAGGGTTGCTTGGACATAACTGTAAGTAACAGCATTTTTGGCTTTTCTTTCATGCTTTGTCCCTCTTGACGTGCTATTTTTCAGCTTGGTTTTGACTACTCTACCATCACTTCGTATTGCAGTCATGGTAACTCAAGTAATGAGAAGCAGTCATGAAAAGATAAGAAAGATGAAACATGAATTCTGACACATATCCTTTTCTGTATCTATTTTCAACTGGTATGTTGTCTCTGTTTTTCAGTTGCTGACTCACACCAAGTCCTCCATCACCTCTGTACATCCTGCTACTTCCCACTAGGTTGTACTCAACCGTTCCCTCTGCTGTCTTCTTTCAATGTGTGCTGGTATGTGTAGCAATAATCAGCTCATGCAGTGAAATGCAGAATGATTCCAGTAGCCCCAAAGGAGCAGTCAGCTCTTCAAGTTTGAGTTTAAGGAATTTCAGACAAATGTGTCATTTTTCCTCAGAGACGCTTGAGAGAGATTTCAAGGCTATTCTTGAAAAGTGTGAAGACAAAAGCAAACGTGAATGACATCGGGGAGAGTGGTTTGCCTAAGAAAAATATATTCTTGCCTTCCTGTTACTATGCTGGCTTTCTCTAAATTAGGATCCTAATAGTTAGCCAACCTGAAGCTTATTGAAGTTCAAAGCTCCTAAACTTTATAAAACAGATGGAAATTAATCAAACTACCCTTTTAATGCAAAAATACAGACTCCAGCTGTCCCAGGGCCAAATATTTCATTTAACATACTGAGACCTATAAAGCCAGAATCTTACATGCGTTTCTCATTTGATGGGAGCTTTGCCAGAGTTTCAGGGACATGAAGTTTGCCCCATTGCTTTTATACTGGCTTTAGTGTTAGTGTGTGTTAGTTTAGGACATGTGAAAAATATTGATGGTTTCACAAACCCTGAATAAGCAGATCTAGTGTTGTCATACACTAATCCATGGTGTTGCACTTCATAATTCTATTGATTTCTTAATGATCTATTGATATCTTTATGTTTCCTTCAAACCTCATTGTAAGGAGAAGTTTTCTTACCTTCCTTGCTGTTACACTGGGTTAGATGAAATCTTCTGTGTGTGGTTTACCCACATCTTCAAATGTTAAACAGAGCTTATCAGTGATATATTCACAGGATTTGTTCTATTAGAAATGGGATCACAAAATTCCTTTTCACTCCTGTCTCCAGCCATAATTCGCATAGAGTCACCAAGGTGAAAAGACAAAGTAGTCTGTAAAATTATCTGACTGAGCCAGATTGTAAGGACTGCAATGTGGTCTCATGAATTTGTCATGGACAGCTTCTTTCCCATTTCCAGCTTTGATAAAACGGTCAAATTTATCAGAAACGGCACTTCTGTGTTTTTACTAAGATTCATCACTTTCTGAGCTTTTTTGCTTTCTGTCATATCACAGATCTGCCATATGTGAAACGTGTCACGCCCCAGTGGGCCCACTAGTTTGGAAATGGGATATGAAGTTCTTCAGGCTACAGGTTGTTGCTATGAATCCACTTCTGTGTCCAGATGTTGCTACATGACAGCCTTTCAGTGACCTATAAGAAAGAGGTGGCTTGGGTCAGAACCAGAACAAGTAGGCTGATGTCATTATCACAACAGCCATGGAGGTTGGCATTTAACAGAAAGCCCAGCTGAGAACTTAATGCCAATCAAAAAGGTCAACCTTTACTTCACTCCGTATACTTTTAATAAGCAAAATGCCAATTACAGTGAAAGATCACAGAGCCATTCCAAACCTTTTGTTTCTTTGTGGTAAGAGGGGCTACTAATCAGATATTTCATTGGCTCTACGTCAGTAAAGAAATGGTTAGAAATCAGTTTGGATTTGCTTGGGTGTCCTGTCAAATCTGGATCTGTAAACACGTTTTAACAACTTCTGAAGTCTTCAGCTACTTAAATCTGTGACTGAAGATACATTAAATTTGTGCCGATAGTTTGGGGGTGCTTCAAGAAGAGCAATACAGTCTGCAGTTGGATCAAGGCTGGCATGACCAAGGTGTTCTAGCAAGAGGGACCTCGGTGTTAACTGATGCTTGGATATATGACAAGGAAGGAGGTTGCCTGTTTCAAGGGTCATTTTTTTTCAGAACAGTGAAGGATGAGCGTGTCATTGTATCAGCAAGAGGAGTATGTGAGAATTTCAGAAATTTGTTCAGTGCTGTGAAGGTGAATCTCTTTTTCCTGTGGTAAAAGATTGTTCCCAATAAGAGCCTGTATTCATTGCAAGGTGACTATTGCCCTTAGCGCTGGTTTATACAGCAGCTTTTGTTAACTTCCTTGTTTAGCATAATAAGCAAACTTTCTTTAATAAGCCTTAAACGCTGCTAAGAGTTGTCAAAGGGGACTGATAGTAAATAATATTAAATTGCTAGTAGAAGTGTGTGAAAATGAAAATGCAAACTCATAAGAACATTTTGAAAATTTTTTATTCAGTTTTTAAATGAAAAGTCAGACCTTAAGGATGACTCATACTTCTGGGTCATAGCTGACGGAGAAATCCAAGGAAACTTCTTGTGGAGAAATCATTGCTTCTTGAGGCATTTCTAGTCTCATGTAGAAAATTTAAGAAGTGGAGAGCTCATGTTAGTGACTAAACCTTCCATTGTTTTTCCCCAGTCTAAATCTGGAATTTTACTGAGTTCTTCGCTTCATAAACCTTGGGCTTTCTCCCAAGTCCACCAGCAAATAAATACACAACTGGCTTGTCCTGGACGGAGTGCAAATAATTCTGTGTTGGGTTAAGAAATATACATAGTTCCTGGAAAGAAAAGGAAAATAATTTTTTTTCTCAGGTTTGTCCATTAGGAGAAGAAAGACACTGTTATTGCATGTATTTGTGAAGTACCACAGCAAACCCAGGCTACCTGAAGAAGACACCTCTTCACTTAACTAGTAAAACTGGTGAAAGGTTGGGAAGGGGTTCTGCAAGAATCGTCCAACATGTTTAGTATTACAGTCTGCAGTATCATGCGAGTACTTGGCTAGCCACATGCTTGTTGCTGCATTTTCATTATTTCCCTCACAAGAATGGCCTTGAACATGGGAAGAAGGAAACATGTGATTATTTGTTTTTCTGGATTAGGGAGAAAATGTTTTCTAATTGCCAAAGTACATATAAGAACACATTGCTAAACAGCTTCAGCCTCAAAAGCCAGTGCTAACTCACTTTTCTAAGGTTTTCATATGCTAACTTCAGCTGCACTGCTTTTGGTTACAAACTGTACATGTACAAGTAGAATGTGCAGTGGATGGAAACATATGCTTCCGATATGAATTACATGCGTTGAATAGCTAACGCCATTGAATCAGTGACAGTGGGGGGAAAAAGAACAAAAAAAACTTGGCGAGGCAAAGGCTACTTCTGCAGTGCTGCAGCTCTGGTACAGCCTTCCTGTCTTGCTTATCAGCGACATGTGTCTTATTCCTTGTACATTAATGCTATAAATATACTTTGCCTCTGCAAACTTGTTCTTAAATGCTGTAATCATTCATTAGAGCTCACAGGTGAGAACTGTTTCTTAAGAAGACAATTTTGCATGCTGAGTAGTTCAAAATCTCTGGACTTTTCTGCTAGTGTTCTTTCCTTTAAGGTAGACTCTGCTTTCACTGAAGTCAGGGTTAGAGGAAGCTTGCAGGGTGGATTTTAAGGAGGGGGACGAGAAAAAGGAGGCAGTGTATTAAGACAGCTTCCCTTCTACGGACCTCGGATGACCATGCTTGTCACAAAATGTGCCCCATTTTCTATGCCCTGTTGTGAATGCTTGCGTTCTATCTTCATATGCCACTTAAAAGTGCTGTATATCTTCCTTAAAAACTGGTGAAGCTAGGGTTTACACTGATCGTCTGCCTGGGATATTAAAATGCCTGGGTTTTTTATTTTTGTATAGAGTGGTTTGATTACTGAAATTCGATCATTGTCAAAATGCCTCAGTGTGATGTGAACCTCTTTTAGCCCCTTGCCTCCTAATGTATGCAAAAGCCGTTAATAGTGTTGTAATGTCTTTGGTTCCTGTCTCAAATGTAATGGAATTGCCTGCCAGATGCTTGCTAGGGCTGCAGAATGTCTTGGTATGTTCTTTAGGGCTGCTGTCTTTATTAAATTGAAAGTCCTTTCTGGTTGTTCAGAAATGATCAGAGAGTTCTCTTTTGCATTATCATTTCCCCTGCTGCTTGCAGGCACCTGACTTTTGGTTATGACAAATCTCTCTTCCCTTTCTTTTATAAAGTCGTCTTTCCACAGTGCCTTCATTTCATTTTTTCCCTCTTCTTTTCTACACTCCCATACTAGAGAGGACCCTGCAAGCTGTGCTAAATGGATATACTTCAAAACCCTCAGTGCTCCTTGGAAAGGTCTGAGCAGCTCGATATTTTGTTTCTCATCCTTACTTCTTGTTTTGCTTTCACTTCTTTTTAAAATCTACTTAAGGAAACTCCATCTGCCAGAGTGTTTTGTACCTTTTTTTTATGTTTGTGTGTCATTTTACACTTGCTTAAATCCTACTGCTGTGTGACATCATGTAGACTATTTACCAGGACTGAATATCTCCTCTTCTTTTCCTTTCACAGTTTCAGAAGCACTTACCACTGCTGCATATAGCTATCTAGACCAGTGGGCTACCTCTATTTCTTTGAAAATTTTTGTGCTGAGAGCTTAAGCATATAGTATAAACCCCTTTTCTCTGCTAAAAATCCAGACCATTAGTAATACTGTTAATGACCAAAATGCACACAGCTCAGTGGAGTTATTGCTAGTTGTGAGCTCCTTTTTGGAATTTCTGTGTCTGCCTGCATGCTGCTGGAATACATCATCAGCAAAATATTATAGTTGCAAGTAGTAAGTACTTTCTTCTAAAATGTTAGATTCTACACCTATGAAAATCAGCAAACAAACTAAAGTTAAGGTACTTCCAGCCACAAACTCTTGACAACCAGGAGATACAGTTAAAATATTCTGACTGAATCTTACCTGTGTTCCTGGAGCTGGCTGTAGTTACTGGGAGATACCTGGATGAAGTCTAACTTGTCTACATTCGGGTACCTCTGTTAAGTGGAGATATAGTGAATGATGAAGCTTTTAACTGGAGAAGGCTGTCAGAGCCATGGCTGTGTACACGGTGATGTGTGGGTCGTGCTGTGTCTCAGTTGTAGACACACATTCACGTTACCATAGCTGTCTTCCAGATTACCAGTGCAAACCACTCTCAATCAGCATTTTCACTGTAGTCTAATAGATCTCTGAATGGGAATTAGCACCTTGTCCTGCAGTCACAGGGGCCGAGCAATGTGGGAAATGGGATTTGGAGAGCTGTTGTATGCTCTTTATAATTTGTGCTGTATTCTGCCTCATGATATGATTGGTCATCCTCACGTGTTTTCAAAGACTGTGTGCAGCTTCCTCTGTTTTCAGATAAATCAGCCCCTTTTCCATTGACTGAAAAAACTAGCAGGGCTCCACATAAAAAAATATTATATTTGCCAAACTGAAGTAATAAAAATCAAGGAAGGCAACTGAATGTACTTGGGAAAACCCACAATGCTTGCAGGCCACTCTCGGATAACAGGTGAACACCCTGCATGCACAGAGCAGGCATTCAGGAACAGCAGCAAGGTCCATATTCCTTTAAACCTGCTTACAGCTCTTGCTTAATCCTTCTGTTTAAGAGGAATCAAAGGCTGAATCAAAGCTATGTCTAAGCTGAAGCCCTAATGTAGGTGCATTTTAAGAAAGCATGTAGATTTTGGAGCAGTTTGAAGAACAGATTTTTAATAGAAAGAGGCTTCATGACTTACCTATGACAGGTGCTGCAGTGTTATCTTTGTAGCCACCAAGTTCTTCATCGCTTATTACTGACTGATTCTGAAAAATTTCAGATTACTCTTTTCCTGTCCTCTCCCATTTTCTGTGCTATCCATTACAACTTGTTCTTATAGCACTCCAGATTTCAAACCCCAGCTTGAGACATCTCCATCCTGACCAAATGCAGGGGAGGGGAAGCACAAAATCTGAAGTCTGAACCACAGCATTAGAGCACAACGATGATCTCAGTCCTGCTGGTTTGCAGCATATGCAGCTGAATTGATACCGACTTCTGCTGATTTATCACCAAAGCAGCAATGAAAATTCAGCTGACAACATGTACTTTGAATTTCTCTCTGGGTGTTACGAGGCTACTTCTCCAGAAGTTACTTTCACACCAAATTAAAGTAACTACATGAAGACATAGGTTTAATAACTAACGCTTTTTAAGTGGTTTATCTTTTATGTCTGCCTTGAAATCAGTCACTCTAGCTCATTCCTGCTCTGGGAAGAGATGGCCAAATATCCAGACCTGTCACAGCTCCCATGAGGCTTTCCTTCTCGTGCTTCTGGCCAACTCCTCAGCTGAATAATGCTTGCAGCTCCCTTCTCTTGGGAAACTCGTAGGCTTTTTGGAGCTGGTTAGCAAAGCTGAACAGCTTTGGCTGTGGGATTTTCACACAACAGCTGGGGTCACCTTTTGCAGCTAGGGAATAATGGGGAGGCATAATGTAGATGTTCCCATCAAGTAAAATCACTCATGCACACGCTTTCTGCAGGTGTTCACCTCTGTGGCATGGCTCTGTCTATGTGTTTCATAAATTGGCAGTCTCTTTACACAAGGGATCTATGAGTCTTGGTCTCTATCTGAACATTTCTGTTTGGTTTATTTGAAGATTTTAGGGTAGTGGCTTTAAGATATGGAATAATGTAGAAAACCTCCTTAAAAAGCTTCCTTCTCTAGAGATTGACAGTCGGAGGGGGAAAGAAGGAGAAAGGTGTCTTGAGAACAAGCAAATCAGTGTGTGTTCAGGTTTGCAAATTGCCTACTTCTAAAAAAAAGATGTTTAAGTTCTTAATACAGGTTCCAACACAGTGGGAGAGGATATATTAAAAAATGGAAAATATTTTCTGATATATTCTCAACACAGGGTATTGTACAATTGTGTCTCTGGCTAAGCCGTGTTTCTACAACAAGTTCAGAACAATGGCAAAGCCATTCCCATCTCAGCAGTCTCTCATGCCAGAAACGTCTGGAACAACTTTTAAAAGCTGTGCTCTCATGAGGTGTGATCTGTCAGTTGTAGGTTTATTTTGAGAGTATGCAGTAGGACTGTGTTTACACCAGAATCACCAGGGAAGTTTCCAAGGAGCTTCAGTGAGAGCCCTTAAATTTTGTTTGTTGATAGTACGTGTAATTATGTGAAACTGTCAAGAGTTAGAACTTTCCTCTGGACAGCATGCACAATTTCAATTACTCTCAGCAGAATACTTTGTATTTACTTCAAAGCATTTCTTCTTTGCCTTTTGTAATTGTGGAATCAACTGTCTGAGCCCTACCACTGACCTCTTGACCAAACATGAGACACTCAGTTTACCCTTTTTACTTCTGTTTCCCTAAAATTCCTTCCCACCTTCTTTTGGTTATAGTCTCTTCAGGGCTAGGATTGGTTCTAGGATAGTACAGCAGTTTGTATAGCTGCGTCTTGTCTTCTGCTGGGCCCTCTAATTACCTACATTATCCTCAGAGCAACTCGGGCAGAGTTTCCTTGCAAACTTGTTTTCCTAAGCAAGCATCTCCAGTCTGGCAAAGAATGTTTGCTGTAGGTCCTAAAGCTCTTTACCAGCTACTGCTTCCTCATCTGATGCATTCTGCTCTCCCTCTCATTCTCTTGCTACAGGCAATCTGGAATTTCTGTGTCTGTCTCTCATGGACTCACAGGAGAAAGCAGTCTTTCCTGACATTTTTGGGATAACAGCCTTTAAAAAACAAGCTGTGGAACCATTTGCAAATTGGTTCCTGCTCAAACAGTAGTGTTACCTGTAAGGGGCAAATTCCCAAATGAGATAAATGAGTATGCACTTTGTGTAACAGGCTCTGTTTTAGCAAATAATTTATGAAGACATTAATAAAGCTCAGCTAACATCTTCACTGTGTAAAATACAAACGCTGACTTTCTTTCTGACTCCATAACAATGTACATATTTCTTTTGACAAATCAAACATCCCTGGTTCTTTCTCCTTAGGTTGCATTTTCTTTATTTATGCTTCCATATGTCAGCTGAGCCCAGTTTTCAGGTAGGTACAATGACGCGGTGGTACACTACAGTAAATTCCCCAGGCTTGCACTCTGTGTCTTCAGTACAGTGGATGCAGTGAACCTTGGGGGCCTTTATTTTTATGACAGCAATAAATTCACCTAGTGAGATGAAGACTTATTTTACAGCTCTTCCTTCTGATGATGGTAGCACTGTATAGTGAAACTAGACGTGTAAATAGCACAAAGTTTGAAAAAGGAAAAAAAAAATCATTAGATTGCTGTGGAAAAAAACATGTTACTCAGCTGTTCAAATGCAGCACAGAGGAAAAGTAAGTTTTAACGTATAACAACTCTGAATCTGCCAGGGGACACTACTCAAGACCCACAAACTAAAATGCATCTTGTATGAGCTCCAGTATAACATTAGGGCTCATTTGAATACCCTCTGTCAAGGATCAAGGCCGATGATTAAAGAAAATGACAAATAAGCAAAAAGTGTTTCCCAGCCTTCTTAGCAAAGCATGGCATGCAGAGATGAGACCTGAGGTCAGATTTGCTGTCAGAACTCTTTTGTTAGTTATCCATTATGGAATTTCTTTGGGCTGGGTCAGATAAAATCTAAACCACTTTATTGGCTTAGGTTTGTGTACAAATTTCATTTTGAGCTCTCTTTTTAGCCTTGTAGTTGGGCTTCAGCCAACAAAATAAAAAAAAAGTAAAATATTAGTTCTCTTTTAATGCAGGATTTTCTTTTCTGGCAGGGAAAAAAAAACCATCCAAGAAGGAGCACTTCTATGCTGACTATTAGTTGAACATATTGTCTGACAGGTAGGTGGTACGCCATGCAAATAGTGAATATGTGTGCATGAGTGTCACCTTTATCTAATTACGGGACAGTCAGTTTGCTGCTGAAAAAATAGAAAGTATGGAAAACAGCAGAGAGGTTAATTTATTGCTGCTTTTAAAGCTCCTGGAGAGGGTGAGTCTCACCATTTTCAGAAGCTAAGGACCAAAAGTAATGGGGTTTCAGTCGGAGGTTCTGTTACAGGTAGGATCCCCTCACACACCCCATTTCTTCAACAGAAACAGTGGTTTAAAATAGTCTTCTTGCCACTTATCTAAATTACACCTAGAGGATTGCATGGCAATGTGATTATCTGCAGAAGCCCGCTCTGAGGTAGGTAGATAAACATGAGCGCTAAGAAGATGGCCCTTTCTTTCCGCATCATCGAAACACTGGCTCTGACCTGCTGGGTCTGCAGGAAAGGCAGGAGCTCTGCTTGACCCATAAGTTAGGTGAAGCCGGGAGTTTTTGCCATACTTGGAAGAGAGCTGTGGGTGAGAGCCACGCTCTGTCCCTTTGCAGCAAGGGAGGATACAGCCTGGCAGCAGTCCCCAGCTCTTGCTTGCTGTCCACTGGCTGTGGGGAGCTGCTTGTTTCTCACCACTCTGCAGCCATGGCGGTTCATGGCCTTGCTTCCCACCAAGCAAAGGTATGCAGTGCCATCCCGCTCCGCAGCAGCTGGGCAAACGGCACCTGCTGTGCCATACCTCTCTGCTGCCTTCCTCTGAGAACACCACTGATCACACAGCAAAAGGATGGGCCTTAGGTACCAGAGAAAAGCAGTAAAAATACCATGTAATTTGACGTTTCATAAACAGCGGAGGTGAATTTTAGTTCATTGTGGTGATGTAGGCAATGTATTATTTGCTACCAGGAATGGCATTAAATACTGCCCACGTTGGCAATCTCAGTTAACAAGGGTAAGGACTGAACACTGTAAGAGGAATAACATTTTCTAATGCCTTTAAGAATTTCTCTATTTGGGACGCTGGACACTAGGAGATGATTACAGAAGATTTACAGATTTTTACAGTATTTTTCCCATTTTTGTGCCAGGTCTGTGGAAGTTAAATACCAGATGCTTTATGTTCCAGAAACTTTTGTATCACTAAGTTCATGTATTGAAAGAGCAGATGGGCTTCGGGAAAGGCAGGTAGCTTAGACTACTGGAAGCGGTAGTGTCCTAAGCCTATTTCTCCCTAGCCTCGACTCTTAATGTAGAAAAGATACTTAATTCTTTTGTCCTTCACTTTCTGTCTGCAGTCAGCTTTGATTTATGTAATGAATGCATGATAGAATGTGAATGTGTTATCAGTGTTTACAACAAAAGAATTCCTCCTACAAGTTCTGCTCTTTCAAGTCTGCACAGAATGAACGTAATTGCACATGTAAATAAGGCATTTATACAGGCTTTAACTCAGAATACACATGCAACCAAAGTAACAGGACACATATTGTCATGTAACATTGTCATGTTACAAGGCAACTGTTTTTAAAGGATTAATTCGCTAGTTTAGACACTGTAGAAAAGAAATCCTTACCACAATAAGGTTCAAGGGCTGGCAAATTCATTAGAAAGCTAGGTCTGTTTAGCCTACCCAAAAATAGACTGAGTAGAGACTTGATTACAAGACATCACTACTTCCAAAAGTCAAAACTACTAAATAATAAAGGCCTTTTTAATCTAGCAGGGGAAGGCATGAAGAAAACGAATAGCTGAATGTTTCATCCAGACAAATTCAAATTAAGAATTGGTGCCTCATTTCTAAGAGTGAGATTAATTAACCACTGGAATAACTATTAGGAGACAAGGAGTCCTTATTTCTTGAAGTTTCCAAATGGAGACAGGGCAAAGAAAAGCATATTTTTAGAAGATCTATTTTAGTAAAATGAAGAAAAAAATCACCAAGCTCAATACACTGGTGATGATAAAATTTAAGGGCATGTATTACACAGAAGGTCAGACAAGGGGATCTGATAGTCTTTTCTGGTCTTAAACATCTGAGTGAAAACAGACCAAGGAAGAGAGCTTATTCGCAGTATTTTCAAACGCTGAATAAATTTTTAACATTTATCACCCTGCCTGTGATTTCAGCATTATGGTTGTGAAGTGCAACACAGAAGTACAGGAACCTGGAACACTCAAACTGCAATTGCATTATATGGATGGCAGGCAAAGCTTTTATCATCCAGCACTAGGCTGCTGTTGTACCTTGGAAAAAATATGTCTGCTCTGGCAAACACTGAATCTCATCTGCTTTATGCAAAAAGAACAAGAAGGAAGAAAATACGTACACATAACAGCACTTCCTATCTGACAAGAAATATGTTTGTGTCTTACTCAAAGAAGCAGAGCTGCTTGCATATTCACAAGGTAGGTACATTCAGGCCCCTATAGACATAGAATTTGTTGATTAACGTGCAGTTTGTGCATCACTCGATGGAAGCTGACATTCCCTAGAAATTAAATGTGGTAAATCGTTATCAGAAGACCCCGCACTTTCACATGCATTATTGAGCGAATGTGATATAGTCAGATAGTGAAGGGAGTTGTTCAATGTTGTCCAAGGATATGTAAGGGAGAGGAATGACATGGCATTTATGGCATTGGGCAGTGAAGTCAGGTGGAAGTCCTAGCAAGTTGTGTAGGGTACACAAGGGATGGGAGAACAGCAGCAGCTTCACTAATGGATCAGTTATACCTGTGCTAAACCTTAGTAAATTTCAGCACAACATTACAGGATTAACTCCTTGAAAAAGTCTAATCATATACAGTATGCAGTTTTTATTCATTTGTAGTAATGAATCACATAAACAGCTGATGCAAGAAAGTGGAGAATGTGGAGGTCAGCAGAAGTGAGACATCAGTTTGTATTAGGAATGAATTTCTAGGCATGAGTCAAGCACACATTTATGAATGAGCTGATGTTTATGTGCCTGGAAATATGCAGGTAAGCACACGCTTAGCAAGTAGACATAAGCTTATGCATGGGTTTTAAATACTCAGAAAAAACTTAGTCTAACAAGTAAAAAATTTAAATATCAGACTGTTTGTGTGAGATAGTGAGACTTGGTTATGTGTCCTTTATAAAGCAAACCTGACGTTGAACTTGAGCTCCTTCAGTGATTAAAATAGTGTCAGCTACATTGCTTGTACATTGCTTATAGGGTTTCAGTATTTTCCGTGGGAATGCAGTGAACGTTGTCAATGTTGATGACTGATGAAGGATACAACAGTTTTAGTGGAGGCTGGCCACTTCCACTGCAGGATACTTTTTTTGTGATTCACATTCTTCTAAAATAATGTTCACCTATCTGTGTGAGTGGTTGAATTTCAAGAACTGAGGTGAAAATTGCCCTGTGTTGTTTTTCTTTCTTGTCACAAGGCCATCTTGCTAAAGGCTTTGATGATGTAAGGAGCTCTATAAGCTTTCAGAAGACAAGCAGATATGTGCCCTTTACTTGTTTTTTTTTTTTTTGCAAATGTTTTGCTCAGGCTAATATCACCCTGTTAGACTAGTTTTAATTGAATGTATTTCTGTTTATTTACACTGAAATGATTCTGGCCCCAAAGAGGGAACTGTTTCAAATACACTGGTACAGAGAGATATCTCTTTTCATGCCCTGATCCAGAGCCTGTTGAAAAGAGAATGTCTACAGCAGGTAGCACTATGTCTACTACAATTCACAGGTTATGTCAGAGAAAGTTTCATTTTCTATTCATTTTTATAGGGTTTTTCCAATAATGTTCCTCTCATCTGGGAGCAGCACAAGAGGGCTGGAGGGGTCCTGGCAGAAAGCTGGAAACTGTTCATGCAACGATTTCAGATGTATTTCTAGAAGCAAGTAAAAATACCACGATGGGAAATGTAACCCACTGTTAGAAGTGCTGTGAATAAAAAGTGACAAAGAGATCACGGTCCAAGGCAAGCACTACACTTTAGAGCACAAGCGGCAGGTGACCGTTCAGCATAATTGAACAAATCAGTTTAATAGAGGCAAGATACAGAAAACCAAGAAATTAACAGCTCAACTAATTGGAGACTCACTCAGCATGCAGCAACACAGCAGAAAGGGCTTAAATTTCTTGTATTTAAAGAGGGCCCACAATACGGGTCTTAAATTGTTAAGAACACGTTAATGTCTTAGCCCAGTGCAAAATGTATAGCTCCCCAAGCTGAAATTCCCAGCCATTTGCACATGGTAAAACAATTTTAATCCCCTGTAAACAGAACAGAACAAAAGTTAGAGAGATTATTCCTTTTTTCTGTTTCTCTCCTCCCCCTTCCTTTTTCTTTTCTCTTACTAAACAGGGGACACACAGTGAATAACAAGAAGTTGTTAAATCATGCATATTGTTTTCTCTGTTGTCTCAAGCTTCAATTTAATGGATGTATACAGCATGAATGTCAGCAAGTTCAACTGGATGTTTTTTACCACGAGATTTTGACCATGCTATGTTAGAAGGTGTTGTATTCATGTATACACCGTGGCTGCCAGACTGCAACCTTTCAAGTAAGAGGCCAGTCTAATAAACTGCTTTTCAGCCACAGTTCTGTGCTTTCCTGGCCCTGTGCTGGCTCTCCACACGTGTTTGTGCAGCCTTTCTGTGAACTGGGTTGGGAAACTGGTCCACTAGTGGAAAAGTAACACTAATAACAGTAAAATTATGATTTCCATCTGGATTCCATCTTCTATCAGCTGGACCAGATTCCCACTGTGATTGGCAACCTGATTATATAAGTGCTCTTACCACCATTACCTGGAGGATGATTCATGGAGAAGGTGTAAAGGAGAGGATACTAAAGCCAGTTTAAACAACACTGCTATTTGAATGGCAAACCCCATTCTACAAAAGAAACCCTGCTGTTACTAGTAATACTTTGTGGAGGTATAGATCTGTCTACTACATTTAGTGGTCTACTGTTCAAAAATTATTGGAAAACTTTTTGCTGAGTGCTGAGGAAGCTTCGTGATGATTCTGCTATGCAGTGTTCAGAGCAGATGGCTGGCAGCCCAGTTGCAGTGAAGGACTGCTCATTGTAGCAGTAATGGCCAGCATTTGCAGATTCAAAAGGGAGTCACAGGTCTGTTCCCCATGCAGCTATATCGTCTCACCTCAGTCCTTGTTGTTGGCAAACTTTGTCTCCTTTCCATCTGAGCAGAACTACTGTAACAGAACCAGACACGTCTTAGTCACCATCCATTTAAGACAATAACAGCTCTCAGTGCTGAATGTGCCACCTGAGTCCCTCCTAGGACATCCTGGGCATTGGTGGTGCACTGCAAAATGACATTCCAATGTTACAAAGGTAGATGTCTTAGAAATAACACATGAATGTGACAGCAGCGGGTGATCAGTCAGTTGTGAGTGGTGGAAAACTGCATAGGATGTGACCAGCTTCAGACGTGGTATTCCTGGATGGCTAATTCAGTGCTTTTCCAGTTCCCCAAGGCTGGATGGGAATACAGAGCCATCGCTCTGGAATTTTGGTCTTCCATGCAGACTGCACAGCTTGCCGTACGAGCCAGTTCCTTAAAACACAACTGATACTGCAGGATCTTGAGCCACGGACAGTTTAACAAAAAACTCTTATTATGGCAGCAGGGACAGTTTTGTTCTGAATCTGCCCAGTGATCAAAACAATAAACATAGGAGAAAATGTTTTTCCAGAGCATTGCTCCTAACCCTTGCAGGGCCACGAGAAGGCAGTCAACACACTGATAAAATCCTCTGTTGGGGGTTCCTTCACCTTCTACATATTCACTAATGATTTTCAGTGCTGCCTGATGAAGCTACCATGGGGTCTAGCACAAATGTCCGAGTTGCTTGCCTCACTGCTGTAGAATGAGGTACAAAATGTTCAGGACTGGCACTAGGACTAAGGACTGTTCTTGATTTTCTGCTCTTCAAGGGAAATGAAAGTGCTTTTATGTGCATTTTTCTTGCTTTTATGTGCATGAGGAGTATTTATTTTTGTTTTCTTCTTTTTCAAGAGTAGAAACTTATTCTTTTAGTTCTTTTTTTCCTTTCAAACTTGAGAACTCTCATGTAATTATAGAATCATAGAATCATAAAATTGTTCTGGTTGGAGGAGACCACCAAGATCATCGAGTGCAACCATTACCCTCACTCTGTATATTCCACCACTAAACCATGTCCCCAAGCGCCACATTTCTACGTCTTTTAAATACCTCCAGGGATAGTGCCTCAACCACTACTCTGGGCAGCCTGTTCCAATGCTTGGTAACCATTTCAGTGAAGAATTGTTTCCTAATATCCAATATATACATCCTCTGGGGCAACTTGAGGCCATTTCCCCATGTCCTATTGCCTGTTACCTGGGAGAAGTGACCAACACCCACCTCGCTACAACCTCCTTTCAGGTAGTTGTAGAGAGTAATAAGGTCTCCCCCTCAGCCTCCTTGTCTCCAGGCTAAACAGCCCCAGTTCCCTCAGCGACTCCTCATAAGACTTGTTCTCTAGACCCCTCACCAGCTTTGTTGCCCTTCTCTGGACACACTCCAGCACCTCAATGTCTTTCTTGTAGTGAGGGGCCAAAAACTGAACACATGTTCAAGGTGCAGCCTCACCAGTGCCAAGTACAGGGGGACAATCACTTCCCTACTCCTGTTGGCCACACTATTCGTGATACAAGCCAGGATGCCGTTGGCCTTCTTGGCCACCTGGGCAGTGGTGTTTTTACACTGCAGTGATGCATTACAACTTTGCAGATGCTTCAGCTTAATGAGAAATGCTACTGGGGGCTATGGTCAAACTGCAAGCTTTGGTAATATTGCAGATCTTGGTTTTTTGTAAAATGTTACATCTAGGATCATGCTTTTCAAATAAACCACTAAATAGCAGGGTGAGATGAGGATTAGGAGGAATGGTAGCAGCTTGGTTTTGTACATTACTATGCACAGAATGAACTGAACAGGTTTGGGCTGATGAAGCCCTAAATCCAAGTCCTCCATTGTTGAAAAAATTGTCACAGCTCGAAAAAAATCCAACCTTTGTGAGGCTATTTTGCACAGCTGCAAAAGAAGCAAGTTCCATGTCCATGGAAGAGGGAGGGGATCAGATTACATTGTACTGCAAGTGTTGTATACAGCCTATATTAATTTTCTCATTTTATTTGTGTGAATAATTAATACTTTCCTTTTCATATATTCACATTACAAAATCATAATTCCTTATTCCGATATGATAATTTCCAGCAAAATAAATATTCTGCAGGGATTTGCATAGCATTAATTTCCTGCTTGAATTGCTATAAATATTTAGAAACTGTCTGGAGGTGGAGCTCTGTATGGCTAAAGATGTCACCGAAACCTCTCAGTGGAAAAATTTTCTGATAATTGAGTCAGTTGTTATGCTGGTACACTGGCTAGCTCTTATGCCCCAATCCTGGTAGTAGCTGAACTGTAAAAATAGCAAAACTTCTTTCTTAAAATACCAGTCTTCATTAGATGGCATTAATAATACTGCAGCTCATATTTGGTGTTAGTGCTGGCAACTTTCATTTGAACATCTCAGAGCACTTAAGGAATGTTAGCTGATTCAGGTTATCCACTTTCACAGCAAAGTATCTTTTCTGTTAATGTCTATTCTCATCTTGATTTTTGAGCTAACTTTGTTTTCGCAGTTGAAGTATGGGAATCAAGAGACCTAGCCTGAGGAGCAGGAATCCAGAATATAACACAGGAATCCTGATTAGATGCAAGGAACAGAAGGTCTTTAATGCCTCCTTTGATGGGAAATGCTGTTGCAGTACAGAACAGGAGTTTTGGTGGTCACAGGAGGCCAGACTTATATCCTATGAAAGGGAAAAACCTTTAATTTTACAGATATCTCAAAAACAAAGAAAAAAATCCAATTAAAATCTTAACCCTAACAGAATACTACTTTCCTCTTTTTGCAGAAGCTACTGTAACATTTCTAACAGGTCTGAAATTTGATTCCATTTTTAGAATTAGTTCCATTAAAAAAAATGTTGTGTTCATAGGTCATTCAATGCTAATGCTGTACAGTCAGCTACAGTATGTTTGCTAGTGTTTTATCCAGGCTAGTTTTGAATACCACAAAGAAGTGGTCATATAAATAAACCCGTATTAATATAATGATTGGGTGACATTTAAAGCAGTGACCTTCAGAAAGTGTTTAATGATTTACCAGCATTAGTTTTGTTTGTGCTTGGAGTAGGAATGGCAGATGAGGATTCCTGGTTCTTTCATGGCTCAGGCACTGGTACACCAGAGCATGTCAACCTCTGACCATATCTGTTGGACAGTACATTTGTGTATACACATACATATATTCAGTCCGCAGGGGCTGAATTGCTGTTACTGTTTTTTAAATGGCTGCAGATACGTAGTTCTGTTAATATGGCAAACATTCATCTTATTTGAGGTTTTGAAGAAAACAAAAAGAAAAGAAATGAAATTAATTAAAACCTTAGCGAAATACTGGATGAAAACCTTGTAGTTTAATCTTGCCTAAAATATTTTGAAAGCATTTGCCATATTCAAAATTTGCTAATAAGTATAGATAATTTGGGGGAGCTTTTAACCTAATCAGATAGGATTGAGGAGAATGAGTTCATTCCCACTGAAGCTAACAGCCAAAATGCTCATTAACTTGTTGGAGCAAAGTCCTATCAATTTGAGGTGAAATACATGCAGTGAAGCTGATAGGCAGTTCCAAGTGGCTTTTCACTTTTTCCAAATCTGCCCTGACCTGATTACTCTGGAATAAACGCGTGCTCACATTTGAATTCACATTTACTCCAAAATGAAAGAATGAAGTCATGGAGATGCCCTATGACTCCAGATTTGTCAGACCAAAATTTTTGCTTAGTAGCAACAAATTTGCAGCTTTTTTTTTATTTCCTTGGTGATGTTGTCTTTTTCTTAAATGGTTGCACTGTCTTAACACGATTACATTGTTTAGACAAAAATTAGCATAGTGTGTATTATAATTTTTGTAAAAATTCATAAACTCCTTAAAGTTTTCTGTAGTTTTAGAATGTATCTATAGGTGTCTGGTGAATGTTTAATGACTGCAGACAACTGGTCAGCGCAAAACATTTTTTAAAATCAATATATACTGCATAACAGAATTATTACATGTTTAAATCTCTGATTCTTCAGTGAATAGAACTGCAACCTGCCATTATGGTTCTCCATAGCATATGACCTAATTTTATGCGTTTTAATATTCCTTGTTCTTCTAAGTTTGTTTACTGCACTGAGTAAAATTATATGATCCATAGAACAGATTAGGGAACAAAAAGCTCAATAATGGAAGTTTTGTGTATCTGCTATCTGAAGGCATTATGATAGGGCTGACATGATTTGAGGAAACCTGTGCACCTCTTATAAATTCTGGTAGATTTTGTGTAGTGATTTATAAAAACGTACCATGGAATTTTTCTGTAAGGATGTGAATTCATCCTCTGGTGGGGAGTCCAGAACATCTCTGACAGTCCAGAGCCAAAAACTCATGTTAACTACAGTGACTGAACAATGAGCGTACTGGGGAGGTTTCAGGGCCCCAGTGAGGCAGATAGATAGAAAATTACCAGGAATAGCATAAGGGAATGTCTAAGCATGGATTGATACGCATGAAGCTTGGGCAAGAAGTCAGATCAGGTTACTCAGGGTTTTTTTCAGTCTCGTCTTGAAAAGCACCATGGACAGACACTGAAGAACATTTCTGGGTAATCTATTGCACTGCTTGACCGCCCTCTTGGTAAAAAGTGACATTTTTAAGACAAATGAATGCAACTGCATAAGTGAACCAAAGAAGTCCATGAAAGACTGTTTTCCCTAGCAGTAATTCCCTTTTTACCCCCTTTTTTTTTTTTTTAAATCCCTTGGAATGTCTGAGCGGTACATGCTGCAGCAATCCATCTCCATACCCTGGCATGCAAGTCTGTGAATTCAAAGCATCCATCTTTCTGTAAAAGATGCTCTCAAATAGTATAAAAGCCCTGGGGGCTGGTAGCTTTCTAGGTGATCTAGATAGTTTCCCATGAGAGTGCCTGGAGATCTGGGCATAGGCAGCCCCTTGACTCCATTCAGACTCAAGTACTAGGGGATTTAATGTGCACACAGCATCCAGGGAGCCAGCTGAGGAGCCCATGGGTAGAAGGAGGTCTTCCAGAGCCGAGGCAGAGGTCTGAAAGGAAGAGTTTGAGTTAGCTTTACATTTCCAGATTTCCCTATGATAATTCTCCCTGATAAGATTCTAAAATACATGGAAAATGTTTTTGAAAAATGGGTTTCTAGTGCTGTGAAGCATTAATAAACACAAAAAGCAATCACAGTACCTCAGTATATACTGTCTTTCACATGAAGATCTTCAAGTGCCTCACAGACACAAATTAATTAAGCCTTACAACACACCTGGGATAGAAACACTTCAGGCAAGTTTATAGTATCAGCTCATTTTACATTTATGTTAAACACAGGCACAGAAAGGTTAAATGACTGGTCCCTGGTGACACAGCAAGTCAGAGTTAGAGCAAGGAGCACAACCCCAAGGATGTCACTCTGCTGGAACACTGGAAAATACGTACTGCAATCGTACAGTTCATAGCAAAGTAAATAAGCTGCGTGAATATTTATTTACACTGCAAGTTGAGATAACAGAATGTTACTGTGATTTAGTGAAGTTCATATTGTACAGATTGAGGAATAAATGCAGAGTAATGCATCACAGAAGTCATTTCACATTACCAGTACAGAAGGATGCTACCAGTCCTCTGCCATCCGCTTCTGCAAACATGTTGTAGATGTAGCAGCAGGACTAATCTTGCTTTAAGAAGAATGCCTGCAGCTGGAGAGAACTGGATCCTCTGAAGTCCAAGGAAAGGTAGTAATAAAAGTTTTTGGGGATCTGCATCTCCATGCCCTTTTCGGGTCTCTAGTATTTAATTTTCTTAACCTGAGTCTTCTGAGGCGAAACTATCAAAGGAATAGCAATTGTAGTTAAGCTCTTTTTTTCCCCAGAGCCAATAGAAGTGACTCTTGAAATATGTTTTAACGAACCTAAAAATATAAGGGGACTTAATTTCTCATGAGTTGGCATTGGAAATTTTATACAGAATTCCTAGGAGATATTTTCTTTACAAAGCAAATAGTTGAGATTCCGCTTTTCATGTTAAATTCTGATATTTCTCAGCCCGATCATGTTCAGAAGTTGGATGGGCATAGGTATGAATACAGAAAAGAAATAAAAAAGCTCAAGAAGAATGGAAAGTTAAATGACTTGTTTAGTTCAAACTCTGCCTAGCAGTGTAAGACTCTGCATGGGCTACCAGATTTGTATTAATTTGAGATGACACTGTAAGACTTTGAACTTTCTGGCCTTTCCTGGTGGGAAGGCGCATAATGAATTTGCATTGTTTGCTATGAACTGTAATTCTGGCTTTTTTTACCAGCCTTTATTGCTTTCTGAAGTTAATTGACTACTACCTACCAATTAGTGGAATCAGTCTGCTCCCGGCGTGAGTTGCTGAGGTTTCTGAAAAAGGAAATAAATACATTGGTGCAGGTTCACACATAATAACCCACACAGTGTCATATCTTGGATGATACAAGATCATGCCCTTTGTCATCTTAGGATCTGAGCCAGCAGATTTTCTCAGACCGCATCCCATGGATTGGTATTCACCCTGAAGGTTGGGTCAATATACACACTGTACCCAACAGGACACTCTATAGCCAACAGAACTATGCTTAGGGAATTTGTCAGCTGTGTGACACCCAAAATCAATCCATTCTTCCTTATGTGCTCTAAAGAGGAGAACTGATGCTGGCCCTAGTTTTCTCCTAAATACTCTGATCATCAAATTTTAGGTGTTCTCAAATGGGACTTGCGTATCCTTTCCTGTTGAAGTTATTCAGCTTGGGCTCAATGAATATATACATATACACATGCACATGTACATATATTAGAACTTGTATAAGGATGTAACTCACAACTTTATAGAACTGTCAGAACTGTAGACTATGTGGATTGTTTCTACATTGCATATATGTAAAACCTTTTCTTATGCTCATATACCTGTTTCTCCATCTTAGATTTTTACTGTCCTCTAAAGAGACATTAAATACTAGCATTTTTTAAGCTTCCCTTCTTTAATGTCTTTATCAACAGACATTTGAATTATTGTGCTTTTTCTTTGCATGGGTTCATCTTGAATGCCTAATTTAGAGCTAAAAGGTGGCTCTTGGCGGCAACGAAAGTTAGCTGGGCTAACTCCGTAAAAATGGAGCTTTGACTTCTTGTTTGTAACATTTAAGTACACTGAGATTGGTTGCAATGTTCTTCAAGAGACCCCCTTTGTGGATGGTCGCAGGAGAAATGTTACCAAAACTACACAGACACAGACATACTTTTCAGGAGAAAGTTGTTGACAACTGCTATGTATTTTTACTATGTATTTTAACTATGTAATTATTATGTACTTTTATTGCTGTGTAGGTAGTTTTCAGCTATGCCATGAACAAACACATCACAATAAGAGTTTACTTCTGGGTATATTACAAATAATATATTGGAAGGATACTTCTAATTCTGGAAATACAACTCCACCCCCCCCATCCCATCCCCCCCCTTCAAAATATTCTGTAACTCTTCAGGAAAATTCACTGAAGTAGAGTCAGAGGCATAGAGATGACTGTGTGTGCACATGCATCAAGATTGCAGCTAGTTTTTCTGTTAAATGAATAAGGCTATATATATCTATTAATATATCTAAATGGATTTGAAAACTTCCTGTCATTCACTACACTATGACTTTGAGCATTTATATCCTTAAGCTGCCTGATACTAACTGACAGTGTCAAAAGTAGCAAAATCCCCTAATGAGGAGCATTTATACCATAGGTAATCGTGCTTACTTACTGCTGGAAACTTCTGGCTTGACTCTGCATATGAGTTGTTCTCTTCAAGCATGGTAATATTTTTATCTTAGAGTGCATTTCATTAGTAGTTTTTGGAGCAGTTTTAGAAAGAAAGTCAGTATTGTTACTGCGTGGACTTGACGTCCAGGAGGCCAGTAGTGTAGCCCAGGATGGAATCCAGATCTTGATCCTCATTCAGTGCTTGACCCTCTAGGGTAAATGCAGTTATTCGTCTGGGAATGAGAATGTCACATGGGTAAAGAGCACCTCCACACTGGGAATTGGTTTGATGTAACTTCCCCGGCACATGTTGAAGGTGTGCAGAGAGGAGGCTGGCCAAGATCACCCTCACTCAGAGTGTGGCAGCCTCACACTGCTGCAAGTTCCTCAGCAGGGAGTGTTATCCTTACTCAGCTGCTTGTTACAGGCTTTGTGCGCCTGTTAGAAATGGTTAGACTGATAGGAAAGCAGTGTGCTAATGAAAACACTGGAACCTTCCAAGAAGTAGTGGTCTCTGGTGGAGTAAATTCAAACACAGAGTTCAGCTTCTATTTGCAAGCATGGCAGAGCAGGAGACTTCCACATTAAGTGCATTTAATCCTGTTAAATTACCACACAACATTTTTGTAAGTAATTCAGTCATCTTAGAGAACACTTTCTGCTTCATTGACACCTACATTCCAAAGTCTTTAGAGAAAATGTCTTCCTATCTGGTTACCAAAAAAATCATTTTGAAAGGGCTTTGAGTGATTTCATAGAATCATAGAATAGTTTAGATTGGAAGGGACCTTAAAGATTGTCCAGATCCAATCCCCCTGCCACGGGCAGGGAGATCTGCCACTAGACCAGGTTTCTCAGAGCTGCATCCAGCTTCAGGGAGCGGGCATCCACAAATTCTCTGGGCTACCTGTTCCAGTGCCTCACTACACTCTCTGTAGAGAATTTCTTTCTTGTATCTAATCTAAATCTACCCTCATTCAGCTTGAAGCCATTCCCCCTTGTCCTGTCACTACATGCCCTTGTAAAAAGTCCCTCTCCAGCTTTCTTATAGGTCCCCTTCAGGTACTGGAAGGCTGCTGTATGGTCTCCCTGGAGCCTACTCTAGGCTGGATAACCCCAACTCTCTCAGCCTTTCTTCACAGGAGAGGTGTTCCATCCCTCTGATGACTTTTGTGGCCCTGCTCTGGACCCACCCCAACAGGTCCATGTCTTTCCTGGGCTGAGGGCTCCAGAGCTGGATGCAGGACTACAGGTGGGATCTCACCAGCATGGAACAGAGTGGCAGAATCACCTCCCTTGACTTGCTGGCCATGGCTCTTTTGATTCAGCCCAGGATACAGTTGGCTTTCTGGACTGCGAGCACACATTGCTGAGTCATGTTGAGCTTCCAACACCCCCACGTCCTTCTTGGCAGGGCTGCTCTTGATCCATTCTCTGCCCAGCCCGTATGTGTGCTTGGGATTGACTCCATACATGTGCAGGACCTTGCCCTTGGCCTTGTTGAACTTCATGAGTTTTGCACAGGCCCTCCTCTCAAACCTGTCAAGGTCCCTGTGGATGGCATATCTTCCCTCCAGCATGTCGACTGCACCACACAGCTTGGTGTTGTCAACAAACTTGCTGAGGGTGCACTCAATCCCACTGTCCATGTTGCTGACAAAGGTGTTAAACAGCACCAGTCCCAACACTGATCCCTGAGGAACGCCACTCGTCACTAGTCTCCACGGATTTCTTCCGCTTTGTGAAATGGTGGTGGGACTCAGGCATCTTTTTACAGTGCTGTGTTACTAGAACCAAAATCCACATCATCCCTAGCTTTCCAGTGAAGTTTTCTACTGGATGCCATCAACCCATGAAAGCGTTAATTTATCAAGTACTTATTTTGTTACCTTCATAATTAAGAGTTTATGTCCTCACCTCCTCCCATCAATGCAGCAGCTCAAATAAAAGTAAATCTTGAGCTACATCCTGCTTTCTGTGCATGCGTACTGTGCATACTTGATATCAGACCTCAGCAGGACATTCGTAGGGTTGGGCAATGTTAGGACAGGGGTTTGGGGTGAGAAAAGAAAACCATTGTTTTCCATGAATGATTTATTAGACATTCACAACTGCTAAACTCATTGTAAGCCCATAAATTTGCATATATTTTTACTGATGTGACCCAATTACAGAATGAACTGAATTTCACTAAAATGTATATACTGGCTCTCCTTCCAGTAAAATGGTTCTTGTTGGCTGCCTTTTGTATCTTACTGAGGGGGAGGCTTGTTTCAATGAAGTCTGTAGGCTAAAGCATTTTATGTTTAGACTCAGATCTTACCTCTCAGCTCTGTCAATGGTTTTTTCTTCTTTGTAGTCAGCCTAGTTGTATTGCTTTCAAGTACTAAGGGTAATCCCTCTGGCTTTCAAAGGCGTTGTCAGCTTCTTTGATGCGTGATCCACTACAACATGCAAGTGGGTGCTCATTCCAGTGTGAGAAGCTCCACAGTATAGACTTCTTTATCTTCAAGGTGGTGCTGGGGGGTGCACTACCTTTCAACTCCTCTGCATTGTTCCCAAATCTATGGGGTATAGTCCTCTCTTTTTAATACAGAATATGTATCTTTTGATGCTGGTGAGTTTGAAATTGGCAGAAGGATGTTGAATTGAATACCTTGAAGATGAAAGTTCTTTCTTCACAAATGAGGAACAGCTGGAACAGTATACAAGCTCCACAAGCTCTTTATCATAGACCAAATTCATTTCTGTGCAAAGCAGCTACTTAAGTCTTACTTAAGACCTGTTTTTAAAATGACTTTTGAACATGTGACCTTTAAACTGCTTTTTCTGCCTTACCAGCATAACCCATCCCTGTTAATATATATCCCATGTTGGGGTGGAGAAGATGAAACACAGAGTGTTTCATTTTCTTTTGTTGTATGTATTGAATTGGGCTATTTTAGGGGAGCTGAATGCAAAAGCTGGTGAAACCCCACCAGAGTAGTTCAGTAATTGCTATCTCACAGACACAATGGTGAAGAACGTACACACAGTAGACAACCCAAGGGGAAGACTTGTGTACCAAAAACTTGTCTGCTGTTTTCTACTGTATCAGTTAGTCTGACTGAAGATACTACCACTCAGCATGAAAATTGCCAAACATATCATATGGCAGCCATCTTTAATTCCAGCTGGCTGTGCACACTTTGTTAGAGACCTAATATGCAAGGTTTCATACACCAATAGCATTTGCTGAAGTCATCTGTTGCTCTGTATTCTTCTGTCAAATATGCAGACTGAATCTCATTAACTTTAAATGAAGTAATATGAGGCATTCATCAAGACATGTCTCCCCTTAAGTCTGTGCAGTGAGCTGTGAGAGGGAACACTGTGATTTATATTGCATGTTTTCCTAAGGTAATGTTGCTTTTAAGTGTTATAGATTTAGAATAATGTAAACAGACATTCATACAGTGATGAAAGACATATTATAAAACTCTGAGGCAAATGGACAGAAACAGAATATGTACTTAAAACATGTAGTATCACTTGTTTATATCCCCAGCTGCATTAAAGTGCAACTTAAAACAAGCTTTTCCATCCTTATTTCTGTGTACCAGCAGCATCACCACTTCCATATCTACTAAGCTTGAGAGAGAAAAGTTATCAGTCAGTTTGGATGCCTACTGATAGCTCTTCTCTCTGCAGAGACTAACACTGAATGGCACATCCTGTAAATGAACGCTGATATTTCTAAGCTTTCATAGTGCTGACACGCAGCAGCCTGGTTGCAATCGTGAGGGGCGTGTACCTGTCCTCCAATATTGTTATTGAATGATTTCATTTTTGAATCCTTTCATGTCAGTAAGGGGACCCCTAAAGAGGAAAGTCATTTTTTTATAATCAGAGTAGACTCAATACAGAATGTAGTAGGGCAAGTTGTTTCTATACACTGCGTATCTGTTGTTCATACCTAGGCCTTATCAGGCAGCTGTATTCATTGCTGCTCATTAGTTGGTCTCTTTACCAGAAGTGCCAACAAGGGAGCCAATTAGTGCTGGCCATGACTGTTTGGTTTTTTGTGGAGGCACCTGTTCAACCCTCAGAAAGGCGAAGACCTAGCTGCTCATTTCACTCAGGGCATTGGGCTAGTAGCAGATGATGATGGTAATGATGATTAGCCTCCATTGTCCTGCTCTGTACTTACAGTGAGAATGAAAGCCATAGTATTCAAACCACCTTTACACAGCCTTCAGAATTTATTGCTGGTGCAGAAGTGCCCCTCAGGGCTATGAGCACTTTAATTTATTAACACTAGAAGAAAGATGGCATGAGCAAAGACCATATTACCACCATCCATGTCATCAGTAAGCCTCAATACTGCATGGAAGCGTTGAAAGTGAGAATGCTTTGATCGGAGGTCTTTCATTTTCTGATGCATTTATTTCAGGGTCTTCTGAGATTGTTGGAAAGAGAGCTAATTAGCAGTCACAGTCATGGCATTTCTGTGCTGCTGGACACCTGTCCAAAGAAAATGAGCCTTGACCAAGGAGCTGTTTTTGTGTGAGCCACTGAAATTAGCCATGATTTTACTGTATTTCAATTATTTTCTACAAATATCCTAAGATAGATGTGTCTGTGACAACTAAATGTGAGGCAATCATTCCTACTGTATTTCTTTGTATAGTGTCTTGCACTCATATTTCAGACTTCATTGTTCGATGGAATTTATGCCTCCCCAGAGAGCTGACTGCACTTCTACTAACTTACTCTTGTGGCAAAAGCCATGTCATCACTTTCTGTGCCTGTGACCCTTCTTGTATGCACCAAGTTCTTGAGACATTCCTTTTTGGTTGTTAATGATTTCTGCCATTGGATAGTGTTATAATGGTTGAAGATGACAGGAAATCTTGAAAACTTAAGTGTGAATGGGAGCAGATTTGTTTTCTGAGCTTTCTTATTTCTCAATATTTCACATGTCTAAAAAGAGGGAAGCAGTTCCAAATTGTGGGGGAAAATATATTAACCATGTTTGAACTGCAATTCTTGCAAATAAATCTGAAGTAAACCACATGAACTGAATTGGAGTTGTGTAAGAGTCCATTACAACTTCTCTCCTTCATTTATAGACCATGTTGTATCTGATACACCTTACAAACTATTCTCAGTATTCTCAAATTTCACTACCATTAATTAAAATGTGCAGCAATACAGAATTCTCTGAGATGGAAGATAAGAAAAAGTGACCAATGCTCAGCAGCAATACAAAATCACAGGTTTTGCGTAGGGATTGAAGAATCTGAGAATAGTAAGAAGACCAAAGAATGTAGTCTAGGGTTTTTGTGTAGGCTATACTTTATCTGGAAGCTTAAAGTAACATTATTCTTTGTACACATTAGGATACGATCCACAGTACATCATCTTTCAAGTGTTTTAAGATTTGGTTTCACAACTCTCGATAAGGAATGCTTCCAACAATTCAGTGCTTCTTAAATCCGGTAGCTATACAAGGCAATGTAAAGGACACCACAGATCCCTATTTACATTGCAACTTTAACATTTCCAAAGTTTCAGAAAAAATGACCACTTTGTAAGTGCTATTCTTACTAAAGTATTAATTTTGCACTTTCTTCGGCAACTTTTGGTGTTGGACAACATTAGAGATGGGCTTACTATGTTCCTTTGGCTTCTTTTATTTGTAAGACTGTGGGCAAATCACATTTGCCAAGTGGGCAAATCACATTCTGGGATGCACTGAACACAGTATTACCAGATAGTCAGAAGAGGTGATTATCCCACTGTATTCAGTGGTGGCATGGCCTCACCTTGAGTAGTGTGTGCGGTTCTGGGCCCCACAAGTCAAGAAGCATGTTAAGGTACTTGAATGCATCCGGAGGAGGGCAACAAAGCTGGTGAAAGGGCTGGAAGGAATGTCCCGTGAGGAGCAGCTAAGTACACTGGGCTTGTCTACTTTGGAGAAAAGCAGGCTGAGGGGCAGCCTCATTGCTGTCTACAGGTGCCTGAGGAGGGGGAGCGGAGAGGGAGGTGTTGATCTCTTCTCCCTGGTATCAAGTGATAAGACATATGGGAATGGTTCAAAGCTGTGTCAGGGGAGGTTCGGACTAGACATTAGGAAACATTTATTTACTATGAGGGTAAAGACCATCTCAGGTCCTTTTCAACTCTCCTCTCCTCTCCTCTCCTCTCCTCTCCTCTCCTCTCCTCTCCTCTCCTCTCCTCTCCTCTCCTCTCCTCTCCTCTCCTCTCCTCTCCTCTCCTCTCCTCTCCTCTCCTCTCCTCTCCTCTCCTCTCCTCTCCTCTCCTCTCCTCTCCTCTCCTCTCTCTATTTTGGTTTTTTTTGTGAGAAAACGCACAAGGAGTACCATGTTATTTTTGGTTTCATCCATCATATGTACTTTGTGCCAAAGCTAGATCCTCAGTGAACGTAGGAATCAGCCCAGTGAAATGCTCCTCTCTGCCTCCTGGAGGGAGAACTCAGCACAGCCACTCCAGCACTGAGTTGCTGGGAGCATAATATGTTTGCAGCAAAGCAGTCTTTGGTGCATAGAACTTGTCTCAGAGGCAGTTTCAGACTGCCTGTTGGCTGACTGTACTCTCAGAGACCAAACTTCACAGCAAATGAAGTCATCCAGAGCCTTGCCAAGCAGACAGGCTTTCAGGGTAGGTGGGATTCTTTCTGCCCCAAAAGAGGGTTTCTGGTTACTTGCAGTGCTTTCCTCCCTTTCTTCTTCCTTTTTTTTTTTTTTTTTTCTTTTCTTATTTTTTTTTCTTTTTGGTTTGGCTGTGAAGTCAGATTTTGGTCTGGAGAGAAATATCAATACCTCAGCTTCATTTTCAGGCAGAAGGGGACGCAATTCAGGTCTGTTACCTAACTGTTGTAGAGTTGTAACTAAATCACACCTGCCTGATATAGCTAGGACAAACTATTGTTTAGCATTTACTTTGCTGACTAGGAGAAAATGATGGCTGGATCAAGGCTTATATTTCAAAGTTTTCCTGGGAGAAGGTAGTGTCACAGATTATGACCGAGCTTTCCTCTGTCTGAAACATGGAAGAGAGATTGTCTGTTAACAGAGCCTCACATTCCCCGCCATCAACTGCAGTCAACCGAAACAGGGTGTCATGGGTTAACCCCACTCTTTCCTTTGCTTCTCTCTTATACAGGTATTCTTTTTTTGTGGTATACTAAACTAAAGAAGACATGAGAACTTTCCTGCCATACAATGTAAAAGAAGAGAAAAACAGAAAGCAGAAGGGAAGAAAAAAACCCTGAGCAAAACCTCGCTTATTAGAATATTTATTTTTTCATTAAATCTTGGCAGCTACTTTAAGAATTAAAATATTACTGGTTTGCAAATTTTACAACTGACTAGCCTGTGAATTTAAAAGCGTTTGGGGAGGGGTGAATAGTTCATTAACTTGTTCCTTCAATTACAATTCCAAATGCTTTCCTTATGGTGACCTCTATTTTAAATTTATGGGAATCACTTAAGTGTCAAGCAAGCTAAGTGGTGCATTTCATTAATGAAAAATTAATGGAGAAGACCTTGGGCTAGTTTGCAGTACTTGTTTACAATACATATAATTCATTAGAAGCACATCAGTCAAGCAAGGACCCTGCATGGCTGCAGAGGTGTTGTAAATTGGACTTTATTCTGTTTTTTCCAGTTAATGAAAGTATGAGGCAGGGAAAAATACACATAAAAGAGATTTAATGAGTCTTTGGAAAAGTGTTAAAATAGGGTACACAAGTCATAAATTTCAATTACTAACTCTACTCCAACGAGGCTTATTAGTGTAGAAACGAGATATCAGTTCATAAAAGGATGAAAGTATTCCTGACAGGCAGGGACTTGCAGAAATTTGAGACTATGGTCCACTGGTTAGAATAAGCAATTGGGGAGAAAGTCTCAATGCTCCCATGTTATCTCTGCCACTGAGGTGACTCATGACATTAAGGCAAGTGAATTCTCCCCAGAAACGGAGCTGCTTCTCAAAAAATCACTTTCTTCAGAAGCTCCCCAGGGACAGCCTTCAGGGAGAATCTTGCTCTGTCCTTCTACATAATGAACAGTATGGGTGACTGAAAAAGCAAAGTCACACTTCCATGCAATGTGAAAGGCATAGTTTATTGTCTCAAATGAAAAGCTATGCAAAATTGTACAGTTCAAATATATTCTCCAGCTTAAATCAGGCTATAGCTACCCATAGGCTTTGGCTGAGAAATGCAACAAGTCTTCTCTTTAAAACTCTTTTCATCATATAATAGGTGAGAAGTCTTTTAAAGGCACTTCTTTCCAAGCACACTAATGCCAAAACACCATCCTGGATTAAACATAGATACTAATAATACAGCAAGCTTTAACTCTGTTGACATGGTACACTTCTCCCCCTTGTACTGTAGGTAAGTTTATCAGACAAGCAATCAACATTGCACTAGACAGTGAATCCCAAATTGTAAATAGTGTGGTACAGAGCAATTCAGGCCTATGCATTTGTAAACACAAAGTATTCTGGGGCACAGAATTTCTAGGAGGTCAAGGTGGTCCTCTTTCTTCTGCTCCCTGCTTCTGAGCAGCACAAGAAAGTATACAGCTTGGGACAAGCTATATAGTAACGATAAAAATACTTTGTAACCAAGTCCTGGTATTGAATTTACATGTCACTGTGCTGGGCACAGTATTTAGGTTTTTTGAGTGTAGAAAGCTCCTATTGTAGTTCAGACTTGCTACAAAAGACAAGACCAAGAGTATAAGAACACATGCCTCAGTTTCCCTGCCTTTAAAATGAGAATAATGGTATTTGTAAAATTGTTGTACCATGCTGTTGTTTATCCTTGGCACTGCTTACATCCAATCTTTGAACTGTCGTCCCAGTTCTCACTGCAGAGTTATAAACGTCTTCTCTGTTTAGAAGAGTGCTCTCAAATACGCTGAGCACCTGACTACTTTCAGAGTGATCCTGCAGGCCTGCTGGGGCTCGTCAGCTTCCAGTTTTCCAAGGACAGCATTCAGATCAGTCTACATGAAGGAGTAAATGAGGAACGACTATTATGGCTTTTTTGGCTTTCCATCGGCAGTGGATTAATAATGTAAAGTACTCTGCAAGACAAGTTATTTGTTTTTGCTGAGATTAAATGGAATCTCTTGGAATGCTATGTGGGTTTATTACTATAATAACTTTCATACAGTGATAACAAATATGAGCACTGTAATATCACCCAGATATTACACTGGTTAATGGTCACAAGTGCTGTTTAATGTTCTTAAATCAGTTTTGGGATACTGTCTCTGAGGATTATTTTGTTTAATAATACTAATAAAAGCAATAAGAAAATATCCAGATGCTGATTATATTAATCGTAGGGGGAGGAGAAGAGACAGTATATTGAGGCAGAAATGAGCTGATATTTGCAAGGTTTTCCCCAACACAAACCAGTTGACTTAAAAATCTTTTGAAAGAAGCTTTTTCTTCTCTTTTGACAGGCTTCAAAAATTTGTACAGAATGAACCAATATTTGGAAATGGACTAGCATGAGCTGTGCGTGTTGCAAGACTGCAGCTCCCCTGTATTGTGAACAAATTTATTTAGCTATGGCTGTACCTGTGAAAGACTCCGGTATGTCCTGTTCAGAAAATTGGAAACAAAAATGTAAAGAATTCCAATAATAGTGACATCATCATCCTTCTAGAGAAAGCCTATGATTCCCTGATTGCTCATAGGTTTGGCTTAGGACACAGAGGAACCTTCAGCTGACAACAAAACTGATGGTAAAATAGCTTCTGTTTTTTCTTATGAAATCCTTTAATGAGAGAATTGAATGTAACTGAACTTTTCTCTCATGGAGAATGTTTTCTGCATTCTAGAGGAAAAAACAAAAAATCTCCTCCCGGACTGTATTTCCTATGACTATTTTCTCCTTCATTGCATAATAAAGCTCATAATTATTTATCTAAACTCTAGATTTCTCTAAACTTCTAGGTTATTCTAAACTTATCACTGCTATTTCTTCACACTTCCTCTTTTGTTTTTCATATTTGAGTGAGTGCCGTACTGAGATGATGAACAATTCAGACATTTCCCCATTTGTCTTCAGGTATGAAATTTTAGAGTCAGAGACCAGTACACTGTATCTCCTGTATCTCTGAGTATGGCAGTGGAAACAGCTTCCTCAAAATGTCTCACTATTCTAAGTGCAACAAACCCTACAAAATATACACCTTTGTAAAGACACTATTCCTTTCAGTCAAAGAGAAGTTTTCAGAAATGAAAGTATTGTTGATTTTGACCCATTAATTCAGTTCTTAAGTTGTAACATGCTCAATAAAGTACCAAAGCATGACAATCAGTTCAGAATTTTCTTCACTTTGATGGGCCCACCGGGTAACCAACAGACCTTAGGATAAGAAAGGCTGTCAGTTATGTGGACCAGGAAAAAAATCTCTAGATCTTAAAGGCCACTCAGCCACAAGCGATTTTGTCAATATCATACAAGCAAGCCAGCCAATAAAGCCTAGAAGCGAACACTATCGTTATTGAAGAAGACTGGAGATATAGCTGCATCTTTCCTTTATATGCCTGCTACTTGATACCCCCAAGTACTGTAAAGAAACAATACTGTCCGAGTATTTTAAAACTGTATCTGAAAGAGATTATTTGACTGGCCTTTGGCTGATGACTAGTTCAGTTAATAGCTTATGTGTTGTCCTTTTTCTAGGCTTTCCGATTTCTGGCAGAATATCAAAGTCAATTTAGAATCATCTCATTAATCTCTTAAATCAACACACAAAGAAGAACAAAATATTTTAAGACATTATTTTCATTTATATTAATAAAAGACAGGCATTTCACATTAATCCGTTAAATCAAATTAAGCTCTAAAATTTGCAGCCTTTGACTATGATAATTAAAGAATGTTTCTTGAACACTGGGAGTTCCCAGTTCGACACCTAAATAAGTTGTCAAGTGAATGCAGTGTAAAAGTTCAGAAGACCATTATAAAGTGAAAGGAGAAACTATTTTACAATCTCTCGGAGTCAGGATCTGACGTTCTTATGTAGTAAGGTAAACTACTGGTAAAGCAACAGCATTTTTCACTTACTAAGGGTTTAAGAGCCTGGCACAAAAAAAAATCTGAAAGAGATTTCCAGAGTGAATAAAATTGCTTAGAAGTATGGGGACTAATTCTCTCTTATCTGCATTCTGGACTGCTAGAAAATATTTTGTGGAGGTTTTTTTCCCTAGAATTTTCATTAGTTTCAGGAAATACATGAGAAAAAAACACAGAGTGCACCATGAAAACTGTAGGTGGTCTGTGGACATATTTCTTCTTTGTTATTACATTTTGGAATGTTTTGTGAAATAATATTCTTCTTAAGTGGAGAGCATTTATTGAAGAAATCAGCAATGATAAATACTGATATTCTACACGGGGTTTATTCTAATGTGGTTCTCCTTGTTAAGCAGGAACCATATGCTATTTAGACCTCTATGCAGGACTGAAAAAAATCCGATGGTTGGTAGATATGCTAAGGGTGAACATAGGAGAATATGAGACTGCAAAGTGCATTGTGGGTGGAGGGCAGCTTGCAATCCACTGCCATTTCAAGTGTTTATCAACTGCTTCTTATAAGTAGCTTTTTGGTTGTTTTATGGTAGTTCTGTCTTTAATATTGTTCCAGAACCTCATTGTTTTCTCTGATGATTCGTACCCTTATGCCAGCCCACACATTTATTCAGAGAAGAGAGAGAGCTAACGGGTCAAGGACAATTTGTGGAAAGCATAAAGGTTGGATTTGATGTTTTCCACACATAATTGCCCCACTTCATTCTAGTGATTCAACTCTGCTGGCAAACTTTTTCTGTAAAGTGCATTGAGCCAAGGAAGTGACTCTGTAGTTATTTTTGTTCAGTGTGTTTCACAGATACTCTTCAACATAAAAATGTGAAAAAGCACAAAAGAAAATTTTTATTACTTTCAGATAAGGATACAATCGTTGTTCCATTTTTAAACTTCTTCTGGTCTCCTGAGATTAAAACAAGTCTCACCCTAATTTAAACATGTTTTGATCAGTCAGATTTGAGAGGATTAACCTTCACTTGCAGAAAGTTTGTCCTTGTGATCTATTAGGGAATATATTAAATAGTTCAAATTTGATATGACATTTTTCTTTTGAAATTATGAGTTAGCATGACTTATTATCTTCTGTCTAGTGAAGATAAATTCCAGACATGATTTACTGTATATAAACAGTAAAACATTTTGTGTACCTCATTGTCCCCTTGCAGTGTGTTTTATCACTCTTATTTATTAAAATAAAAGTTAGAAATAGAAGCAAAGAAATAATCAAAAAGCTCATACTCCTTCTCATTGATTGTTTTTTCTATTCTGTGTCTTACACAGTGTGGCTCTCCTGAGTGGTAGTGCAAATGACCTAGAAGTCAGTAGATACTAAAGCAATCTCATGATCTCCATTTTGCATTCAAATGTGAGGCACATGAATAACAATTTGGTATGAACAATAGTTCTGCCTTGACAACTCTACCTTGTATCAGTGAATGACAAATCTCTGTGAACTAATGAAAAGGATACTATTGCTTGAACATGTTGAATCCTCTGGCTCCATTCCCTCCCTAAAGGAATGCATTTCATAGAATGATTTGGGTTGGAAGGGAACTTAAAGATCATGTAGGCCCAACCCCCCTCCCATGGGCAGGGACACCTTCCATTAGACCAGGCTGCTCAAAGCCCCACCCAGCCTGGCCTTGAAAACTTCCAGGGATGGGAATTTCAACTTCCTTTTCCCAGCTCTGGACTATAATCTGCTTCTTATAGTCCATTATGTGCGTATGGTTTACATCTGAATCTGAGTGATTACTGAGAAAAGCTTGTGCTGTTGGACAAGATTCTTCTACAACTAAATCACCTTTAATTTCTCTGCAGAATGTCCAGAATCTTCTTCATTAGTTCCAGATGGTCAATAAGACCAGTTTTTATGCTATTTGCAGAAGCATCCAAACTTGACAGTAGGATACAGACTAGAGAAGTTCAGCCACTTTTGCTAATTCTCCTGCAATAAAATTCAAGATGCTATAGGCTGTGAGAATATCTTTAACCTTTGCCTTTGTTCTTAGAGGAGGTACTGCACAGATAACCTAGTCTTCTGCCCTATGGGTAAGTTGCTTCTGGAAGGAAGAGCTGTAAGAGAGAAGGTTCCTGTTGACAAAGATGATATGCATCTTTTGAACTTTAAAGTCACAGATCAATGACACTTTCACATGGAAGCTTTCATATCTATTGTTTTTGCTCATTCATATCTATTGGTTTTACTCGTGTTCTCACCATCGGTGGTGCTCATTGTAATGCATGTCCACCAGGAGCTCTACTCATGGAGGTCTCCAAAGGGCCTTTAGGTGGAAGAGACTTTCAGAAGTAGTGAACTAGAAGAAAAAGTAAAATAGTAAACTTTTTCATGCCTGGACCAAATTTATCTTATAATTAGCCCACAGAAAGTCCACATGTTCTTCTTTTTTTTTCCTACAATGTTGTATTCACTTTCCATTTCAGAAGGGCTAGAAAAGCCCATGATAACTTTCAGTCTGACTGGTGGCATAGTAAAAAGAACTCATCTCTGCTTTCTTTTGTTTCTCTGATTTATGGTTTAGATGATTTTATATAAGTGCTTTTCAGTCAAATGAATTTGTCTCTGTTTCTGAGAGAGCTTTTCCTCCAGATAGGAAATCTCAAATTTTTCCCCAGGTGAACAGTGTGATCAATATTACTTAGTACAGGATGGCATAAAACTGCACTGCTACAGCAGGAAGAAATTGCACTAGAACACAATTTACAATAGAAGGGTATGACAATGACACCAAATCACAAAGACATGAATGATATGGAGGAGGTGTGATCAGTTCTAGTCTCTTTTCCAATTGGAACAATGGGAATTTTGAGGTGACCCCTGGTTGAACTAACTTAAATTATGAAGCGCATACTCCAGTACATAACATAAGGAAGTCAATTTTCTGTTACTGGCAGGAAGCATGGAAAAAATCATCTGAAAATGAGCAACTTGGGAACAGACTTTTGGAGAATGTAATTTCATGTAAAAGAGTAATAAACATATGAAAAAGTGTTGAGAAGGGAGGTGACTGAAGCTAGAATCAGTGATACATTCAGAGTAGGACTAGATGAGATTCTTAGCAGAGACACCACAGGAAAAGAAAAAATAGGAAATAGAAATGTGAAAATGAGGGACATAAAATGAAAAAAATGGAAAGGCCTATACTCCTGGATTACCACTGACTTTTTTTCTATCGTTTAATGTTTGTATTATTCTTCTGTGATGACAGAAGTTTGCATTGAAAGAAGTTGCAACAATGTTAACTAGCAATTCTTTCCAGTAGAAGATTAGAAATGAGAAACAAATTAAATAGATTTGTGTAGATTTGCATTGAGACTCAGAGAGAAAGGAGGGGGAGAAATGCCAGTAGGGGTCTTAGAGAATGGAACGTGGGGATGTAGACTAAGTCACTATGTAGTATTTGTTGAGTACCTATGCTATTTCTCTTGCCTCTTGCCAGTTACCCTTTCACATTTCCTTTGGTGGCAGTAGCCATGGCATGTGTCTTTAATCAAGAAATAAGATATATTTTCCAGTAGCTAGAATGGCGGACTAGGAGTCGGAATTGCTTGGTTCCTCTCCTAATTTAGCTACTGACTAACTCTATGTCTTTCTCTCACTTACCATTGCATCTCTGTGCCTTATTTTCCCTGCCTGGAATTGAGGTTGATGATACTTACCTGCTTCACAGGGTTTGGTGAACACTAATGTTTGTTTGGAGATACCCTGTCAGAGAGACATGCACAGGTGCAAAATATCATTAAGGAACACTGTCTTCTCTAGCGGATGCCAGTACTGATCTGGAAATGGATAAACTTCTGCTTGGTAGTCCTGCTGGGAAGATGTAGTTGCATCATTTCTACCATAGTGTTATCTTATTGGTGCCTTTGAAGACTCCACCAAGCCCACCAGGTTCCAGCTGCACTGGATGATCTTGCTGCAGGACCCTACCTTAGTAAAAGCTGTTTATTTAAACATTTCATTTTCAGTAACTTGTCTAGTCTACCAGGAATTATTTTAAGCTTCTGTGTCACGGCAACCACATCTAATCCAAGATGAGAAAAAAATATTTACAAGAAGATTTTTTCGAGAAAGGTATTTTTCTAATGATTTCTGTGACTAATGTGATTGCTGTGACTGTTTTCCTGAAATTGGCCATTATTAACATTTTTTTATTTGCCCATAGGCACGTGCAGTGATGTCTTCCAGCAGCTGATTGAAGCAAAAGAAACTGGTAGTAATGGATTCATTCTGTCACTTTGCTAGTGCAGCCCTTTGAGGTTCAGCTGCCAGCTAGAACTTCCCAAACCTTGATTTTTCCTTCTTCTTATGTTCTGTCACAGGTACAGAATTTCTGGCTATCACTTGTTAACATGCACATACCTTGACTGAATGTGAAATCCCTATGGTTTTCAAAAGATAGAACTTCCACTGGTTATGTAGAAGGAAAACAAGACTGAAATATTTATAAAAATCAGTAATGATTAAAACCACTTAGTTACCCATATTGGAAGGAGTTATACATCATGTGGTTTAATACTATTTCAATTTTGCTTTGCTTTAGGTCTTAGTTCCCCAGCTAATCTGATACAATCTAGTCAGTGAAATTCCTGCCTTACTGGTTACTGGACTGAAGCTGATTAATGAGGTACCCATTTTTCTTCATGTCTGTGAAGAAAAGTGAAGGGGACTGCAGCAGATTAATATTATAAAAGAATGTGCCAGGTAATATGTCCAATGAAGGGCTTAGGAAAAAAAGTGAAATATCGCAAACTTGTAGTTGTCTTCTAGAAACACAAACTGCTTTAACCTGAACTCACCTTCTGTCAGAGGAATCTCTAATTCCTCCAGAAATTGTTCTGATTATATTCCACACAGAAGAAATCCCAGCTGATTCATTTCCTATCCCTGCCCATTTCAAATCTTGTGATATTAAAAAAAAAGTGGGTAAAGCTCAAAAGCTGTCTAGTGAATAACTTCTTTTTCCACCTTTGTCCTCAGTGGATTCCAAAAGCTTTTCTGCTAAGAGGAGTGAGACTACATATAGGTGAGGAAATGGTTGGAAAATGCTAGTGGAAGCTTTGGAATTGGCTCTATTCTGAATTAAAACTAGCATTTTTTTCCTTGTGTGAGTAGCGTTGGGGCAGCCAACAGCGGAGGTGCTGCAAATAATTAAGCGACTGCCAGAAGACCCAAAAGCAGAAGGAAAAAAATGTCTTTTTCAGTCAGATGAGTCTGCATGTCAAATCCTCTCTCTCACACACCAAAGACCTACTTTGTGTTCTTCAATTATTTGATTAGGTGGATTTAACTATGGACAACAACGCTGTCTTTAGATAAAATACTGTCATTCTGATGTGACTTTAACTGTTCAGAAGAGGCTACCATATGTTAACTTTTGCTTTGCTCTGGGTCTTGCCCTGTCACCCATTACTGCGGCATGTTTTCTTCTAACTTTTTCTAGGTATAGGAGACTGTACGTGATATAAGATAAAGGACAATAGGGGTCTTGGGAAGAAGATTGCATGTAGGAAGGAAAAAATAAAGTTTAAAAAAATCCTTAAATATTCAGTTTAATCCTGTGCATTTACTGATTTGCACAGAATGCAAAAGGAAGCCCTTTTATAGGCAGATTAACATCTACATCCACTGCAGGAAAACATACAAACTTGTGATGGATTCTCATCCTTAATATTGCTGCATATTTCTCATTCAGGCTCAACATATTTGGCTTCTATGAGGATTTTGGTTTTTATCCCTACATGATATTTTTTTTAATCTATGTATTTGCATTACTTGATTTATGATATACAGACCCCAATTTTATGATTGGGATTCAATGCTGTAGCAGCACCATTGGAATCTTCTCATATAATCTTGGTTTTTGATAGAATGATCTTTAACTCCAGCTTTTCACGGTATCATCTTCTTCAGATATGGTTAGATTCAGAATGATTACAATGGAGCAGCAAAGCAAGGGGCTGTAATAACTGGTTCAAGTGTGAGTAACAGAGGGAACATGACATAGTGAGGTACTTATGCTAGTTTAGTAAGAGTGGATTCTATCATTTTAGAGACAAAGTGTTGTTTCAGTAAGAGAACTCTTCACAGCAGGAGTTCTGGTTGTGTACTACTGACTTCTCCAGTGTTTCCACAGACTCTGTGCTTGCACCTTTTGTTGTTCCCTTCTACTCAATGCAAGATGTCAGAGTATGGAAAGGAGACACAGATAAAAATTATTACATAAAGAGTTACAAATATTTCAACTACAAAAATGAATATTCTGAATATACAAGAATCTCTTTTTTTCCCGTTTGTATTGGTCTAAAAAGCAGTAATTAGGTTTATGCCAACAGAAAGCTGATGTAATATTTTGATCATCTCTTTTGCAACTTGACATCACTCAGTATTTTCCTTCTGGTCGTCCAGCTCTTGTCCATATAGCCCTGATTGGGCCATTTACAAAAGCTTGTCCTTTCAGCATTTATGACTTTGGTAAACTTTACACAGACACAGGTCTTCCTAGAATTCATTGCAAACAAGAAACAAGCTTTCTAGACTGCAATAATGCATTTGGGTATGAGAAAGTGGGTGCAGAGGTGCTGCTTTTCCAATTGTTACCTATTGGTCATAACCTACAGTGGTCCATTTCAACCAAAACAAATGATGGCTCATTGCTGGGGTCTTTCCTCCAGCATTTCTGGAAGAGATGCCAAGTTCACGACTGTCCCAACTTACACAAAAAAATGAGGCAATCCAGGCATTGATTCCTAAAGACTTTTGGAATCATGTATGTCAAAAGTAAAAGCAGCACCCTTCAAAACTGCAAAAACCCTTTGCAGGAGTATTGGTTCAATACATGAAATGACTTGCTCTGTAATGCTCATTTTCCTCAGCGCATTTAAAAATGCCTATAATGGCAATAACCTTGGCACAGAACACCGTCTTAATGATAGCTTGGCTTTCTTCAAGCCATCGTCTTTCCAGGTGGTCAGTAATCCACCACTGGTGCTGAAGGCCTTTGACTGCGGCATGTTTAATTCATGGAGGTTACACAGGTTGCTTCCTATGAAGATTTGCAAATGTAAATTCAGGACCAAATTAGCTTCTTTACATTTTTGGAAAGAAATCTCCAGTGTTCTTCATATAGAAGTCTATGAGAAAAAAGACTCCAACTCTGAAGTCTTTGAACACATCTTATTGCAGAAGAAAATAAGAGAGAAGAAGGGAGGGAAAGGGAAGGGAAGGGAAGGGAAGGGAAGGGAAGGGAAGGGAAGGGAAGGGAAGGCAAGGCAAGGCAAGGCAAGGCAAGGCAAGGCAAGGCAAGGCAAGGCAAGGCAAGGCAAGGCAAGGGAAGGCAAGGGAAGGCAAGGGGAAAGGGAAAAATACTTGCATCTGTTTGGCACATTGTTCGCCTTTTATTTGCCTACACTGAGGTGGGATAGCTGTTTTTCATACCCTGTCAGGGCTTTACTTTCTCCGTAACTGTGGCTCTGTGTCTCTCAGTGTGGCAGATTTCATAAGCAGTTTGGTTGTTTGTTAATTTGTCATCAACTCTCTTTCTGTCTCCCCTTTAGCTCCCCACTGAGGTGTGGAAGGGGTCAGTGCAGGTGCCGTGCTGTCCTTCAAGGCAGGTGTCATTCTGGCCACTAGCAGCTGCATCAGAGATGAACTCGGTAATGGGTGAACCTCTGGCTCCACAGTATAAAGTAACAAAAACAAAGAGGGGAGGCTGGTGTTTGATCAGTAGACTGCTTTATAACAGTAACATAACCCTCTAGTATCAAGGTCAAGAGCTAATCATTACCACAGCCATAACAAAACTGCAGAAGCATGTTCCAGAGCTATTTAGCAGTGCAGAGCAACACCAGAGAAAATTCAGGGTGCAACGCAGAATATCGCAGAAATCCTTAGCACCTCAGTGCTGTTTCTTTAGCAAGCGCTACCAGATTTCTTGCTAAACCCTCTCCCTGCTGATTTCTGTACTGCCTGCTCTTCTTTTTAAGGTTGCAAAAGGTATTTAGTGTGTGTAATTAATAAAACATTTCATCCTCTTTCTTTTTAATGAGTTAACCTGTAAATAAAATGATAAAGTATGCGACTTTCTATTCTTTCAGAGTTGAAAGTCTTCCCTCTAAAGCTTGCTTTATCACTTTCTGTATATCAGTTACCATATCTCTCTGGGGAAAATGAAAATAAAAACGTCTGCATTTACCACCCCCCTCCAAATCTGTCTCTTACACTAAAATATCAAGACTAAGTACATCAAAAAAGTCTCATATGTTCAATTGACTATCTGACAATGCCAGTATGGGCCCTTCAGAAGAAGAAAAGTCGTAGCATTGCATTTTCTTTCATGTTTCATTCTGCAGTAGAATCTGATTTCATCTTCAGTGTTTGTATGCTGTGCTGCTGATGGATTGAGAGGTAGATAGAGATTCTGTATACCTGGAATATAATTTCACAGCTACATTTGTAGCCATAGAAATGCAGGTGGTATGAAAACAGTGCTGATTAAAATAATCAGTCTAGCACTTAATAGCACTTCACATTTTCAGATACAACACATTAATGGATTGATCTTTGCCACACCCCATGGGGTATTTTCCTTTGCGTTTCTTATATATGTAAACTGAGAAACTGCACACAGAGGGGACAGACTCTAATTTAATTTGTTGTTATAACAGCTCTAGATCTCATTGGGTACTGCTCTATGACAGAATTAACTGCTTTCTGGTGATTTCCATTTCTTACTGAAATCAGTCAGCTCTGGGAGCCCTCAGTTACTTCATAGGCAGGTCGAATAAAGGAAGAAATGTGAAGAGGTTGGCACCACCATGAAATAACTCTTTTTGTAGCCCCTTTCCTCTCTCTTTCTTAGATCGTTTTCCAGTCAGCATAGCAGAGAAATATGTGCAACATGGGCCAGTTAAATAAGGCCTAAGCAGTTTTAGCTCCTGAAGCTTCAGCTAGTGCATTGGCCACAGGCTTTGCAAGTTACCCTATTCTCCCTTACGTTACCTTTTGTCAGGACAGTTGGGAGTGAGCAGGAGAGCTGCTGTGATGGCTGAGGCAGCCAGGTCATTTACAATGAACAAAATAAGGAGATGTTGCATTGCTTCGGTACCAGAAGAATTTTTTTTAATTGTGGATAGTGTCTGAAGGAGGGGAAAAATCAAACAGAAAACCAGGCATTGTACAGTAGATGGAGGTGGCTTTTGGACTGTAAAGTCTGTTTTTATGACATCATTTATCTCAAATAAGTAATTGAGGTTCAGCAGTTCCTGACAGGAAATGACATGCAGACCAGCCTTGTTTTAGGCTGAAGTAGGAGCATCTATCATGTAAATTAACTCTGAACCATGCCAGCAGGCTGCATACATTGAAGGGATAATGGGTGGATGATATATTTTGTTATCTTAGGCCTTATTTATCTACTTCAACTTTTTTTTTAAACAAGCAGCTATAGTGATAATTGCCAAATGTCTGTACAACAGAAGAACTTGATTATCTAAAGGGCTTGCTAACATCTGAAACCGTAATCAAGTACTGAGAGGCTAGATGGAGGACAGTCTCAGGCCTGCTTATACATCGGTTTTCTTCCCCATTGCCACTCAGCTCTCTTCTCCTTTTGTCTGTAAGAAGCAAACACAAAATTTAGGAATCCTGAGACTAACCTAAAAGGTGCTAAAACTTGAGTTCCCTAAATGTTACCTTCCTTTATTTCCTATTGAAATCATCAGGAGCTGATGGCCTAGAGGACATGTCTGTGTGGTACAATGAAGTATCCTGAAGAGATACCTGAAAAATTGGCATAGCCTGTACTAGAAGCAGTTTATCTGCACTTGTCGGAAGTTACTGTCATAAAACCTTATGGAAGGGGAATTTCATACTTACTTTCAGAAGCTGTAAATAAGCTATTTTAACCCACTCATGCTTTCACTCCCACTTACTTGCGAACAGTAGGATGTGTGTGCCCAAGATCAATTTTTTGCCACACCAGGGGTGAGACATGCCAGCTGTTGGGTGCTGATCACATTCTGGAGTTCTTGTTTGATGACACTGAATTAGTTTGGAGACTGGTCTTTTATACTTATTAGGAGTCAATAGTTATTATGGAGTTGTCCTCTGATACAGAATCTTGCATTAATCTCCATTAATCTTAGGCAAGATTACAGCTCATCATCCATTTTGTCTTGTTTATAATAGAAGTTAGGACTATATACATGTCTGTGTTGCTGTAGTCTGTTTTGTTTGTGGGCTAACAAGAAAAGCAATGGCATACATGGTGGTCTGTGACCTTGATGCCATCCTTCTGTTGTCAAAGTGTGGGATCTCCCCCTGATCGCTCATCTAGGCTATGGTCTTACCAGAATGCAGGCTTTCTGGTTTTGACATGAACAGCACATTTCTCATTTCTGTTTCTGGGAACAATACCATTTATTATCCATACTGACCAAATAACATGGCCATGGACCTACATGTCTTTTTACCATCTGAGAAGAAACTCAACTTGAAACAGTTTAATGTTCCAACTCTGAACCATGAATTTTCCTGGTCATGGTTTCAAAACGGTTCCTCTTACAAGGTCAACAGAGCATGAACAAGAGACTAGCCCAGGCTTACCAGGTCATTATACAGTTACAGTGGACTAGCTTGGATAATTACCTTTGTTCTCAGACTGTTACAGTTTGTTTTTCTGTAAGTTTTCCATACTGTGCGTATATTCTCCAGACAGTGCATGGTTTGTAGCCTCCTAGGTGCTTGTCACCACTTTGACAGTTCTAAAATAGCAAATCAGCAACAAGGGTGAGTTTCCTTCGTAGCTCAGTCGACCTTACAGCTTGCTGTCACTGAGCTGATGTGCAGCATTACAGCTGCACAGTTACTTTCTGAACTGAGTTAATACAGCAGCTAGTTAAAGACCAGCCACCACAAACACCAGTTTCTTTATAGCAGTACAGACCCAGTATTCTGCACATCCTATCAATGGTTAGCAAACACAACACTGTATGGATTTAAAACTCACTAATACAGGCATGTGCAATGGTGCAGGGTTGCATTACAGTGAAATATGCAACATTAAATGTGTCTTCCACTTCTGCCTTCATAAATCATATACTGTTGGGTGTTAGAAATGTCTGTTCCAAATCCACATCTTCTTATTTATGCGGTAGTTCAGAAACAATAGCAATCACCCATTCTAAGCCAAGCAAGATATATTGATATCCACAGTGGAAGGGAATAAAACTCACTGCTTTGAAACATGAGAAGAGTGAGAGAAGACAGCTGGAATTATTAACAGTTTCATTGACCCATTCATAAATTACTTGAAGGAATGTCCAGAGAGACCCTGATTTTAAGAGGTGACCGAAATGACCACAGGGAGCTATTACGAATTCTTAAAAGTGAGTAAATCTGTATTAAGTGAGTTAATAGCATCATGAGCTTGAGATCACAACGGTGTTATTATATCCAAGAGAACTAAAGCAAATCAACGTCAGGTCTGGTATTAAATTTAGAAGGAGTGACTTCCAGTAGTAGATCAATCTGTCCTGTGTTACAGCTATCTGTTTCAAGTTTATGTACACTGCCTGACAGTAATATTTTTTATATGGTGACTGTTACTATGCTGATTTCAATGGGATTGCATAGGTATGACTGTAATTGCACATGGTAAATCACATAGAAACATTCAATCTAATTGGCACAATCTAATTCATCAAGAGAAGTACTGTATTTCTCATGTGGGTCTTTTGGTTACTGACAGCATGTGAAACCATGTGGTATTGAATCTGAGGTATTCAATACTATGAGTTGGGGGTTCAGAATTGGATCCTAGCAGCAAATTCATTTCAATGTCTAGATAATTTACAGTGCTTTTTGTCAATTTGCTTTATGTTGACTTTAAGCTCAGGAAATATGCATTTTCCTTGAAAAAAGGAATTTGTCATTATGGTAAACAACTGAAAGAAATTTGGTATTTAAAATGAGTATCTTTAAATTATTACAGAAAGTAATTTTACATAAATTTTTATGTGTTAATTTATTATTACTGTTACTCCTTGCTACTCCATAGACTGCCTAGCAATTCAAGAGGAAGAATTCCAAGTTGTATTGCAAACTGTAGCCCATCAGCAGCATCTGTGAAGTGGCAGGGGA